>NW_008236767.1:2660969-2663243 GCF_000691975.1 Corvus brachyrhynchos
TAAAAAGTGCAGTCCTCAAAATGCAGAGGCATAATTTAGGAAAATGCCAGGCTGATAGTGCTAATTACATGTGCAGAAAGATCAGAGTGCTGGAGGTGAGCCTGATTCTGCCAAGGTGTGCTCATTCATAAAGATGAGAGCCACCTTTCACAGTGTGCATGTCGTATTTCATACTGGAGGTAGTGGGAATCATTCTGGAATCTTATCCTGTCAGATCTAGCACACGATTGAACAGGGACAGGACTGGCTTTGTATCAGAGACAGAGGGTTCCTGGAAAACACTTCGACATTGCAAGAAATGCTTTCAGTAATAATCTATGAAATTTGAGAGGTGAATTTATCAGATTTTCTGTACTTCCTCCTTTTCTTGTGTCCTAGAAATACATATTACTGTCATGCTAGATCAAGATACATACATCACAATGAAATCATCCTTATGTCTGTACTAGTCCTCCTGAGCTGGTATTGCAAGAGTGATAGAGCTTAAAATGGTACCATTAGAGCTTCAGTACTGTGGACAAATATTGTGCTGAACTGTGTATTTCTTGAAGCATAGGGATATTAATCCTTTTTTTCTTAGCAGAATTCCTCTTTGAATAATTGTATTTGCCCATCTAAAATCCACCCTGTCACTTCATTTGAAAACAGAATCATGTTTAACTTCCCCCCCGATACACTACATATTTATTTTATCCAATAAAAAAAAGAAAGAACATTTTGGTGATGGTGGAATAATAAATCCTATCGCAGAAATATTCTTCAAGTTGCAGCTGCAGGAAAGCAGTTTGAGTATTTTTCACTGAAAGGGTAATCAAGCACTGCAAGCTTGCTTCCCAGGCTGACCAGGGTAGTTATGGGATCACCATCCCTGGAAGTCTTCAAAAACATGTGGATGTGGCACTTGGGGACATGGTTTAGTGGTGAACACAGCGGTGCTGAGTTAATGGTTGGACTCAGTCTTGGAGGTCTTTTCCACCCTTGATGATTCTATGATTATATTTTGAGGTTTATTCTTAAAAAAGCTCCCCTCCCCTATTTTCATTCTGTACTTAAGCACTTTTGATTTCAGAAGGGTGCGAGAACATACCTAAAGCTAAAATGTGTTAACTGCTCTCCTGAGTATTAATGTGTTCCTAATGCAGGACCTAAGGTTATAAATTGCATTGGTATTCTTAGAGATGAATGAATTGTTCATGTTTCATTGTGTCTTCTCCTTTAGGATAACAGCCATGCTTCTGAGTAGTAAATAATAATAATAAAAATAATAAAGAAATCTATTAATTTATGTTGGCATGTTAGGACATACGAACTCCAACAAAACAAAAAGATTGATGAAAATTTGGAAATGATGTGGAAAATATGTGAGAGACAGATTTGTATCATATATAAATGGTCTGCCATGTTGAGAAAATTGCATATATTTAACAAGTGCTATTATCTATATTTTCAAAGTGCCTATTTAAATCAACCTCTAAAAAAAGTAAAAAATACCAAACTCCTTCAAGCAAAAGCTTTGAAATCAGACAAATCACTCTCACCGCCCCCTTCACTAAAGCAGAGCTCTGGCTCTGCTTGAAGCAGACAAAGTGCAGGAAGTTTAGAGCGGGAGCTGTGAGCGAAGGCCCCGTGACATGAGGAGGTGTTGCAGCTGATGCCTATCAGGCATCGCAGCAAAGCCAGCGCCTTCATGTCCTGTGCCAGCGTCCCAGCTGGGTGGGGGGCAAGCTGCAAACGGCGATTTGTCTCGTGCCCAGGCATTTTGGCTTTCTGCAGCTCTTAAGGTCATGGCTGTACCAGTGGACAGCAAGGGAGCTTCTCACTAGTTCGACCCCAGGTTTTTCCTGGCAAGGTCTAAGATGTATAGCTCCATAAAGCCATTTATTCATGGCGCAGCAACTGAGAAACAGCTCGAGCTGGTGCCTCCAAGGAGGGTGTCTCCACCAGAGAGTCTTGTGAGTCGTCAGACTGGGAAGTTTCCTTAACAATAAAATGGAAAAAAAAGAGACCACTTGGTGTGCCCCGTTTGAAGCGCTGGAGAGGAAGGAAGCCCCAGGGCCCGGTTCTTCCCGCGCACACACGGGGACTGCTGGAGCCGGCGGTGTTACGGCTGAGTTAGAGGCGATGCGAGACCAAACGCGGCCTTTAATGCGCCTGGACGGGACGGGATTAAATTAACCTCGGGTGCAGCCCCAGTGATTGGAGGGGGTTTAGTCTGGGGATCCCCGCAGGCGTGCGGGAGCCCGGCGGGCAGCGCGGCCTGCGGGCGGGATGGGG
>NW_008236767.1:2663602-2700926 GCF_000691975.1 Corvus brachyrhynchos
GCTCCTCCCGGGAATGTGTCCGCAGGGGAGCCCTCCGCCCGCGGGGCGTCCCGAGGAAGTGCGCGGCACGGCCGTCTCCCAGGGAAAATGTGCTCCAGCCCTGCCGTGTTCCCACCAGCTTCTCTTTTCCTTTCCACGCATCTGTTTTCGTTTTCTTCACATTTATACTTTAAAGATGATGTTCGCCCCTCCACATCCCTTCTCTTTCCACCACCACCGCCACCACCCCTCCCTCCCCCCAGGAAGATGAATTTCATCTGGGCCTTGAAACAGGGCAAGGAACAATAAATATTTATGGGCACCAGGGGAAGGTTGAACTGTAAACCACCACTTATTCCTATGTCTCTTATGAAAGGAATTAGCATTGCAAAATTTACATTAAGAAAAAAAAAGAGGAGAGAGAAGCATTTCTATGATGTGAAAATGCTATGCCTCATACCTATTTAAACTGGAGAAAAATATGTCTTCACAGGGCCAAATCTGGGGCACGGCCTTTAAACTGTAATGGCCAAATTAAAACAAATGGCCAAAATTGAACGCTCCAGCCCTCACTGAATGTGAAAGTTCAAGTGACGTGGAAATATGTGTGTAGCAGATCACTTTTCCACACTTCTACTTGAACGAAGTCTTAGGGAGTTTTTTTGAAACAGTTTTAAGCGTATTCAGAGATACTGTACAGATAAAGATACATAAGAACATAAAAATACCAATGCATGCAGCCAAGCACAAACAGCTTATATACCTCTAAATCCAGAAGGGGCCATAATAAGAGTGTTCAGTGTGGGTTGTTAGAAGCCCAGGCAAAGATAAAACTTCAATAAAAAGTATGTTCTTTTATGTTCAATGTTAGAGGAGAGGCAATGTAAAATAAGGATTTATGTTTGTGGGGGCAGGCAGAGGAATACAGGCTCTTTAATAACCTGGTGCTGCAGGAGAGGGAGCAAGCTCCAGCAAGGTTTCAAGAGCTCTCTCTGGCAGTGGAAAGGGCCTGAAGGGAACCTGGGTCTTTTGGAGCAAGGCTGAAGGCTTGGAGCTGGGCAAGGAGTACAGGGGTGTTTGGCAGATTGCCTGCTTCCTGGTAAATCTTGGTAGAGCACCTAGGCTTAAAGACCCATTTTTTCATTATTCCTCATTCCTATCAAAGTAAGTTTTGGAGTATGTTTCTGGTGACTTTGAGCAAGAGTGATTCCCAAAGTGCCTTCACAGCAAAATCAAGTTGCTGTTGCCTTGGGTTCAAGTAAGATCATGTTTTAAAATGGCCTGTTCAGGTGTTACTGTAGGCCTGCAATAACTGGTTGAAATGGTTGTGAGTACTTAGCTGGTGCAAGGACAGTAAACAAGGCTTTGCCTTTTCTCTGTTGGTATCCCCAGTGGAGTAATACATAGTTGGTGGTGATGGAGCATTTGCTATTATAATGGCCTTGGGCTGCTGGTTCCTAACACATAACTGAGACTGAAACCAGTTTCCTCTGACTGAGGATGAAAAGTCTCTGCTGCTTCCTCAGAAGAGGAAGAATTGGAAGAAACCTCAGTTTCTCTGTAGCTTTTGCCCTCTGTTTATTTATCATACTTATCCATAATAAGTTCTCCCCAAATCTTCTTATTACATTCCAGTTTTTATAAATGTTTTCTGGCTTCTGTGAAAGGCCAACTGAACAGAAACAGACACCAAATAAGTCAAATTTCATTGTCTCAATATGAGATCGATAACAGCATTTTCAGAGGAGAATGAGTCACGAGAAGTTGCTGGCAAGGGTACGGGGGTTGTATAACATCATCCTGAAAAACATAGTGTGACAAGGTTTCTTTGTTCCTTCACTTCCCTCCCAGAGACAATCAGACTTGTCATTTGTTCAATGGAATTACTAAATTAGTTATCCTCCTGAGTAAGAAAACTACTAGTAAAATATGCTCTTACACTAAGTCTCTATAAATCATTTGGAGGATGGAAGAGGAGAGGAGATTTTTTTTTCTGTCTTGACTCCAGCATTTTTTATCCAAGTAATTTCTTGTGTACAATAGGCTCCAACAAGCCTTATGAAGTGGAGCTTCTGCAAATTCAGTCCATGACAAGGAGCTGAAGCTGATATGGATGTTAATAAAAACCATAAATGACAAAACAACTTTGGAGTAACTGTCCTACAAACCAGATTTTTGGAATACTGTGAAGGCTGTAACCAAGCTTTTGTAAGTGAAGGCTTGTTCTCAGAACTCTTAGAAAGCTCCTGATTGCTGGTACCTTTAATTGCAGTTACCCTAAATTGAGGGCAGATGTGTTGGACAGCTCTCTCACGTGTTTATTTTTTCTCCTCATTAATGTTGATACGTTAATATAGGGTGGAGGCCGTGACATTGTACCAAGTTTGCCTGGTGTCCACCTGAAACTGAATGTGATGTGACCCTGTCCTGCATTTCTGTACAGAAGATGCTCTGTGAAACAGGTTTTATATGGCACATTGAAACTCTTCCCAATAGCCTTTTCTTTGGGATAAGAGGAAGACAGTATCAGGAATTGCCTACGTTTTCTGGCTACATGGGATCATTTCTATGAATAGTAATGGAGTTGTCATTCCCAAGCTCAGGCTTTCCCAGGCTTTGGGGTTAGCTGTGTGTAAAAATTCAGCTCTATCTCCAGACAGTCTAGTGCTACCTTTAAAAGTATGGAACAAGAGCAGTAAAAGTCAATGAATGGATTCTCTCTGTGTTCAAAGAACTTTGGATCAAGATCTGAAAGAGTTGAGTTTGGGGGTATTTGCAATTTTTGTACCAGGGCACATTTGTGTTGTGATGTGTTATATGCTTAATAAATATAACAAAATGGCAGGTTTTCATTTATTTATGATACATAATATATAGTAGTTTTAAGTGGTGTGTTTTGTATAAAATCAAGCAATTTCTGGTGCAAAACTGTTTTACATAAATAAAAATAAAAAGCATAAAGGAATAGGAGTCTAACATACAATTTGCTATTTTAGGAAAAAGACAGTCAAAGACTGAAAAATCAAATGGATTAAAAGTTTTAAATATTTTAATCAAGATTAGGGAAGGGCATGGAAATTAAGGGAAAATAATTGGTGAAAATGAATTTAGTTTACTTATGCAAAGTATAAAATGAAATAGCAGCTTATGTGTTAAAGAGTAATGGAACCTCTTGCAATTAATCTGAGATGTGTGGGACTGTGGAAGAAGAAGGTTCCAGGCAGTTTGATACTGAGAAGAGAGGATGCTGTGAAGTGCCTTGTGCAGGAGGCTCTGGCTGCCTAGTGCCGTGCCGATGTGCTGGCGGGCAGCTCCTGCAGCTCCCAAGTGCTGCACTCAGCAGTAGTTCCTCTGGAGGCGGCACATCCGCGCCTGAGTCAGTGCTCACGTCTCAATAGGATGTAGGGAACACTGCTGATGCAGGTAATATTTTTCAGAAAAGGTATTAAGTGCCTTCTTCACAATTACTGGTCTTAAGTGTTCTTAATCATTTCCCTGGCAGTAGCAACTCCATGTTGCCCTAATCCTGGTTCCACCTGGGATCCTTCTTGTTTACCTAATTCCTTCTGAACTTGCAGGTTGGATGTGGCATTTTCTTCGCTTTCCTGTTCTAATCTGTTGGGTCATGTTGCTGAACACCATGACACATATATTGCTATCCACTGCAAAGCAGTTGTGGTTCACGAGTTGAGTCTTAATTAGAGTTTACCAAAATGTTTTTTTCAGTCTTGGAAAGCAAAGTGCTAAGCTATTGCTATAATAGTGTTTACTATTTAATTACATTTCAGTACTGTCTGTAATGTTTTGGTTGCTCACCTTCTCGAGAATAAAATCCCTCTAGCTTTAATGCGATTTTAGATCCTTGGTAGGTTACTAGTTCTAGATGCAAATCTCCCAGTGTTTTCCACCTTGTTGCACATTGATCCATCCCACCCTGTAAGCATTTTTAAAGCCACAGAATACCCTAGAGAACTAGAGAACTCCTTTATATTTGATGAAAGGCTGAAATGTAGGCACAAGTAATGTGATTTGTTGGAATTTGTCCAGCAATTCAGTTGCAGAGGTGGAAGCAGGCCCAGGTGTTTCAGCCTGGCTCTTCTGGCATGTGTGCACAGCGAGGGCTGGACTGCACCAGACCTTCACAGATGTTTACAGCCTGACACCCGTAGGTGACTTCTAAGAGATTCACCACAGGTAACTAAAAAGAGCCAATGTGGGCAGACAAATGCAACAGGGAATGCATGCCTGTGCTAACAATGATGAATGTTCACAAGCTTGGAATTATTCGGAATAAATGAGTTGTTAAACTTGCTACCTAGGATACTGGTGGCAGTGTATTCATCATGGCATGGAGCTTAAATGCAAAAAAATAACCGTGGCATACCTGTGCAGGCTTGCTTCACTAGCAGGGCTAACCCTAGAACACGAAGTGAGTGGAAAATACTAGGCAAGGTTGTCACTGTGCATCCTGCGGCTTTTGATAAGACAAGTTTGGAAAGCTGATTTTATGGATAAAGAAAAAAATATTTTCATATGTTTTTGATAAAAACCACAGCATGAAATCTGGGTGGAAGTTAGTCACATCCTCACCTGATAAGGAAGTTTTCTTCAGTAAATGAGTTGTGAAAGCCTGCTTGCAATTAGATGGAACAACTCCAGATTCTACAACTACTTTTTCTGGGCCCTGATTTGTTGTTACCAGATTTGATCAACGCCTCTCTGAGCACAGCAGCCAGGTAGGGATCGGATCCAAAGCACATGCTGAGGGCTTTTAACTCTGGATAGCATCAAGAGGATTGGACTAAGATACTTTGGGAAAGGGCTTTCTATCCAGATAGGAGAGGTCATAAAAGCTATATGGAGGGAAAAAAGCCAGAGGATTGAGTTGGCTTGCAAGTGAGTTTGCAAGGTCAGAACATTTTATTTAAAAAGCGATTACAAAACTTGTTACAAATGCTGAGGGACCTAGAAAGGGATTAAGAGACCTTGTTATTTGTACGAACCCTCTTAGAACAGCAAATCTATCCATAAGCTAAAAAGGCTTGTGTGACCGTAATATGTGAGCAGAGTGCAGAGTGACTCTTCCCCTGCAAACAATGATAGGAAAAATGTTGCTTGGCTTTGAAGAGAGGCCCATTGTGTTCACTCAGATGCAAAGCCATCTTGTTTAGATTCTCGAAGGAAGAAGTCATAGGCTGTGAGGCTGACTGGGAGTCTGGGCAAAAAACAGCAGGGGAGGAGGCTTAGGATGCAGACAGGGACAAAACATCATTAATGGTAAAAGCAATAGAAGGAAGGTGGCAAGGGAGGAAAGAGACCTAAAATTAGTTTTATTTTCAGGAATATATTTGTGGATGTGTGTGTATACCATGTGCATGCGTGTGGCGCACTTGAACTCAAAAGTAGCATATTTCTCCTGTAATTACTCAAAGGTAGTTATCTAAATCTCCTTAGTTTCAAAAATCACAGCTATACCTATATATTCTGTGTCCTTACATGCATGATTAAATTCATCTTTTCTTCCCTGTGTACATGGTTTTCCTTGGTTATAGGACATGACACCACCGTAATTTTTCCTAAGTCTTCCTTTTAAAGTTGCTCATCATTTTCCAAAATGCTACATTATTTTCTAGTTTTTCCAAAATTGATCTTGGCTAAAGAGAGAGTTTTTTAAAAACTTGCAAAGTACACCACAGGACAATATGTGTATTTTGATCTCTATGTACATCTTTTCATCAATCTACACGTTTATATTTCTTTCTTTATGGGGATGGAGAGCAGAATGGAGACAAATAAATAAAAAGAAACACGACATTGCTAATATGAATGACCAGGCCATTACTTCAGTGTCAGAATGCAATTAGATCTGACCTGGGACTGGAATTCACTTCTCAGCAGGCTGGCTTAATGATTAGTTTTATTGTTTCTTCATCACCCCTACTGGGGGGTTCATTTTTACTGGTAATGGAAAAAGACTGTTGCCCCAGATAAAAAGCTGAGCATGAAAGACAAAGGGCTGATTGAGGACTGCTAGGCTTTTCAGCCTGCATACCACCTCTTCTTTTGCTGTCCTGGCTGACAGCAGGAAAAACAGTGAAAGAGGTCAGATCTTAAAGGGCCTTCAGGGTAAGGAGCATCACGCTGTACTCAGAAATTGGCTGGAGAAGCTTTTATAGCTTAAAGCAGTTCTGATCACTGTTGTAAGACGAATTGAATGAGAATCTTTGCAGCAAGGTAATGTGCCAGACACTACTGGTGTGATTGGTTTTGAGTCTGAGACATGGTTAGCAATGTAACTGTGGTTTGCAAACACCTGCTCACACTCCCAATCCCAGCATGCAGGTACAAGTACATTTCTAGCAACAGCTAGAAATTTCCCAACAGCTGCAACAGGTAAAGACTAGTTTAAATCCTTGGCAAAACTTGTGTGCCGGCTGCTACCTGTTCGGAAGTATTTTCAAAGGGGATTATTATAAGTCCTGGCATAAGTAAGAAGAATACAAATAGTTCCTGTTTGTTTGCTTTGGTTCACTGGGCACATGAAACATGCAGTGTGACTCACAAAGTTGTAGGATGAGTCTGAGGTAGAATTATAGACGTTGTGCTATCTGATATTATGAGATGTAACAGGTGTCTGTGAAGGCAATTTCCCCATCTGGAAACAGTGCTTTGGGGAATTTAGGCTGCTGGTGGAGGAAAGGCTGGTTGGTTTACACTAATGACGATAGGTGATCTACCAGAGAATTGGAATTGGTGGTTTCTTCAGCTAATCATCCATAGACTGAGGTGTGTATTGAAACCACAGTAACTAAATGTCTGAGTTTGCAAAAACTTGACTGGGAGCTTCATGAAAACAAATACAAAGCTGAGAGTCTTGCCAAGAGCAATGACACTGCTCCCTCCTCACACCAGTTCAGCTGGAGAGAAATAAAAATAAAATAAAGCTTTTCAAATATCTTGATACTGTAAGTACAAGACTACCTCTCCATTGGTGCAACTTAGTGATCGTTCAAGGACTTCAGCACAGCTACGCTGATCAAATCAATTGTGGAACTAGCCTTCAATGTTTAATACTGTAAGAAATCTCAAAATAATGAACATTCATTTTAAAATAATAGATCTGCAACAGACCAAGTCAAGAGGGATTTAAAATTACACATTATGCGAGTGAAGAAAATGTGGTCAGCTGTGAACCTCAGACTTGCTCTCTCAAGTGAACTGTGAGCAGCAATGGCCTTTAAATTTGACTAAATTCTGACTTGGAAGCGAAGGACCTGAAATCTGAACATGCCAGGGACATGCTAGTGTCTGCAGCGTTGTGTGATTCACCCAAGGCCTGGGTCCTCAGAAAAACATGCTCTCGGGATCTATTTCAAGAGGGTAATTATGCCTTAAATCTGCCTAATTTGTATAGATGGTTCTTTAGCTCGTATAGATCAGTATCATGGTGTCAGTTAGGGCCCCCACTTGGTGTCCCAAGGCTGTGTGAAATTCACCTCTTCAGCCTGCTGGCAAGTTTCAAACAGATTTGGAGTGATACAGCTGGGAGGGCTGGCAGGAGCTGGAGATCAGTGTTGAGCCTTGTGGCAAATTCCCCACAGCTGTTCTGAGGTTTCTTGTGTGGCCTGCAGGCAAAACCACAGCCCCTGCGGTGGCTCCTCCGCACAAGGTGTTGGAGCAAATGAGTCCCCACAAAGTAGGACAGAGTAGGGCATCTCTTTTTCCTTTCTCTTCTGCCAGGGGGTGGACTTCAGGGGGACCTCTGTGCTATTTGCTCCAAGTCTACTGCCCCAGAGCTTGGACGGTCACTCCTTGCTTTTAGTTTAGAGGTTTCCCAGGACTAACAGTGAATTGTGCAAGACTTCGAGACAAATGCTGTTGACACAGAGATTTGACAAGACATTTGTGCAGAGACATGAACAAAGAGGTTTCTCTTGATGTTTCCTATCTTTTGCAAAGCTGACATATCAGGGTTTTAGTAGCATAAGCAGTTGTGAGCTGCCTGGCTGCAAAGAAGGTCAGGATGGACTGGAAGGCTGTTTCCCTTATCCAGGGCTTTGTGTGAATTCCATTTGCAACATCTTCAGTCTCTGTCTTCCCTGCATATGCACACGTAATGGTCTGAGGACATTCTCCATTGCTCTCTCTCTTTATCTGGGCTTTGCCAGGTGCATGGGTCTTGGTGAGTCCCCCTGATCCTGTCTAGATCTGTAGGCTTCTTACAGGGAGACAACATCCACGCCTTTGGGAATATGTTAAGGAAACAAGGTAAATACCTATAGACCCTGCTTGTGTAACACAGTACAGAGTCTTTGGGAAAGGACAACCCTTTTCCATGAAGATACTAAGGCACATGAAGCCTATGGAGGCAGGTGTTTACTCCTTTCTCTTATGTGAGCTGCCTGACATAATTAAGCTGCAGTGGGAGTCTAGAAGCTGTTTGACCCACAGTTTCCTCTGGCTCACATTTTCCCTTCATGCTCCCTGGGTTCTCCTGGGTGAAAATGTTGGCAAATGGTGGTGTGAGTCGTGTAAGGCCATATGTTATGTTTGTGAGTTAGGCATAGTGCACGTGAGAAAGGTATAGTGCAAAGCACTAGAACAGGGTTATTGGGGATGCCACCAGATTCTGTGGGACTGGCGTCACGCCTAAGTGTGCTGTAGGTGACTGTGCAATGGTGTGCTCCACCATTGCTGGAGTGACCTAACAGGCCACGTTTCATATAGCTGAAGAAGCTAAGGACAGTTTCCACAGGTATTTATACTTTTAACTCAAATAGTATTTGGTGTGTAAGTAGGACAGTGCTAAGTATGTTTTTTGGGCCAACCTCACATGAGGAAAAAAAAAAATCTGTGGAATAAGTGGAACTTAAGCTCTAGTCTTCAGCATCTTGAATGACTGAAGTCTCATCCTTTTTCTGTATGCAGCGGTTTCACTTCTTGGGGATGAAGAGAGGTAGTAGCAGAAGGAGAGCTATGAATGCCACTAGAGTGGAAGGAAACAGCTGCTGTTTTGCAGATCTCTATGCAGCTAGTCATAGCCTCACACAAAAGGATGGAGACAGTGTGTATAAGTGGTGTCTGTCTTCTCATTTGGCTGAATTACACACTAAAGTAATTTATAACAAAGGGGAAAAGGCATATTGTTAATAATTGTTATGTTAAAGAGCAAACCTAGCTTGCTGATTTAGCATCCATTTCCTCTTTTAAAAGAGAGAATAAAATGACAGCAGAGCATGGGGAGACTCAGGAGCAGTGGGGGCAATAGGAACATTTCAGAATAATTTCAGCCATATTTCTGCTAGGTTTGGTGGCTGCATTCTCTCATCTCCTTTTTTGTTATTTGGAGTGTCAAGCCCAGCACGGCAAGCAGGGACTCTGCATTAATTCACCATGGAACATGGTGTCAAGCTCAGGGATGGAGAACAGTGAGGTCTCTGAGGAGTATTTGCTGTAAAGCGTGATGGGAGCTGAAGTAGAACTGTAGAGGACTTTAGGAAATATTCAAATACGACATCAAAGTGGATGACATAAATTTCCTAAACTTGGTCAAGTTAGTTGCTGATTGGTCACCTAATCTTGCATTTTATGGTTATTGATGGCTTGTCCTCTAGTTCTCTTCCTCTGGTTTGTGCATAGGCTGCACTGTCAGAATTGTTGAGCCTGGTTTGATGAAAATCCAGCCCTGAAGATCACATGAAGGTAACTCTGCCTGAGAGGGAACTTCCTCCATGGTGCTGATGGCATTTCTGGGTTTATGGGCATACATGCTGCTTTTATGAGACCCTGCAAGAACCAGATGGGATTGCTGGTGATTCAGAATGTCAGTGTCGTGCTGGCCTGCCATGTAAATCTCTTGTTGACGTACACAAGGACCGTCATACTAATAAAACAGAGGACGCCGATAGCATGCCATTCCAGTGCATTTTCATCAGGAAAGGAGTCAGTCAGAAAGCAAGGCAAATGTGAAGAGGTGCTTACTGATCCAGAACAGTTTGTTTGTAACTTGCATTGTTAAGTAATGCTGTGTCTGATGTGCTCAGCAATCTTTTCACCAGATGGGAAACCATCAGTTTGAGTGCACTAGACTGTACACCAAAAAGCGGTGATTCATAGGGATGAGTCGGAAAACCCTCACAGTGAATAGCCAGATGTCTAGAGTGAGCCAGGAGGAAGCACTGAACTTTAGCTAGGATGTGCCTGAAGTCATAGCCATCGCCAAGCCTCAGCAGGGTTTGTGGGAAGATTCCTCTATCTAGCCATGATCCAGAGCCCAGCATCCTCTTTGAAGTGTGCAAAAGCAAGTGGGTAACTTCTCTTCCACAGTGTAAGCAGAGGGAAGGCCTGCAGATTAGAGTGCTTGTCTGAATGGGGTAGACATGGGCTCCGTCTTCTCCTTAGTCTCTATGGAGGAGGGAGGAATCAAATCCTCCTCTTAGGCTCTCCCCCAGGTATCCTTCTACCCTGTGCAAGATGGGATGACCTGGAGTAGTTTCTTGTTTGTGCCACCGTTTGGTGCACTTGTTTGGTGCTTGCAAGGACCATGAGATTCATCAAACCAAAGCAAGGAAAAAGCAGTGTGAGTCTGTTGCTTAGCGCTTAGGGTCCTCTATTGGGCTTCCATTATTATTAACCTGGTGTTGAATGAGAAGCACAAAGATATCAATGATGCAATTTCCTCTTCCTGATTCATTTAAATGCAGTGTCCGCAACTGACTTTTTGTGGAGTCCTCAGTTTATCAGTGTGTGCTGAGCTTGTCCTGAAAGCACTTGTTGAATTTCTTTCCTTGAAGGATGCAAACTAGAAACCATGTTTCTAAATCATGTCTGAGTTCAGGAATAAATTGTTTATCAACGCAGATTCTGGCAATCTTGCACTTCTGTAGAAGTAATCTCCTGCAGCCTAGTTTATTTCACATCAATAAGAAGGGTTCCAGTGACTTTAGCCATCCTTAAGTTTAGGCACTTTTTTTGCCAAACTTTTTCATTTGGGTGTCTCATATCCACCCACCTCTGACTGCAAGATTCTGTGTGTTCTAAGGCATATTTATACAGTTTTTTGCATAAATTTACTGCAGTTTAGGAGTTCTTTGGCTTAGGAGAGTATTTTCAATATCATATTATGAATCTTTGATTTCTTCGCTGTTTCTATTTGACTGAAAGAAACAAATTGAAAGAAGAAACTCTCATCCAAAGATTTAGGAGATTTTTCTCCTAAGAAAATAAATTCTATGGAAAATGAGGCTGTGAAGTGTGTGGATGTTTGAGTTAGCTACAACTCCAGAAATACCACAGAAATAGCTTTCTCAGTTGTTACCTGAACTTCTAACATCAGATAAAATTTGTCATCAACTCTTCGTAATCTTGTATTTTAAATTTTAAGGGATAAAATTGGACTGTATAGTTAGGCCTATATTTTCTCAAAAAAAAAAAAAAAAAGGATTCTTTTCTCAAAAAAATTCAAAAGAGATTCCTGTCCTAACCTAAAATATGAATATAACTCTGTAAAAAAAGATCTTTAACTTTTTTCCTGATACTGATAAGAACTTTTGTGTTCTTATTCCTTTCATATGCTTAGTTAAAATGATAATAATAAAAAAACCCCAAAACCAAAACACCCACGAGATTAAATGATGCATACACAGAAATGTGAAAAGAATGTTCTAAATTACTATTATTTTCCAAACATCATGTAATTCATTGACTGACTCATGTTTTATAGCAGCTTAGGCACTGCAGGCTGATGGCTGTCAGGTGTCAGTAAGCTGGCAGTTTAAAAGTTGCCTCTTTAAGTAGTCCCAAACAAATGAATTGCTCACTGTGTGAGGGTGGATTCTGGCCCAGTGTTTGCTGAGACACTGTTGGTTGAGGCTCTTATGATACTGCTGGTGTCTGGCTCTGCCTTCTGTGGTACATTTTTCCCTGCCATGGGCTGGAAAAAGTGGTTAGAGGTAAGACTAAGAGGGGGTTCCAGAGAGTCAGTGAGTCTGAGGCCTTATCTAAACAAAAATGGTACCAATTTAACTGAACCTATTTAGACACAGAGGTTGCTGAATTAATGCCACCTTTTTTTTTTCTAGAATGAAGTCTGGGGAGAAGCATTATTCATGCCAGTACAATTTATACTGTTTCTAATGGCTGTATTTCCCCCTTTGTGCTGTCAACAGCACTTGTTTTGTAACTCTTCTGTGCATATTCCAGCATATTCCTGGATGGTAAACCAGAAACCGGGTCCCTGCAGCTTTTGCTTTTTCATTTCTTCCTTCATAAGTTATTTCCTAACCCTTTTAGAGGTAGTCTGAATATTTAGCACAAGTCCGTTAGTGTATTCTCTTGTAAGCGTATTCTCCTGTAAGTGTATGCTCCTATCACCTTGTTTAGGGAGATGCTTCAAATAGTTTCTTTTAATTTTTTGTGCAATGTAGTGTATTAAGTGGAGAAAGGGAGACAGTTTGCAGCTGTAGAAGGATTCTACCAAAATTTGCTACATCAATTGGCAAAATAGATGGTTTTCATGCAGAATTTTCCCTCTTGTCTAGATACTGGCTCATGACTGACAGGAAAAAGCACGTATTGCAGACAATTTGTGTCAATGTATTCCACATAAATCAAGAGAGGGACCTAAGCAGAAAAACATAACTATAAGTTAATTTTCTTTGTTGCCAGAAGCATTCCTGGCACCTTCAGAAAGAGTTGGTGATAAGTGGTGGTAGAGGAGCCCAAGAAGCATCCCTTGTGAGCAGGCTTGCTTGTTAAACCACATGACTTCCAGGTCTCAGAGAAGGTGTGGTTTCAAAATGGAGAAATCACAGCAGCAAGCTGAAAGAATGACTTTTTTCCCCCTTGTAATAATACTGTCAGAGCTGTTATTACGTTTGGCCCTGGGAATAGATTGGAAGTGTTTCTCAGAAGGGAAGTGCTTCCAGCTCCATGTCTCTTTCAAGCGCTCCATTCCCATGTACTTGCTGGAAACCTTTCAGGAAACCACATTCCCTTTCCTGTCCCTGTTCAGCAGTGCAATCCTTCCCAGCCACTGTGGCTCACAGGCTGCCTCATCGTCCGGGCCTGGGACAGGAATGTGACAACGAGGGGGCAAAAGTGCTGGCACTTCCAATCCCATCCTATGCTGCCTTGCAGAAGAAACCTCTCCTCCTTTGCCCTCCCTACCTTATGAAAGGGTTTTCTACATCCATGAGCATGTTTAGAAAGATCTGCAGTCTCTAATTTTCCAGTGTGTGGTGGGGGAAGAATGTAATTTTAGCTGGAACCAGTCACATGGTCAGATCCTCAGCCTTGTGCGAATCTGCCCGATGCTCCTGAGGTCACACTGTACTGTGTTCATTTACACTGACCCAGTGTCTGGCTCCCAAAGTTGCCCCTGATAGCCCCAAGTGATAGCTGGTGTCCGAGAGTATCACATGTGAATGAAACAGCACTGCTGTGAAGAGGAAATGCCTTGAAACCTTGCGCTGGTGCCATTTTCCAGACAACCAACAATTAAAACAGACAGTAGGTGAAGAAATGCTGTTTATATTACAAGTTTCAATAAATAAGATAAAGGGACCAGGAATAAGAGAAGGGATCAAGGAACTGTTAATGACTGAGAGGACAGAATCATATTAGAGACAGAAATGTAAACTTGTTTTGCTATTGCAAAAAACCCAGGAGATGCACATTTCATTCTGCAGAGAAATATTCTGATCAGTACTTTTTTTCCTGCCCTAGCAGCAGGAAATTGAGCCAGCCAGCCTTTTTTATCCTCCCTTTAAACTAAACAATCAATTAAAAAAGAACACAAGGCAGGATAGTTTAGCCAGCTCTGTTAGTTTTAACAGAATGGGTTATTGGGCAATGCCATCGTGGCACAGAGCAATCCCTCCTAGCTTCTGTGCCACAGGAGCAGTTAAGGCTTCCAAGATGAATTTCCAGCCATTGCTGTTAGGGCAATCGTACTGTTTTCTTTTTCTTTAGTTTTATGCTGTTTCATTTGCTTGTCATTTTTACTGTTTGCATTGTGTAGTGCATGGGTGGTAATGATTAGATAGTGATTCTCAGCACAACAGTTTCTCTTGAAGCAGACATTTGTCCACCCTGAGACAATTGCTCTCAAAACTGAAGGAAAAAAATATGGGAGGGAAGATTTACAACTACTAAAGTAAAAGAAAAGTCTCTTATTGACCTAAGCGGGCAGGAAAACTGGGAGACAGGTTGCTATTCTTTCCATGTTTTGAAAGATTTAAGAAATTGAGGCTTGGAAAAATTAGGATAAGTAGGTGACCTTTGGAAACTATTTGGAAGCTGCAGGTGCACAGTAGCTCTAAAAATTACAGTGCTTACTTAGGCATCAGAAATGGCTTCAGGGGACATGGTTTCAGAGAAGGAGCTTAATTTTTATTTTTATTTTTTAATCTAAGTGGTTTAGTCTGTGGACATTATGGTTAAGTGGGCAAGGGTTGGGAGACTGGATTTTATTCCAGCTCCTGATGCTCCTTTAATGTGTCCCCTTGCAGTAGCTGTTAACCCTGTTGCACTTAGGAATCTGTAAACTGGGAATAACAGTGTTGCCTACTTAAGTTTTGAAGCCTGACTAAATAATGTGTGTAAGAAACTATGTGAGGCCAAAGTCATTCTGGGGCTAATCAGTTGCAGAGATGGAGCTGACACACAGGACTGTCAATAATTTGACACCATATACATTTCCTTTACAGAAGTGGTTCCCAAACTTCACTGGCCCATGGGAAGCCCAGTGAGAAAGTAATGTGCTGCATGTAACAGATGCTTTACTCTTTTCCAGTGGTCTCCATTTTAACTCTTCAATTTCCAGCAGCCACCATGAATAGAGAGGATTTTAGCAAGCAGAATGGAAGACTGCTACTTCGTAGGGATTTTAGAAGCATAAATGTTATCCCACTTTGTGTGAATTCATGAAGTCATTAAATAGAGGTTAGGAATTTTTTTTTTGTGTATTCTCCAGTGGGAATTAATTTTCCACCAGAGAATCTTTAGGGAAAAATGAAGGATTTCTTTTTTTTATATGTTTAAAACATATTGTTTAAAATATCTCGTGACTTTCTGTGTTAAAAAAATGTGTCATCACCTTCACTTCATTCCATTAACTCAACTTGGTTTCAGCTTCAGCTGTGCAGTGTTTATCACTCTCTATTGTCATATATTACACAGCTGCAGGATGGCAAGGTTTTTTTTAAAAAATCAAAACAATAAAGCCAAACCCAGTCCAGAAGTGAATCTCCTGGTAGGTGTGAACACTGTAGTGAGTAAAATGTCATTAAGAAGAAAGTGTTTGCTGAAGGATTTCAAGTATTAAAATCAGAGGAAATGTTTGAAATGTTCATAGTCTGAAGCGTCAGTAAAACTTATTTCCCATTAACAGTCATGAAGATGATTATGTTTGTATTAAATCAACAAAGTCAGAAGGTTTGAAGTGAAATGAAGAGCAGGAATTTTCTGCCCCTGGATCATGGCGTGGTCCATCTGAAAGGTTGCTGAACTGTAAGATATGAATCCTATAATCTTCTTGCTGCTCTGCCATTCACATGAGGTAACATATTAAAGATTTACCATGTCCTTCAATTTGAATCACTTGAAATTAGCAACCATCTCAGATAGTCTTGGCCATAACCGCTCTCTTCTTTTTCACAAAACCATCACAATAATAATGTGTAGCAGTCAGCTTGGTGAAGTGATTTGAAACCTGGGAAAAATGTGCTGCACAGGTCGTCACAACTAAGTGAGCAGAGCCATCAGCCACACTGAACACTGGGGCCGGGTCTGTTCCAAGCCAGTGTCAGCAGTGCCTCCGCTCTTCTCCCAGTACATGGGGACACCTACCAGGGGCAGGGAGAGGACTCCTGGGACCTGGGACTAGCATGTGCTTGGCCAGTTTCTCAACTAATAGCGTTTTTTCATCCTGTGTACTGACATTCTGGGTACTGGGGACAAAACCATTCAGCACGACAATGAAAGGTTGGTGTCTTTTAGTCCTGTCCCATCCCTTGTGGTCTTCTGAGGATGCAGAACCTCCTAGAACAGGAGGCAAATAAGAAATCCTGTGCAGCAGTGACCCCAGTGAGAGGAAATAATCAAACAGTATTTGCCATGAAAACAGATTTGTATTCATAATTTTAAATGGTTACAATATCCTTGTTGGAATGAGCTGCAAACTTGGTGCATCTGTCTCAGGAGTAAAGTGATAGGCCACCCATACAGTGGTGAGACATAAATAATCATGCTACAAGTCATGTCTTCTATTAAAGAGCCTGATATCACCTGTTTCAAACTGAGGAGAAGTAATCTGTGAAGAACAGGATTTGTAGACATCTGATGCTAAGCTAAGACCCCTGCTTTGTACTCCTTTTACATCAACCAACTAGTTGATTCAACTGCTTTAGCAGAAACAGTGTTTAAATCACATTTGATTATGACTTGCAAACTTGACTCCTGACTCAGTGCACAGAATCTGCATTGCTATATGTTTATCTTTAAATTAAATTGGGTAATATATTTTCTTCATGGGATCCTTCCTTATTCTCTGACTCTTCCCTTTATAGTCTGCATTTGAGCAAAGGCATGCTCATATTTTAGTCAGTAGTGGCACATGGATATAAAGTCAAACAAGCCCAGCATTCCTCTACTTTATAGGTGAGCCTCCAGATCTCTCCATCTCCCATTCTCATTAAACAAAATCCCTGGAATTTGTGCTGTGTTGCTGTCTTCTAATATGAGGAAGTGGTGCAGTGGATGATGCATGGACTTGCCTCCAGGGGAGCTGGGTAGTATTCCCAGCTCTGCCATTTGCTGGCTAATATCCTGCAACTCACTTAATGTTTTCGTGTCTCAGTTTCTCCAACTGTGACAATGAGGCTGGTGTGCCAGCATTTCTCACTGAAATCAATAATAGATTCTTACTGAGTTCAGTGGCACTCCAGTGCTCTGAGATTTGTGAGGGGGAAAAAACCCTAATTGTTGCTTTTAATAAATTTTCCTTGCTTGTCTTTCATTAGTTTTACCTCACATGACCATGATTCAGATTTATTCTTAGCCTGCTTCTTTACCAGTATGAAACAAAACCTCTCATACAAAGGTTTATCAGGATTTTTATAACTGCTCAATCCTTTTCTAACATTTCATAAATATTTCCCCCTTAAAATTCTACAGTATAATGCAAACATAATTCCTTACTCACATGTAATGGAATACAAATGGAAGGGACAAGACAGTATTATTCAAAAATGTTCGACTTATGAAATAATAAGTATTAGTTGACATGCCCCAGAGAGACATGACTGACCAGCTGCTCTGGGTGAAACAAATAAATAGAAAAATCCTTTATTAATGATGTATTCTGCAGTAGATTCTGTCTGGGGAATTCTGTAGAAATGGAATCTTTCTCATCTCTTTCCTATAAATGAACTAAGGAGAAGACTGAGTTCCTGAAGGTTTGGTAGGCACATAAACATTGTACAAATACATATGGAATGGTCACATTGAGGGAGGATTTCAGCTTTGGTAATGACTACATCTTGAATTTTCTTTGGCTTCCTTCAGTTAGCTCAAGACTGTGGGTGAAACTTTCCAGATATAGACAACCAAAATTCTGACCAAAAAATACACACATTCTCAGGAGCAGATTAAAGCAGGATTCATGGATATGGGCCTTGGGCTTGGAGGGGGCCAGTATAACCACAATGTCTGAATTGAAGCATCTGTCAGCTTAGGCTCCGGTGTTAGGGCTGTGGAGGTGGGAGGTAGAGCTGACAGGCTACGGAGGCGGTTGAGTCATGGGAATTTTTACTGTAGTTTGGATGGATTTGGTTATTTTATTGCTTTGGTCTAGCTTGCTTGAGGCATGCTGGTTGGCCTGACTCCAGGTCTTCTTTAGTCTGACTCTGCCCCAGCAGTGGGTCACTTTGTCCCACAAATTGTGTACTCACAGAGAATGCACTTTCTTTCTGATGTGAGATGGAAGACAGGCTAGCCATGGTAATGAGGAGTTCTGTGTACTAATACAAGCTTGTTGAATAATTTAGGTTGTGACAATGGTGTTGAGACCCTTTCCTTCAGCTCTTCCTTTTCCAGGCCAAAAGAACCCAGCTTGTTCAGCTGTCCTCTCAAGTCACGTACTCCAGCCCTTGGTCCACCTTGGTGGCCCTCAGCTTTACTTACTCCAGTTTGTCAGTGTCCCAAAATTGGATGCAGTACTCCAGATGTGGTCTCACAAGTGCTGAATAGAGGGGAATAATCACTTCCTTGACTTGCTGGTTATTTTCTTAATAAAACAGCCCAGTATGAGGTTGGCTTTTAATGCTGCAAAGACGCACTGCTGATTCATGTTCAGTTTTTCCTCCAGGAATCCTGGGTCCTTTTCTGCAAAGCTGCTTTCCAGTCAGTTGGTCTCTAGACTATCCTAGATGCAGGACTTAGTATTTGCCTTTGTTGAACATCATGAAGTCATGCATACCTGTAGGAACAGATGCTCATTTTGCACACACAATGCATTATTGCAAATACAATTATCTGCTGGTACATGTATCCATCAAGTTTATAGGTTTATAGACACATTTTACCACTTTTTTTGTTGACAGCCTCATGGTTTCCAGCAAGCAATAAACTGGTAAAATTCCCAATATATGCATATATGCAGGAAGATTTCTCTGAGAACACTTCTAATGATAAACCTCTCTGTTAGGTAGGGTTCTGTTTTGTTTGTCACTTGCTCTCCTTGAATTTTCCCATTCTTAGATAAAGGCAGTGAGGACCACATGAGGTATATTGGTATAATCAGTAACACAGACTTGTCTGGACCTCAGGAGATAAGTCTGTACTGTATCAGCAGACGGCACCCAAGAATGCTTTTCAAAGAAAAAGTTTCCTCTATCTTTCAAAGGGAGCTTCCTTCTGTTGTCTTTATTGGAGGTCAGATTGCTGATTGGCCTCCTCCAGAGTTGGAGAAATGCCTCTGAAGACCCCTTAAATTGCATTTCAATGATACAGGAGGCTGCCCTTGCAGGACCATTTTATTTCCAAGCCACCCCGTGGCTTCTCAGAGGTGATGTGGTTTTGGATTCCCCATTTCAGGTAAAAAGGAAAACCCTGTTCTGTCAGCCTCCAACAGACATGTGCCTGAAAAGGCATATCTAATTGATTTAGAGAGAATCAAGTGCTCTCTGTAGATAATGTTTGCACAGTGTAAATCTCTCACAAATTAGGCATTCAGAGGAATGTGTTCATCAGCAAGGAGTTACAGGGCAACATCGATCTTTAATGGTCAGTAAATACAAAAGACAAACGATTCAGGACAATTTGATGTTACAGACTTAAAATGTTCAAATTTTTATTTCACAATTACAATGCAAAATAAGAATTCTAGTTTCCAGATTTGCTGGTGGATGCTAAGAATTTCAAAATCAGCTGATATAACAGTACAAGTAAGACCTTTTGAGCTTAAATGACTTAAAGAAAAGGAAGCAGATCCTAGGATAGGGTGAGATGGATTGAAAATACGCCAGGATGATTCAAATGCCAGACCCCAGTCTGGATTTGGGCCATGTGTAAATTTTGTTTGGTCTTTCCCAGGTCCATAAGAGATGAAGTCCCTGGCATTCTTGTGGAAGACTCTGTATTTCATACTATTTGTCATTCTTTTGGAGATCTGGAGTTTGTCTGCTATTTCCTGCAGAGAAAACCTTGGTAAAAGTCACCCGGAGAATCTCAGTAAAGGGGACTGCACTTTGGTAGAAGTCAAATGAGAAGTCTTGTTGCAGTGATTTAATAAAGGCAACAGGTTATATCTCTATTGATTCTGGCTTATTTCCTCTACATAAAAGAAGAATTTTTGCTGCCTTTGATAATAAAACATATACCAGACTCTTATTATTTTTATTGGTAGAAGCCCTTGCAGTGTATAACTGTTAATACAAGAATGAAAAGTTCCGGGTAAAAAAATTGAGGGAAAGATATGAGTGGTAGTTAATTTTTCTGAAGTGTAATTAATATATCTGAAAACACAAAATGTTTGTTTTTCAGTTTCCTATCACATTTTCCATCTGGTGTCTGCAAAGCTTTTAAACTTCCACTTCCTCTGTGCAGTTTTGCAATATTCCTATTCACAGGAAGTAAGAGGAAGAGCTTTATGAGGGATACATTACAAATAGACTGTATGTAGGTGTTTGAACAAAATAGCTGGGCTCAAATCTGATCTGGTACAAACTGAAGATCCTTCAAAGGAAGTATGAAATTCAACTTGTTTGTGACCTGGTGCTTCATTCTGCAGCACTGGTTATTTTTTGGTACAAATTACTGTTATTTTTTTCCTAGTGCTTTTCATCTGTGATCTCAAAGAACCTTATTAAGCAAGAATGAAGGTGTTTACAGTTTTTAGACTTGGTAACAGTAAATACAATCCATGCCTAAGAAGTGCTTCGAAGGCCAGGATTGGTAGCAGACTTCAATGATTTGCTGAGCCAGGTCCCTTTATCCCCAGTTCAACGTGCTATCAATAGACTCCTTTCCAGTGTAAATGAGTGTTTCATAAACAGACTGAAGAACAGCACAGCTCTCAACAGCTTGTGAAAACAAGAATAAAGCAGTCAATTATAGCTTTGTATCTTGATTGCAGAAAGATTGGTCGTAGGACTCACGAATGTGACAAGAACATAAAGGCACTGGTGGATTGCATTGTTCTGCTCCAATTTCCCTCAACAACAACAGGAACCCAAGATGCCAGTGAGGAGTGGCAGATTACTCGCAATAGTTTTGTAACAGCAGCACTGAGGTTATTACAATGTACATGTTACATAGCAAGGCTGTAGAAGCCTACATAGAGCCATTCTTTTCTTTTTTTTTTTTTTTCTCCTATTCATTTTTCCTTTCATCACTGAAGGCAGCTAGAGCCTTCTAGTGTGAAATTTGAGAGGAGAGCCAAGCTTCCTCTCCTCTAAATGTTCCAAACGATTGATGAACTCAAAATCTGCTTCAGGATCAACATCCAAGTTTTGCAAATGGTATCTATCTTACTAATTAGCTGATCCAAACCTCCACATTTCAAACTACAGATATAAATATCCCATGACTTTAATCAATCTCCAGTCCAGCTACAGGGTACTTATTCTGTTACTCATTTCTTACAAGTTTCACTCCTTATTCATATTGCTTTTCAAATTAACTGCCATAAATGCAGAGTGATTGAAGTTTGTTTTTTTGAAAGCTTGAAACAATCCATTCACAAATCTTTCCTCCCTCATGCACCTTCTCCTGCCTCCCCTTTCCCAGTCCACAGGTATAACAAAACTGCCTTGCAGGATGAGCCTTAAAAGTCTATGAACATAAGCTTGTAAATCTGGCTCTTGAACAAGCTCTATTATTTTTAACTGCTTTTGTGTAAGACAGGAGGCTATGTAAAGAACAGGATGTTTTGAACATTGAACTCTGGTGCATTACCTAATACGGCTGCTACAGATTTGATGTAATTTCTCTGCAGGTGTCAAAGGCATCAAAAAGAGCATGCTACTGAGATGTTAAAAATTTAATATATATAAGCCCAGTGGAATTACTGATATATATTTTTTATCAACAGAAATGCCAAGTTTGCAGTTTGTGTTATATTCAATTGCAATTACAACACAGACTATTCTTGCAGTCTATTTTGATTTTATTGTATTTTTAAATGACTGTAGACAGGATACTTAATAGACTTTTGTTAATCTCCACTTCTTTAGGAGATGCATGAGGTGAACCACTTCTGTCTTTCTGGGAACCTGGGGCTGCTGCATTTTGCTTAAATAGGGAAGGATAATTGTGTTCATATCTACTCTGCATGACTGCTCTGCAGCCAGGTTCTCAGTTGCTCATCTTGCCTCAGTCCCTCGGGGAAATTCAATGATACAGAAACTAATCCTTCCAAATAATGCAGGTGTCAGAGGTCTGTGTAAGAGGAAGGCTTGGCAGAATCTCTTGTGGAAATTTACACAACATCTGCCCACACAATGGCTGGACAGTACTGTCCTTCCTTCAGTTGTCAGGTGCATTGGAATGTGCATAGGAGAAAACCCAAAGAAAATAGTAGATCCAAGATTCTAATGCATGAATAAAGGCAGTTATTGTTGGAAGTATGAACCATGATTCATTTTTCAAGCAATTTTTCTTGACTCATTAGAACCTTCTGTCTTGCAAAAGTGCACTTTGCATTAATTGAGCCATTAAAGAAAGAAGATACCATCGTATTTTGTTAAGATTATAAGTTAATTTTGTCCTTTTTAAACTTTTGTCAGGGAGATTTGCCTTTCTGACCACCAAACCTGAGCTTAAGAGTGTCCACTTATGATACACATGTAAACAAGGGCTTGATTTTACATGGTAAAAATATGGCTGAAAGTAAAGTGGAAGAACAGTGTTTTAGTGAGTTAGGAGCACAATACTGAGAGGGACTTCTCTGAAGAGGGAACACATTATTTGTTCTGCTGTTTCTATCTCTCTCACCCATTCAATTTCAACACCCTCTTCATGCTTCACTCGTTTTCTCCTGGCTTCTAGATACATTCCTCCATGGTCACTTAGCATTGTCTGATATCATCTTACCATCATACACGATTCTTTACAGACAACTATTATCAGCTTTACGCTCACTTATTCACAAATTAGTGCCGTTATTGTGGTGGATGAGCTAAGAACTGTGCTGCTCTTCGTGTCCTCTAAGTATCACATTTCCCCATGGCCATTCATTCAACATGGGGTGGGAAAAGTCACATTCCTTGCTAAATTCAGCTACTGTCTAATGAGACCCGCCTGTGTTGCCCTTCTGCGTGGAAATTCTGCCTGTTGAAAACACCTGTTCAATCACCCTGTTTGTATTTCTGCCTGTGTGAGGGAAGTCCCAGTTTTACACTTACCAGTGCTTTGGCCAGCCTATAAAGAGACAGTTTTTGAGGTCATTTTGATCCTAATCTTGCCATCCTGATCTGATACACTTTTTTAATGTCCATTTTGTCCTGCCATAAATGACTATACAAGGCATAGAGCAATGATGAGACTTGTCTTTGAGGGCTGGCAGAAGCATGGGCTGGACACTGGGATGTGAAGAAAAAGTGGAAGGCAGTGTCCTCCTTCTGGTCCTCACAGAAGAGCTCATGATATGACACGTATACTTTGTACAAGGACTTGTCCTCAGTAGCAGATGTGTTCCTACTTGCTTGCTTGCTGGGGTTTTGTTGAGCTTCTCTATTGCCCTGCATCTAAGAGAATGATCTCAGTGCCTCCAGTGTTTGAAAACCCAGTATGAAAGTTATGCATAGGAATAATCATATTTTATTAATTTGTACATGATTACATGTGCTCTTCATGGTCAGAATCAGAGCACCTTACACCTTACAGGAGGTAAAGGAATGGAGGGAAGAGAGCTCACTACCCCATCCTGTCAATGGAGTGCTAAGGAAAATTGAGTCCCATAGAGAACTGTATGTTGTATTGCCAAGTCTTAAAGTTTTATTTCAAATCTAGTGATATTTGATATTTTTAAGCCTTCATTCCTTAAATCAAGGGGTACTGCAAGAATCTGAATGTTCCTTTTAAAAAAGAAACTTTAATAATCTTACAGTATGTTGGAAGGGTTTGAAAACTCACAAATTAGGAGACAAGAGAGGATGCTGTATATACTCTTTGAAAATCTTATGACTTTTTTCCTGCAGCCTTGGGATTTTTCAGCTTTGATTCACAATTTTTGGAAATTTAGAACAGCTGACAATATTTCTGTCCTTTTAAGGTGCTGCCATTTAACGCAGATGGTACTCAGAGGATAGCTTCTCTGGCAAAGGAGAGTCTTTAAAATGCATAGCTCATCTTTTAGAGTGCTTGGCACAATGGGACTGTGAGCCTTCTCTGAGAATTTCAGGCACAACCACAGTAAAAGTAATAAATAAATGAGGCATCTCATTCTATCCAGAGATGTTGTATAGAACTGCTGTTAAAGCACACATTTGCAAATAAAAGCAGCCTAAATTTAACTATGACTCAATTACATTAAATCTGACCCATTTTTGTTCTGTGTTTCAATTTAACACTTATTTACATTCTTAGACTTGGCGCTGTCGGAAGAGAAAGGAGGGGGAACAGGCATTTTCCTCCTCAGAATTGCCATAAAAAAATGGTGATTAGGAAAACACAGCTATAGTCAGCCTGAAGCTGAGTAGCTCATTTGAACCCACTATAAAAGAAAAGATCGTTTTCTCATCCTATTAAAACTGAGTTAGCAATGGTTGCGTAGGTGGCAGGAGATCAGAAATGAACGTCCAACTTGGAGTTCGTACAAGTGGGGTCGGGTCCAAAGCAAACTGCCTGATTAGTGAAACAATTTGTTTTTTACAATGACAGCAAATAGGTAAATCTTGTGAGCGTCAGGAAATCCTGGAGGATTTTGAATGGGAGCACTGACTGGTTTGCAAGTTGCACTCTGATTAGAAGGCATCGTTGCCTCTGGTTTTCATGCTCATGTTGCAAGGACATAAATAAGAGGGACTAAATTTTCTAGGGGCATTTATTTCTCTGCCTCTTCCTCTCTCCCTCTCTTGTTTTTACAGTCTAAGTGTAATGACTAATTGGCTGTGTTTCCCCAGCTATTTTATGTTTCTCTTGCCTTGGTTACAAGTCGTACTAAAGCAGTATATCCACAGGGACCTATAGACAGCCAACATTGCCAAATGATACGCAGCATTCCCCTTTCTCTCTAAGTGTAGAACATTTACAAGTAAATTTACAAATGCATTAAGAACATTTCCTCAGTTGACTGTTAGTGTTTATTTCTTCCCCTTCTCCTCCCGGGAGCAGACACCTTCCAGCCCCTCAACTTTCACACACTGCTCTCCCGTTACTTGCCTCCTTCCCTCCCTGTCGCCCCTTTCCCTCCTCTCCCTCCTCCTCCTCCTCTCCCTCCTCCTCCTCCTCCTCCTCCTTTTCCAGTTCAGCGGCGCAAATTTCTGTTTGTGCCAGTGGGGCGGCCTGGCGAGACCGCAATTGCTCTACCCCACAGATTGACGAGCCCTCAGATGCCGATTTACTGTACATGGCAGCCACGCTGGAGCCGCGGCACATCTGGAGTGGAGTAAGCTTACTCAGAAACAGGGGCCAGCTCCAGCCGGAGCCAGCGGAGCCGAGCGCGGCGCTGAAAGGCAGCCCTCCTGCCTCCCCTTCCCTCCTCCCCGGGTACATTTCCTAATGTAAACAGAGGCCAGGGGGGAAGGACACAGTAACTCTTTGCTGCGTGTTTGTCATTTCATGTTCTTTATCTGCTTGAGGTCAAACTGGAGCTCTGGAAAAACAGAAGCTTTGCTTTCATTCTAAATAGCTGAAAGCCATTGCTGCTGAAGGGAAAAAAATAAAAAAGAGTTTGCTTTTCTGTTTATTTGTTCCACTTTATGGTAATTTCTGGGATAATTTCATTATCTGCAGTCAAATTGAAAACAAGCTGTCTATGCTAATGATACCAGCGTATTATTTTATGTACAGTAGGCGTGGAGCTCTTTAAACGACGAGTGGACTGCATTTCTGCTTATAGCTGTACTACTTTAACTTCTTTTTTTTATAGTCACAAAATGAGACTTTCCTTTTATTATCTTGAAACAAAAAAGATTAGCCATGGCTGCTTTGCTTTACAAAATGGTGAATACCTTTCACGGCCCAGTGCCAACCTGCTGTCCCACAAATGCATTCTACGAAGAACGTTATTGCAAAGAAAAAGTGTGCTTGTTCTGGGCCAGATATGCTGATTTTATAGTCCAGTTCACTGGACTGCTGAATTTTAATATCTGCATGTAAAGAAGTGGGAGAGATTTTTGAGGCATTTACTGACTGTCAGCAATCTGAAAGAGAGCTCTGTGATCCTTTACAAGTTTTATATAATTTTTATTTCTTCTTTCTAATGGCAAAATGATAAAGTTTATAGGTTAGTTGTTCAAACAACATTAAATCATAAACAGAATCACAGAATCTACTAGGCTGGAAAAGACCTTTGAGATCATTAAGGCCAACCTATGACAATGCAAACATGTAATTTAAAATGGCTTTTCCCACTCAGTATTCCTTGCAACTCAATGGATTTTGCAGTGAATAAAGGAGAGAAAACAAACCTCAGAAAACATTGCTGATAACATACTGATGCTGATGTTGATTTAGCTGTCT
This sequence comes from Corvus brachyrhynchos, assembly GCF_000691975.1. Classification (NCBI taxonomy): domain Eukaryota; kingdom Metazoa; phylum Chordata; class Aves; order Passeriformes; family Corvidae; genus Corvus; species Corvus brachyrhynchos. The sequence goes on from NW_008236767.1 coordinate 2,689,766, forward strand.
TCATAATAAAAGTCTGATTCAGATGAGAGCAGTGGTTTATCGGGTATGGAGACTAGTTAAAAATCTCACTCAGTAAATGTATGAATAAACCACTGTAGGTCAGACCCTAAACCATTTTTGTCTATAGGAGTAGAAAATCTTTGACCACCACATGGTTTTCCAGGGATGTTGGTTCGTTGTGGCTTCTCAGTTCACAGGTCACACTCAGTATTTTGGCCTTCTGGTGAATAAAATTCCAGATAAGTAGGTTGCTGCTTTGACTGTCAGTGAAGGCAAACCTATCTATCACATAGGAAGACTTGGGCTGGGCAGCAAGTGTGACTGGACAGCAGTTCTTGTGCCATGGTAGTGCAAAGTTTCAGCAATGCATTCCCCACTCCCCCATAGGGCTCTTCCAATTGCTGTTTTATGTTCCAGGTAGATATACCATAATACTTGCACAAAAAGTAACAATATAGGTTTCATATTTCTGTATTATTGTTTTAGTTGATTTTAGAAATTTCTTCACAACTGTGTTTTCTCTTACTTTCATGGTGTTTCAGATCCCACTAGGAAAGGGCCAAAATTCCTCAGGAAACATCTTGCCCAGGTCTCGGCCTTCTTACCAAGGGAAGCAGTGAGCATTACTGCCTTATGGCTCCTTAGAAACTGCTCGAGGTGAAACTCAGTAAGGAGGGGAGAGGTGTTGGTCACCATGGGAAGACTGAATTGCACATCTCCAAGGTCTGGAATGACCTTTCTGTGCCTGAAGTCAGAAGCAGCATCATGGATCCAGGGAGAAATGCAGGGACGGTGCACCATTTTGCATGATCTAGATGATTACTGAGATTGATAAAATGGTTTCTTTGCAGTGAAATGATTTATTTGGAAAAAACTCCACACGTCTACACAGAAAGGCTGATGGAACCCGTCTCAAAAGCAAAGCTGTTTGGCATATTTCAGAGAGATCTTGGCAGTTGACTTAAATCTAAGGTTTTTCAGGGACAGTTGGATTTTGGCTGAGTTCTTCTGGAAGCCTGCAGGGCTTTGGCTGGCAGACCATTGCTCAACCTTTCGACTGCCAGGGTAGAGGATTGATGGCCTATCATTGCAGGATGGCCCACCAAGTAGTCTACCTTTGAACTAAAGACCTCAGGCCTTCCAGGTTTCAAAACTGGGACAACACTTGTTTTGAAACTTTTTGATGTGTTTGGGTATTCATTGGAAATATTTTTATGAATTACCAAATCCTGACCCCAAAAAGTGTTCCATAGGAGTTTTTTGAACAGCTGCATTCTAGTCTAAGTTTAATGACCCAGAGGGGAAAAAAATAAAAAGTTTCTCCATAAAGGAGAAATAAAACAGAATCCAGTGAATGAGTCTGAAGCAGGACTTCTCTGACCCCTATTTACTGGGTAACTCTGCCTGTAATCCCACTGGTGTCCTTGAACATCCAGTAGATTGGTTTGGGCTCAATGACACAGTTCTTGTCTTAATTTTGAACATGATATCCTGATAGGAATTGCTTAAGCATGGTTTATTTTTTCCCCTTTCCATTTAGTGCACATTTGAAGTTGATTCAACCCCTTGTTTTTGCACTAATGCCAAAAGTGACCATGAAGTCTCGAAATGAAATAATCTTGGTAGATGAATACGCATCCTACTGATTATGCTATTGTTATTATATTAATAGCATGTTCTCCAGCTTAAGCAATGTGCAGGTGCAAAACTCTCATTCAGCAGTACATGACTCTTTTATCTGCCGTTTCTTGCCAGTAGATTTCCTGCCCATATGAATGTTTCTTGTGAAACTTCTGGAGAATAGCTGTTGGAGTTTTGCCAGTTGTAAGATAACAAATACATAAACAACCCCTTTCCAAAACTCAACAAACTCCCCCTTTGTCAGTCATCTCTTTTTGAAACAACTAATTCATGATAGATGTTCTGCATCTAATAAGTACCAGTTGTGAGAAAATAAACAGTGTGGATTAACGTAGCAAAGGCAAAAGTAAGGACTTTCCTAGTGGTGCCAATAATGTCACCCCAGTGTGCCTGTGTATTGCTGTGCCCTTTTGGCTCACGTGGGTACCTCCCTTTAAATATGTGCCTGTTGTGACTCAGTCATTCACTCTGTAACACTTCTTTTGAATCCCACCCTGATACATTAGGTTTCAAAGACAATTGGTCTTGGCAAATAATGATCCATTTTCAGAGAAATCTTAACTCTGTGTGGTTTTTTTTAGGTAAGCAAGATTTTTGGATCTGCACACATGCTCAAACAGCAGTGAAACCTGTGAACTAGCACTCAGAAACTATATTTATTCCAGAAGGCTTCATGCTTTGTGACCATCATTCAGAAATGAAGACAGAAGAGCACTTTGAGAATCGGAGGGGATTAAACGGTTTGAAAAGTGTATCAGTAGGTGTTAGTCTGCAAGAACATATGTGTGTGGGAAAAGGGCAGCTAAACAAACCCAGATATTAGTACTGTACTTTAAAAGGTGATAGATCTCTTTAAGATCAAAATAAACTGAGAAATCTGCCTAGAAGTAAAAAAAGGAATTTCCAGTTTCAAGTGTGTTATTTCCTTTCAATGTGATTATTTACAGTATATCTTTTCCATGTTTTTTGAAAAATGTTATTGACATCTGAATGGTATTTCAGCATATTATGACAGATGTGAAACTCAAACACCAATATTTGCAATATCTTTGACCCCAGTATAAACTGTAAAAAATTATCCTATTGTACTTTCTTTGCCTGCTTTCAGTGTTTTGTTTTGTTAAAGCAGTAGAGGATTCATTGAACTGGAGCCTGCCATTTGTTATTGGCATTTCTCAGAAGAGTAAGAACAGTCATCAATTATATATTTTCCAACAAAAACATAAACTCAGTATATAAATGTTCAGATTATAATTCCACCCCAAATATATATGTATCCTAAAAATAAACCACAATAAATGTTAGACTAAGCAAAAATGAAGAACAGGGAAAGAATGAAGTAGAGCTAAAAAGGGGGGAAAAAGTAGAAAGAAAACCACAACAATAAAAATGCAGGCATTAAGTAATATAGTGGCTATGGAAAAAAAAGAGCTTGAAGATGAAGTTAAGAGACAGAGAAAGGAAACTATCCACGATATTGTTGCAAAAGTACTATTATTACCTGGTGGGTGAAACTGTCATCACAGTCATTGCAGTCAATTCAGGTGTCCTGAAACACAATAAATAAACCCAAGGGCTTTTAAATACCCAAGATTGAATAAAGATGCCAAAGAATTTCAGTGATCATCAAATGGTGATTTAAGGCCAGACCTTTTTCACTATCAAGTTTAAATTGAATTATACAAATAAGAATTTCAATGTTCTAAAGAATGATCCCCTTCTCAGATTTTTCTGAGGGAAGAAATAAGACTTGGAAGCTCTGATTTTGTGGGGGAAAAACTAATTTATTTAGAACTAGGTTTGTGTTTTGAATCTCTCTAAAATGAAGATGCATTTTGGCTGGGGCTCCAAGGTGGAACCATCTCTAATTCTGTTGTACACCAATTAAGGAAGTATAATTGACCTTTTATGCAGAGTATGACTGAAATCTGTGAGTCTAAATTATTCCTGTAAGTGAATTTGAACAAATTTGGTGCTTTTTAGTTGATTCAGCCCCACCACAGGACTCAGTTCTGTCTTTAGGTGAGCATGGGCAGCTCTTGTTAATCAGTAAGGATTGTACAAGTGTGACAATGGGCAGAGCAGGACCTGTTATTTTTCATTAATTTTGTAAAGTCCAGTTGTAGTATGAGTATGTTCCTCATTAGTAATAGCACTACTACATTGGTTTTCCAACAAAACTTGCAAAATATTTCATTACTTTTTGGTCCACTGAACTACTGAACTGCCAGTTCTTAACAGAAAGGAGCTGTAACTGAATCACCAGTAAAAGAAGCAGGAAATTAGATAAATGGGTAACACTGGTTTTACATGTCTAAATGAAAAGGTGTTAGTTTCAAATACAGAGCCTTTCAATATATTTTCCAAATTCTCAAAAGTGCCTGACTTTTGTTACTAAAATGCTGCACCAAATTAACTGATAGTGCAGCACTGCTCCTATGACTTGAAATGATTTAGTGCATCTGACCAAAAAAGGTGAAAATTCCTTATATCCTGATAGGTACCATGATCTCTTTGGAAATTAAAAATCTTAGGGCTTTCATAATTGCAGGATGATTTTTGGAGAGACAAAGATTTCTTTTCTGATAATTACGTAACAAGACATTATTTGGAGGAAGCTAGCATTGTAGCCAGATAAATACCCTTGCTCGTGCTGCCTGGAAAACTGTGGTAGGAACAGTTTTTGAAACACAGACAACAAACATTGTGGAGAGAAGAACTCTTTTAACCTTCTCTTCTGGTAGGGAGAAGGAATTGTAAATGCAGGACAACAAGCTACATTGGATGAGAATCCTCCCAACCAACTCAGCCACTCGTGTTAACTATACCCGTTTTAGGTTTCCATTAGAATCAGTGGAGGATGAGAGAGATCTCCAGAAAGTGAGCTGTATTTTGGCTCTTTGAATTGTCAGCTGCTGGAGTTCTCTCTCCATCAACTGCAAAGGGCATTTAAGGGTCCCACAACTCATGGGTGTATTTAATTGGGATGAAGCTGGGTCATCCAGTATACATCTTAAATGTAGGACATATTACAGAGCTACATAACAAATGGAGTTCTTGGTCCCATCTAGGAAAACCCAAGTTGAACTTCTCTAAGTTTATATCAAGCCAAAGTCCACTGCTAGGAATGGAGGAGAAAGAGGAAAGAGAATGCATCCTGGGTGAAGAAATAAAACATTTTCTCAGATGCTTACTCAATATTGTTGTGCTTCAGGCTCAGGATGTTGCTTCATTGTCAAATGGCTGATCTTTCCTTGTCATGCTTTCCTATTGTTCTCCATTCCTTAAATAATCCTGGCTTTCAGCTGCATTTTTAATCCATTTAATTCATTTTCAAACCCCCTAAAAACAGAGATTAGTTTAGCAGATCAGGAATGAATTAGAAAAAAAGATTGCATAATGGACCTAGTTAAATTAGACAGTTGCTACTTGCCTTTGCATAGTAATAAAGATGCAGTTAATAGCTTCCACTTTATTTAGCTGCTAAATTCTGTTTTGTTTCAGAAATCCACTCCACTGCAATAACTACATTGTTCTTTGCTCATTAATCTCTATTATTTGCTCTTCTTTGAATTGTTGTGAAGTTTCAGTACATGGGCAGGCCTTTGGCAGAGAGATGAACGTGTCGATCTATTAGATCTTTTAGCCTCTATGATTTAGACAAAGTAGTACTATTATAATGGTTTACAGACTTTAGTGCCTCATCTTCAGGCTTCCCTGTTCACTCCACGATATCACAGCAGCTCTAGGGCAGAACTCCATTGCTGCGATTTGTTCTATACGAAGGGTACAAGAACAGCATAATGCTAATTATTATACAGTCAGTATAATACCACTATACTTGCAGTTAAATCAGAAAGTAAGTAGGGGATTACAAGTAATAACTGAGTTTTTTTTTTTTTTTTTTAAATTGCATTCATACCATGTATGACTTTATGACACTATATACTGCAGACTGTTGCCACAAACTTACTCCTTGAACTGAGTCTTGTACCATTACAAGCTCTGGCAGTAGGAGATATGTAAGTAGTTCTAGACATACTATATTATTCTCCAGAAAAAGAGCAGTCCAGTGCAAGAATTACACTAATACAGCTGGAAATGTTGAAGCAGATTCTTCTATCATCTTAATATTTACGTAGGCATTCTGTGAACAAAGCACCACTTGTTTGTCTCTTCATGTATTTTTAAAAAATGTATTGCAGTTAACATCTCATTAAACATGAAGGGAAAATATCCCAGGGAATTCCTTTTGCTCTGACCTCATAATCAATATGGAGCAAATGTGGAGCAAATGCTTTATTCAAATTTCTTCGGTTAGGTTCCCTGAAATCCACAGTTCTCTATTGCCTTTTCTGCTTAGTGTACTTGCTACATCTGATGTTCAGCGGTCATAACTATAATCTCTCTCCCCATGTCTCTTTAATTTGCCTTTTCCGGTGATGGAGCAGCTCTTGACATTACATGTGTTTCATTTAAGATGTTCTATGTTTCAGTCAACTGTATTTGCTGTGTTTGCTCTCCAGTCTTTAGGGTGGCAAAGAACAGAAAAAGAAAAGCAGCCTGAAATGACTTGTTTGAGTTCCTACATAGGAAACATAGCAGAAGAATGTTATTAATTGCTCCTGTATTTGTTACTCTCAATGAAATTGCTTACAGCATTTCTGCACTTTTCAAAACATATTCATTAGGGTAGGTGATTGACTTATCTCTGGGACCTCCTGCACTACTGGTAGCTCTTAGACCAACTGAGATAGACAATGCTGTCCCACTGCTGTCCCTTGCCCAGGGAATTTGGACTCTGGCTAGCAGAAGACCAGAAATCTGACAATTTAATGCACTAAGCTGTGGTCTGCTCTTCAGAGTAGCAGCCACTGGGTACCATCAAGTGAAGCTCACTCAGACCAGTTACCTCATTCTTTGTGTGTTTATTTGAATTTGTAAGGTGTTTCCTGAAAAAAACTTTTATGAGAGGTCTGTATATGTTCAGAGTCTCTGCAGGGGCCCTTTGATAAAGTCATACTTTTTGTCTCTGAACTCTCAGGAGAGTACACCCAGCCATTTGAATATTTGTGAGTGACCTCTAACTGCATAAATATGAATTCCAGTTTAATTAAGGATTTAGTTGAGCTTGTATGAATGATATTTGCATGTTGTCCCATCTTCAGTCATGGCTCTGCCTGTATCATGGGTTCAGAATAGCACTTCAGACTTCAGACTGGCATAACAAATATTCCAGAGTCACTGAACAGGGTTGTCACTGTGGGTAGTTTACTTGGTTTCCTCAGCATTTAAAAATGGTGCTTGTCACCGATTCCCCGCAAGCCTTTTCACTACCCTGCCAACTTCTTGAAGAGAAAAATAACTTCATACTGGTTTGAGGTGTTTCAAGAGTTATGTGAAGAGAAATGTCACTGGTTTTTTTTTTTTTTTTGGTAGGAATATTAGCTAAGATATGCACTTCACTTCTAAATAAACCACAATTCAGGAAGCATTTATCTAGTCTCTCTACAGCAGGAAAAAAAAGGAATGTTCAGAAATATTCACATTTGAAAACGCTGTTGCACCAGTATATCTCAATAGCTATATCTGTTTGAAGAGCTTAATCTTTGGCAAAGTTCAGAAACCTGTTGCCATGCTTGGAGCAGAATCTATTTCAGCATCTGAAAAAGGATATGTCTTGCTGCCTTAGTTTTCCAAAGTCCTTCTACAGTGAACAGTGTTCAGGTGAGAAATCCTTCCAGTGAAGATACCTGTAGAGATGTCTGTCTCTGATGATTATTATAGAAGCACCTTTAATCTAAGCATCTTCCAGTAGATGTTTAACTTTAAGACTTAGGAAGTTAGGTGAGATGAATCCTTTTGCTTACATTTACATATCAAGCTTCTGCAATGTGGATTTCCAGAACTTGACCTTTCAAGCTTAACCTGATATCTGAGCCAGTGGCTGAGGCCAGACTCCCTGGCATTTCCCACTGTGCTGGCTGGGTGTGAGGAGGCTTAAGGAGTCATATCCAAAACAAGAACATCTACTTACCATGCTGTGTTCATGTGACATCAACACTGCAAATCAGCATTATGCAAACAAACTCAAAAGAATCACTTAGGCCTTTGACTTTCCACCTATTGAAAGCTGTTCTTTGTCAGTTAAAAATACAAATGTCATTTTACCTTCTCTCCAACGGGAGGTCCACAGGTGACCGTAGTCAATACAGTCAGTGCTAAGCTGCTGAAAGGGGAGTCAGGATTCACATAAGAAGTTCCATGGTTCCACATGAGATCAATACCTTCACTTCAGAAACTTAGAATTTTGTGCACAGTCAACTCTCAGGTTTACTTACCCTGGATTTGATATGTCAGAGCTGGAAAACTCTGTTCAGCAGAAACACAGATATTGCAAAACATCTACGAACCAAGGAATGAACTAAATTCCAGTTGTGAAAAACATGGTACACAGGTTTCTGTAGAACACAGGAGCAGTGATGGAAAAGGCATAGCAGAGTGTTTCTGAGCTGTACAAAACGTAGTCCTGTGCCAAAAGGAATACTGTTAATGGTACATGAAAATGGATTGAATCTACAGTCCCAATAATGCTCTACAAATAAATGGGAAGTTTGTGCATGAGGAGAATTTTGGAAGTCATATGGACATAAGAATTACCATTTTTTTATCAGACCCAAATCATGCCTTTGTGAATATTGTGTCTTCGGCACTTCCTATTCTCTTTCTTTGTTAGCCTACCGGCGTCTCAGTTATGCCCAGAATTCCCAGTAAAATCAAGATTCTACTACCTAAGCATATGGTCAAAGCCATTCTATGCCCCAAAGAATTTACAGTCTGAAACTGGGAGAACCTCCAAATGGTTGGAGCTTACCCTATTGACATAAAATGATCTATCTTTCACTCTGGCAAAATATCCTAAGCATCTACTTAAAAGGTGCTGAGTGACCTCATTTAAACCAATCCTTAGGATTAGGCACACTGTTTGTTTAAACTTTTTTGAGATCCTGAGATATAAGAAGCTTTGGAAGTGCAAAGATTTTTTAACTGGCTTAATATATTTTTGTGTTTATTTGTAGATGTAGAACTTACTCAGTATAAAATTTGACAGCTAAGACTAGTCATGAAATGTCTCCAGGAAAATAAAAACCTGTTAACAATTTGCTGACATTCATGAAAACCCCTAAATGCTTCCAAATCTGCTTCCAGGTATTCATATGCAAGAATCTGAGATTTTTTGCATTGCAAATATTAGCAAATGCTTTTTAAATCATGCTTGCTTTTCACACACCGTTTATATAAGAGCTTTCTGAGTAGCAGCAAATTGTAGTCCTATTAAATTTCAGTTCACCTTCACACTGGTACTTGAGTAAAAAATGTTTTTTTGGGTATTTTATAGACAATCCAAGAGTAGATGTCAACCATTAAGGATCTGAATATAAGGTTACAAATATGAAAATATGCTATTAATAATGAATGAGGAAAGTTCTCTCTGTTTTACACATGTGAGCAGTTCAGTCAGTTTACTAAACACTGTATTGGAACAGAGGAGACTGTGTATGCCTTTTCACTGCTTTTTGAATTTTTCTAATTATGTGCGAGGAGTGCAGCAAATAGAAAGAAAATAAAAAAAGTACTTTGGAGTCTTGGGTTAATTACCAGCTTTGGATAACATTCTGTTTAAGGCAGCCATTTAATTTTTAAAGCATAATTCTTTTCAAGACAGCAGCTTTCAATTTTGTAATTCTTATACTTCTCGATGGGTTTATTTCTATTATATTCATCCTAGTTTAAATTTAACCATCTGGAGTGTAAGCACAAGTGGGAAATGGAGAAAATTTCACCTTTTTTGGCTTTCTCTTGTGTATACCAAGTTTCTTGAGACGATCTGTGGGCGATGTACAGAAATTTTAATAATTTAGACTATTCATTAATTCACTGGAGATGATAGTGGTTTTTTATCATTTACAGTTTTGCTTCTTAATGGTTCTTCTGTCTTTCTCTAAGGAGTGCAGAACTGGGCCAGGCAGGGAAATAAGAACATCTGCAGTTCAGTAATAAAAAAGGAATTATTCTGGAAGACTGACTGTTACTCCTTATGTCCCCTCATTACTATCCCTTTCACTTCCTTTTCCTCATCTTCTCCTTCAGTAGTTGAGCTCCCAGTTGTATGGATTCCTGGGAGGAGGATGAGCAGCCCCAGCATACCCGGTGTACAGCTAAATCTGCACCCAGGTCTTGCATCCTGCTGGTCTGTTTGGGGACAGAGGAGGTAGCAATCACAGGCATCAGAACCAAAATGTGCTGTTGCAAATTCCTCCTGAGGTGTTTTTGTTCATGCTTCCTAGAAAGTTTTACTACAGCTTGAAGCAGCCTGGGCATTTGAAGTTTAGCTTTACTCCTCTGACCCTGGCCCATTTGCTCTGCCTTTGTTTTGGGAATTTCCAGGAGGAATATGGTGGTAGGGTGTGTATGCACGTTACCTCGGGCCCAAAATCAGCGTGGTTGTCTGCTTTAAGTTATGCCTCTGCTGAAGCTGAACCTGCTGCAGTTTTGTGTCATCAAGGGCCTCATTTTGATCTGCTCTAAGCCCAAATCATTGGAGCAATGCATCTGTGCCAAATAACTCCCCCAAATGTGCTGGGAAGAGCAAGGTAATAGAAAGAAAAGCACCCCTGCAACTGCCTTGCAGAACTTCTTTTCCCTACCCCCATCATTTCTATAAACAACTTCTGATGAGGAAAGTGGGAATTTGGTGTGGAGAGTGGGAAGAAGACATCAGCTTGGAGAGGCAAGGGGAACTGGGAAGGGCAGGAGCTTGGGAGTGGGGTTTACAAACCAGACCCTTGGGGAAAGTATCTCTGTCTGGAAAAATAGAGTACAGAGCTGACAGTGACTGCAGATGTGTTGTCACTGCCAACAGCCTTAGTGGCCCAGGCTGTCTTGAAAAAAGCTGAATGCATGCAGTTGCCTAAGGAACAATGTTAAGTCAATCTTATAATTTTCCCTATTTGTATGAGATATCTTGTTTATTCTCTGTTATTTCACCTCAGAGGGTCTTTTCCAAAAGGGCTTGAAGGACACCTTAATTAGCAGCAGCAGTAATGGCTGGCAGGGAAGTAGCAGCATGTGTCCCCTTTCCTGCCCTGCCTTTTATTTGGTCAAGGAAGTCACTTGCACTTTCTTTCATCATTCCTCCTCCTCCTCCTCTCTCCCTCCCCCGTGTCCTGACTCCCTGCCCGGATTCAAGAGCTTGAAGGTCTGCTGGTGGTAGCCGTGGTGGCTGCAGGGAGGAGGGAAGGGGGGGAAAAAGCAGAGGGAGTAAAATAAGTGTCAAGGAATTCATTGTCTGTTCTCCACCTGTTGTTATTCTGGTCCCAATCAACCTGCTAGCCAGGCTGGAGCCAGTGGCCATCTGGAAACACTGCTCTGTTTATAAACTTGGCATGAAGCAGCACTCCCGGGCCCTGACCTCCCACACAAATCTGGAAACAATTAGAGCAAGATGATAGGCAGGCAG
>NW_008236767.1:2701042-2709180 GCF_000691975.1 Corvus brachyrhynchos
GGAGGCTGCAGAGAAGGGGAAAAACAGACAGAGGGAAGGGGAGCATGGAGAAGGTGGCAAATGTTTCTGAGATGCAAATATTTATGCCCACCTTAAATGACCGCTAGCTCATTAATTATTGCCCTTGCCAAAACAGCTTTTTTTCCGTGAAGGCTAAGGCTTGCCTCTTCACCTCCCCCAGTGACACAGGTTTTCCAAATTATATTGTATGTTTTATGCTGCTAAAAGTTTGCCTTTACGACTCTTAGGAAATTGAGATGAGTCTGTTAGGTCCACACGCTCAGACCCATACGTGTTCTGTACTTGGTGGTATTGAAAACTGGAGTCCAAATATTGCAGCTCCTACCCATCTTAATTAGCACTAATGTCTTTCTCTGCTACTCACACACCCCAGCACGCCTCTCTCCAAAAAGGATGGCTGCCAGTCTCCAGCTCTCTGGAGTGTGGGAGTCATTTGGGCTCAATTCTCTCAAGCCTTCCCTCGCCCCACCCTCCCCACCCACTCCTATTGCAACTCATCATTGTCTTTACTGGGAAGGCTGTGCTTTTCCTGGTCAAACCAGACCTTCAGTCACTGGGTTACTCCCTAGCTCCGTTTTGGATTTTGGACCCTTTCCCAGTCCTGCTCTTGCTGTGCAGGTAGACAGTCTGCCCATCCACAACCTGTTCCAGTGGAGTCTCGAGGAGATCAAGGAAGAGCCACAAAACAAACCCATGCATTTCACTTTCTGCACACATGGTGTGGGCAATCCTGTTCATGCTGTCAGTGGTTTTAATGTAGCTAATACAGATGCCAGCATGTTAATTCACCCCTCATAATGTGTCCTTTCAGCGTAACAGCTGCAAGAGCGAGTCCTGCCTGGTCGAGACAAACCTGACATTCATTTCTGCTGGCCTGCCTAAGGGAGGATCCCTTTTGGCTCACCTGACACATCTGCTACTTCCACATCCCAAGAAATCAAGCATTGTGTTTCAGGTGCAATAAAACATGGATCCTTCCCGGTGTGAGGAACGGCTAGTGGTGACATTGGTTTTCTCTGAGTGCAACCCAACAGATCTGTGGACTGGACTGGGTGTGGCCCTGGCAGCCATGGCCAGAGCTTCTCCTGGGTCAGTAGGAACTGAGCCAGTGTGGCAGTATAACCCACATCTTTCCATTTCCATGATTTTATTAATGCACTGGCCTTATTGTGCCTTGCTTGTGAGGTGCATTAAAGGTTTATCTGCCCTGCAATTCATAAAAAACACATGAAAAACTACAGCTCAAGATGCCCAGGATAATTTTTTTCGTGATGCAGCCTTCAACAGACTCGCCTCTGGTGCATCCCCTCAGGGCAGCCTTTGGCCCTTTGGTCTCACCAGAGCCAGTGGCTTGCCTCAGCTATTTTGTACTGGCCACAATACAAGCATGGCCCAAGTAAGACCAAGACAACTGATAATACCTTAATGCTTGTAATATCAGCAGGACAGAAATGATCAGCTGCAAGGTGAGGGTTGCTTGGATTTCACAGCTCCTCAGGAGTGGTATGTTACGCAGTGGTGGTTGTGGTTTGATGGGGGAACCGTTCTGAATGCTACAGGAAGCACACAGGGTCCACTCTGCTCGTGTCATGCTGTATAACAGTTTCTCATTATCTAACACTGATTTTTCCTCAAATGGTGAGCTGCCACGTTTCAATACATGCATAGTATCTGTGGCCTAATTCTATGGGGTGCTGGAAGTCTTTTGAACAGTGCTTAAAAGGACTTTTCCTGTCTAAGGGAGCTCAGTGGTTCAGACTCACTTTTCTGAATGAAATGTTGCTATCATAATTAGTGCTAATTGGCAGCTTTGTTTGCAGCCTCATCAGAGTCAGTGATTAGTGAAACAGAATGAGGAGGTTGTAAGTGCATGTCTATCCTACAGATATATAAAAGACCTCAAGGTCAATTCCTGCTAAAGCAGCACTTTTCAGAGCACTGTTTTCATGTAGTGCCTCCTTCCCTTACCAGAAACTCATGTTTCACAACCACTGGTTACTTTTCTCAGATTTGCAGTAAGCGTCAAGTTATTACATTAATGTCTGGTGTGGCTATTCCTATGTTGACCCACTCAGGAATGCATTTTGTTTTGACATGGCCTTGGAAACTTAAAGGAGTACGAAATGCACAACATGTAGGCATGTAAAAATAAATACAGGGAACCCACCAGACATGAATAGCAAGGAGGTAAGAAGCAATTCAGCCATAGGACTAGGAAACAAATGGTTTCTTTATGTGGCTCTGGCTGTTCGGTAGCTGTACTTCAGAGTAATGTAATGGGTTTTAATGTTCATAAAAATGTTCAATCTGGTAAACCAATTTTTAGACCCTTACACAGTCTTGTTGAAATTGGATTCATTTGAACTGTAATATAAAATATTATGTTTACTTAACCCTTGTAAACTGATCTCCTTTGTCTTCACGAACTTGCTGGGCAGTTAAGGATCTAGCATTCCTTCCACAGTTAATAAAATTTTGCATTTTTCTCTCTATTCGTATACTTAATTACAGTCAGACATGGTTAATCAACATCAAACTTTTTTAACGCTCATTCTTTTAGATAGCTTTTGATTGAAAAATACATGTGAAGGTCGTGCACTGAGACTGCATAGTATTTAGGTTCCAAAACTCTGCTTAGATTTTTCTTGTGTGCAGCCCTGCAGATAGTGCAATATGGATCAGCTGAGGCCTGATTGTACCTAGGCTGCAACCTTTAAACCATGTCAGAGGCTTTGGTCTTTATAAAAGGTGATAATCCATTTCTGTTGTCATTTTTGAATCAAAGAGCCACTGATGTGAATGGCAATTCAACAGTCAAAGCTGCTTCTCTGTTTTCTCCTCTACCCATTCCCTGAATTTTCATCTGTCTTGCACCAAGGCCCCCGGAGACATTTCATACAGACATTTCTATGTTACTTGCAAGTGGGCAAGAATAAACTGCATTCCATATGGCCATTAGGTAACCCTTTTGCTACATGTATATTGCATTTCCCAAGGCACTCAGGATTTACAAAAATCCTTGAATGGTATAGTTGATGTTGATCAAAGAGTCCGTGATTCAAGAATTTATGAAGAAGGATTTTGAGGTTTTCAGTCTGAAATTTTGCAGGGAGTACAGTGGCTGGAATAGTGTTTAAAAATCCTAAGGTTTTTACTGGAGTCAGTTGGTAGGTAGGAGTGAAATCCCTTTATAGCCTTAAAAGATAATATAATTCGGTGTGCACTTTCGTTAATTTAACAATGAATGCCTGGCACTTGATTTGCTATGCATGGATTGTTGAGCTCCTGGGGACCATTTCACCCCACTCTCAGTGTGGAATATTAAACAGCGTACAGGATTAGAATTTTAGCTAAAAATGAATAGTGAAAGAACATAATGTTGCAACTTTGGCTTTCACCTCGGAACTGATTAATGACCACAGAAGATAAATGTAGAAGGTGAAACCTATCAATATTAAAACACAGAGCAATTACAGAGCTGTCATTTCTTAAGTTCAAGCTTCCTGCTTCTATAAGTCCTGCTTGCAGTGGCTTATGCTGAGTGGTCAGTAAGGCTTTTGAAGGGACTTTGCATAAGGCTGGGTTTTATCAGGGTGACTTTTCAGCTGTGAATCAGATACACCTTTGTGTGTAAGCTCAATATTCTGATGCTACTAGGACAGATGTGAAGCTGTGCAGGATTTTAGCAAAGCACCTACCAAAATGAGGCAAGAAAATCTGAGATCCTTTTGTGTATATGCCCTTACATTTGTAATTTATGGAAGATAGCTTCATCTCTGAGGAACCATCTGTATTTCACTGGGATGCTGTTTTCTACCCATTTTTATGACATGACTAATTGAAGCACTGGGAGATCAAGTGCCTCACTCAAGGTCACAGACCATTTTGGTAGCTCTGTCTCAAGCCTAGATTTCAGCATGACTCTGAGTTTGTGATAACACAACCCCTGTGAACTCCAAAATTAGAGGCAATGTAAATAACTGTGTATGGTGTAACCATAAGACTTTGTTGTTGTTGTCATTGTTGTTTGACATTCTCTTTTAAAACACTCTGTGGAGAGAGAGTACATGAAGAGTGCCCAGGAAGGGAGTAAGTGAAAGAAAACACTGTGTTCTGTGTTCACAAAGCAGTAAAAAGGACTTGTACAAACTATATTCATGTCCAGAGCTTGAATGTTTCAAAGTCTTTTCCACAGAGTGCCTTGTAATCATTATCCTCAGCATCCTGTTTAAGAGAAGCTATTAACTACTTGCAGTACTTTCCTTCTATTTTTCAGTAAGATAATATGAGGCAAAGGCCAAGAGCTAACGTCAGGTTGTGTCCAAAGCACTTTTTTTTTAGAAGATGTCTGTTAGTCGATATTTTTGAAGTGGCAGAAAGGAAGCACCGGGGCAGTGTCCTTCCTGGCTCTGCACAGCTTCCTGCGTGCTTCCCTGCCGAAGCGTTAGTCAGAGCCCTGCAACAATTCATGCTCAGCCTCCCACGCCATCGTCTGCCTGGCTTTGATTTTCTGAACTTGTACAATCGACTGGCGGGTCTGGTCTCTGACTTAATGATGAGTGTACAGGTGGCAGAGCAAAGAGCCAGCAGAAATATCTTTGTGATTCAGAGATTGTGAATGATCTCTGTGTGTGTGTCTCTGAATACACCTGCCTTTTAATGCTGCAGTAGACAGGATTGCGTAATGTACCCAGATTAAAGTCTACAGGGCTCTTGGATAAACCCATTGTGGTAAAAGAAATTAAAAAAAAAATTAGAGCTGACTGCTGACTAAACTCTTTTCACGCGCACTTTTCTCATATCCCTGGTGATGAACTCTCTCCAAACTTCTTCCCACCTGTTTATGACTTGGCTCTCTGGGCCAGGTACTCTTCCCATTGGCACAAGTGCAAACCCAGTTACCTGATGTAAATTAAAACCTGTTGGGCCACTCAGGCTTCACATCACTGTAGTCATTGTGGAGCCACAATTTGTGAATGGAGTGATGTCTAGCCCTGTAATTTCCTGCAAATGGTGAAGAAGATGCTGATTTTGCCTGTGGCAACAGCTGCTGAGAAAAGGAAGAGAAAAACCTCTGCAAGAGCAGGAGGAGATAACAAAGGCAATGTGCTGTGAAGAGTCAGTCAAAGAACCATGGTTATCTTTGACTATATGTTCACTGAAAGAAACAAGGATTTGCAGGCTTTTGTTTTTCTGCCTCTTGCGAGTGTGCTTTTTATCACATATCCTTTCTCAAAAATATAACCAGCCTTTTTCTTCTCCCCTTTCTCTTCTAACAGTGCCACTATTAGTAGCTTCATCTTGAGAAACAGTGTAGTAATGCAGTTCAATATTTGTTCTCTCTCTAAGCCTTTTCAAAGTCCTTGAGCTAATTTTGTGTTAAAAACAAGCTGTCTCCTCAAAGAGAGCCCCACTGTTCTGATTCCTGTTGTCATTGCAGTGAGAGACTTGTTTTTAATCTCCCCATGGCTGAATGTATCAAGGAAAGCTAATGTAGAGCCTCTCAAGAAGCCATCAGTCTTTGACTTTCCTTTAAGAGGATGGAGGACAGCCGAGTTTAGGGAAGTCGTACCCAGGGGTAATAGTGCTAACTCTCTGCACGTTTACAGCTGCTGTTGTGAGGGATCACACTGCTCTGCACCCTTGGTGTAGATTGCAAGGCAA
The DNA here is from genome assembly GCF_000691975.1 of Corvus brachyrhynchos. NCBI lineage: Eukaryota > Metazoa > Chordata > Aves > Passeriformes > Corvidae > Corvus > Corvus brachyrhynchos. Next base: position 2,706,728 of record NW_008236767.1, read on the forward strand.
ATGTTTAGTGAGAAACCAGATACTGAAGCAAGAGATATGAAATGTTATGAGGACAAAAGGATTCTGCTGTTATCAGAAACACCTGGGTCCTCAGATCAGCCAGGGTCAACAGAGACACCTGTGTTCTTCCTGACACATATATGAAATATAATTTGAATAAAAAGACACAGCAGCTCATAAGAGACAAGAACTTTTTGCACCTTCTCTATTACCCTGTTATTAGCTTCCCTTGCTGTCTGCAATTCAGGCTGTATTTGTGCACTTCATTGGGAATGGCTCTGTAACCCTGTTCTGTAGATGACTCTTGTGATGATGAGTTTTGTGAGAATTCACCATTATGTAACAGGAAACATTAAGAGAGGAGTGGTATGGGTTAATGTACTCAATGATTTTAAATTATTAACATATTTTCTGTGCAGTTGCTAAACCAGATTTGTTGCTGCTTTTTTGTTGTTGTTGTTGTTGTTCAATTCCATATTTTCATGTTAGTTTTGATAAAGCCAGAAAACTGCCCACATTGTTTTTGTACTCAGAATGGTTTATTGTGTGTTTAGTGTATTCCCAATGCAGCCTACATGTTTGTATTATTATAGTAGCTCTGACATGTTCCCAAATAATATTATCTGAGATTTGATGAGTGACTACTGTTGATGTAATGCAAATGTGACCTATACTAAAAAAAAGTTTCTTCCATTTCTCTTGGACACTAAAGTTTGTCTGGTACATCAGCTTACTTTTGTACTCAGCAGCTGCTTTAACAGCATTTAACACTGAGTCATGAAATGGGGTAGATCTCAATGAAGTGAAGTGAATGTCCATTCTGGGCCTGAAGTTTAACATTGTGTCCCCCAAATTTTTGGCAGGACACTCTATTACTATTTCATCTACAAAAATGCTTTGCTTTTTGCGAGTATTGGAGACATGTGACTCTGTCAAGTTACATTTGCTGTTATTTTAGAAGAAATCTGTGAATGCTTTGAATGAAAACTTGTGGTGCATGGTATCTGTTTTACTGCTTTGTTCATGATTGTTATGCACCTTTACAGAGTGAATAGCAACTGGCAAGAAATAAAATTTTTTGTTGTTTTTATTGTCATTTATATTCCCTTTTCATTATTTCAAGATAAATTTCTTCAGTACCCCAAGGTATTGATGGCATATATAACATTTAAAGTATATATTTGTCTTTAATATTATGATTTCATAACCCTAAAGATGTTAACACAAAAAAATAAGCCACTCTGCAGTACACATATGAAATGTGTGCATATATGACTATGTTTATAGGTGATAAAGAATTTCCCTGTATCCTATTGAAGAAAAACAATAGAAAATAGAACTAGGAGGGAATTCACCTGCTTCAGCCCTCTGACTCAAGGCTTTTCATGCTGAGTATTCCTGACAGCTGCCTCTGGAAGTCCTTGAGCTGTTTGGTGCTGTACTGTAGGACTTCCTGGTACTTTGCAGTTTGCATTCAGATTCAGAGACATCCCTGTTACCTCTTAGGTTGGGTTGTGCTGTGCTTGTGAAGGCCCTGGTGCAAGGAAGAGCTGTCACTGTTGTGAGAACTGTGCTGCCATCTGCCATCTGCCATTGCTGCTTTAAGCACCGCACTGGTTAAAACTTCTTCTGTGGTCTAGTGGCAGGACCTGGTAGTTTGTGTCATGACACATTACAGTGTCTCTTCAAGAGGAGCTGTGCTGTGGTTGGCCATGGTAGAAAGGTCACTCAGATGTGATGTGAGCACAACACCTACCTACAGATTTTCAGAAAAAAAAAGGCTATATGGGGCTTTTTATTTCAATTGACATTTTAATTTATTTTGCTGTTGTGAGATAGCAAAACCTTGCTTTTTGTTCTTTGGTGTTTATGGGTTTCTGCAAAGATGTAATGGTGATATTTTTTACAAAAGGTAATGGTTGTCATGCTTGTAAACCAGAATAATAAATCATGAAGTTTCTTTTTTCTTTTTGGTGGGCTCTTTCTGTCTGAGAGTTGCATTCCCTCTGCACTAAAAAGGACATGTTTCCTGACCACTAAACACCTTTTCCACTTCATGTAAGTTGACACTTGTTTGCAGCACCAGAAAAAGTGAAATCAACCAAAAGAAGTCAGGTTTTGTTTTTTAAATGGTCTGTGGGGCACAGATAATTTATACATCATCATCATCAGGTTACATAGGAGTTATGTTTCCTTTAGTGAAAACCAATTTTTTGAATGCTGAAATAAAATCCCTATTTCCAGCAATAACCAAGACTTTCAATTTTGCTTCTGCTGCCTCAGGAGATCCTCCTTCTAGGAAAACTGATTGCAGGAGACACACATTTTCCATAAGTTTTCTGCTGCCTTGTACTGTTTTCATCCATGCTCCTTAAGCATAAATTAATTTATGGAAGGTTTGCTATTTATTTCTCAGGGGTAAAAGACTTCACCATAGGTGAGAGTCTGCAGCA
>NW_008236767.1:2709289-2713208 GCF_000691975.1 Corvus brachyrhynchos
GAATCTTGGATATATAGAGGGTTGAATTTTATTGCATTATTTCACTTATTAAAATGCAAAGATTACAGTGCAGTTGTCTGAAAATTGAGAGTAAAACTTAATCCCTGTCTGCTACCTATTCTGTTGTCCCCAGAGCAATTCACCCTCAGCCCCCTCTTCCAAGGCTAAAGCACAAAAGTTGTGGCCTTGGGATGTGATACTAGAAGTGAAGTGGGGAGAAGGAGCATTTCAGGAAAAAAGGAATTTCTTCACCAAAGCTGTATTTGTGGGTTCTTAAACTATTTGTGTTCCCATCAGAGCTTGTTCCTTCACGATTCAGATTCTCCCCTGGCTTAGTGCTGCAGTGAAATCATACTTCTGTGCTTCTGACATTGCAAAGCTGTTGCCAGCATAGAAATGATTGTGATAACACAAATCCACCCGGGATGGGCAAACTACTTCAATAAAAATAGCAACTGCAATCAATCTCAGCCCAAATTTTGAACTCCTCTCTTGCCTTTTTTTTTTTTTTTTTTTAAGCTAACATGATTTCAATAAGTACCTCCCTGAAATTAATCATGTGGACTCCACAGTCTTGGCTGTCTTCACTGATCCAGCTGCTGACCTCAAATCTGACAATTTCCATTGCTTCCCTTGGGTTAGAGGGAGTGAGTACATTTTGGGGTATACCTTTGACCTGAGGAATGCATGGGATGGGAAGACATCAGCCAGCTGAGCCCAAAAGAAAACGTGCCAAAACTGAGACTGCCCTGATAAAATATAGCTTGGAAAGGGGAGCTCTTGGAAGCCAGAGGGAAGGAGCCACTTTAGGTGCAGGGGGAGGGAGAAGGAAGGCGAGGATGAAAAAGTCTGATTATGTTGGGGGGAATAAATTCAGAATAGTAGAAAGCTGTATCAGAAGATTTCCATAAGCATCCAGACCACACTGCCAGATTGTCTCAGCCTGAAGTGTGAGTCCTTGGGGTGAGGATGAACAGAACCTTGCACACTTTAAGCAAAAGTGAAATTAAACAGCAGTGTGGGGTGCAGGGGTAATATGACTTCTGTCTGCCTCTGTGGTGGGAAGTTGTCTCAGGCTGTATAGGGGTAGGTGAATGAATATGGCACAACTGATCCCTCCTGAACCTCAATGCAGGGGACAGGCTGCACACTCCCAGGGGAATGAACTCCAACAGGTCAACAGACCATGCAGCTTGAGTGCCCCTTGTAGGTCAGGACCTTGAGAAATCCCTCCTACTTATGCTTAGGCCATGTTAGGCACGAAAGATGTGAACTTGCTTTGCTGTACTCCAGGCATAGCCATGGAGGTACCTGCTGGTCTGGTACAGTAGTGGCCACATGGCAGACATGTCCTGGCTCAATCCTGGGCTTACAGAGCCATATGATTTTGGGATGCAGCTGGCTCATGCCTAGCTCACTGGAGTAAGAGCAGAGAAGCAAAAGTCTCACTATGTCAATGCATCCCTGTGGGTGAAATGCAGCCGCTGTTCCTGCGGTTCTCTGTGAAAGTTCAGCTGCAGAGAGAAAACCAGCTTGCAAGAGAAGGCTTCTAGTTTTGGGACACAACTAGTGCCATTAATTAGCACCTCTGGGGACACAGATGAAAAGATGCAGGAAGAAGGTGAAGGAAATTTGCAGTTAATGCTTGTGTGCTGGTGAGCTTTCCAGAGTGTGGAAGTTTCTCTTTAAGCCACGTACACACTGCAGAGCAGGCGTGTGGGAAAGGTTACAGCAAATTTGCCCTCACATAAGAATCACTTCAGAGCAAATAACAGTCCCAACATGAGAGAATTATTTCAAGCCATGAGAAGCTGAAACATTATTCAAGGACTTGTAAGATCTGTTTTTTGCATATCTTTTTTTTTTTTTTTCATTTGCTCAGCTACGGTAATATTTACAGTTTTAGGCATTTTGCTTATTGGCCACGGTGTTCACTTTAATTGAACTATCACATGCCTTGCTGTGGTCTATACTGCATCTTATTAGGCAGTAGCTGTGCAGTGCTCTCCCAGCATGAAATGTGCTGGCCTTTAGAAGCTGTGCTTCTTCATGACTCCGGTGTTTAACTGCACGGCAAGTGTGAAAATGAATTTGTTCCATATAAAAAATAGTGGTATATATACAGTGCCATTGATCTCGCATTTCAAAATATGGTTAAAGCTATACGGAATAAATCCATAGCCAGTACTTCTGGATGTTTTCCCTCTGACTAATGGAAAGTTTGCTTGTGCCTGACAGCACAGAGGGGGCTGCCAAGATGGTGGTGGGGGAGGAAGGAGGCAGGAGCCCAAGGCAATTCCCATGGGTCTGGCAACAAAAGGAGCCAAACCTCCTTCTTTCTGCCCTGGCAGCCTCCTGCTCAGTGCCATCATCCTCTGTCCTCCCAGGGAAATTTTGCCATGGTGCCACTGTACCACAGGGACTTTCTGGGCTCCCTGCAACTGGTGCATCTGCTGGGCTTGCCTAGCTGGTGCCAGGCACATCTCCAGGGATGCCTCATCCCTCCTGTGGCTCTGCAGCAGCCCTGTCTCTACAGTTGCAGTGTGCTGGAACTGTGGCTGTAATGTGGAGTTAAAAATAACCACCCCAAACCTCCCAAAACTGGGTGTAATGGCTCTTCCAGGATCCTCCCTTCTTACTGGCCACTGCCCGGCTTAACCATGAGGAGTTGGTCACTGGATACAGGCAATTATCACAGAGCCTGGGCAGATCTCAAGGGTAGATGTGATGAGGACTTGTTAATGGATCATTTTTTTCCATTCTGAAGGATGTTTTGCTCTTAAATATGTATGTACTCACAGCCTACTGTCAAGGCTCCCTGAACACTGAAAAAGAGAATTAATTTCTGACTGCAAAACTAAAGCCTCACCTAGTTTTGTTCACATTTCTCTTACTTCCTTTATGCCTTAAAACTCAAAATAAGGTTCAGGTGCTCAATAACCATTTTTCAAGAAGTGGAAAGAGGCCAGCATGTTTCAGTTCTCTTAACTGTGTGTGTGAAGCCAGTAATTTGTACCTGCAGAGGAGGAGTTTAGTGTTTTAGCCATAATTCAGCCATTATATCAGGACTTTGGAATTTAGACTTTTATTCTGCTTGGGGTAATTTCAGAACTGGGCCACGGCGGGATCAGTTCTGGATTGTCCTGAAACAGTGCTGCAACATCTGGTGGGAAAACAGCTATGCTGCAAAGATGCAACACAGAAACTGCCAGGGAATGGGTTTCCTCCCTGACTTCAGCAGAACTCCTTACACCATTTGGATCAAGGATGTTGTGATACACAGAAAGATGGAAAAATTCACTGTTATGGTTTTCCAGACTGGATTGTGGGATTCTGTACTGGCCAAATGAGAAATAGGCAAACTACATCAGATATAACTTGAGATGGGCAGTCGCCACTACATGAGAAGTTCCCATGGAAGTTCATTAACAGTTTCATCAATGGTTTGCAAGGAACCCTATGAATTTGGTGTCAGTATAATCTGTGGATGAAAAAAAAAAAAAGACGGGAATGGCAAATTATAAACATAGGTCATATTATTTTATTTCAGCTGTATTTAAGGTCATACATCAAGAAAGATATGTCATTCTGGCAGAAAGGCAGAGGCTGAGTGGTATCTCTATCTTGAGAAGACATAAAATTGTCAAAGAAGTTGTTTTTTTGGTGTTCATGAATTCTCATGTTGATGTTTGTCTACAAGAGATAGCACACAGTATGTGAATGGTGGTACATGACTGGCAGCTGAGAGGCTGTGTTACCTCTGTGTGTGGTGGTGGAGCTCTGCTGTAGCAATGTTTTGTCCAGTTCTACTATTCTACTGTTTTTGTACCTGCTTTTCTCACGGATGAAGCAGGGATGCAGCAAAGTACCACTATATATTTCCCATTATATATTTCACTATATATTTGTATTCAACTCA
>NW_008236767.1:2713242-2718187 GCF_000691975.1 Corvus brachyrhynchos
CTGGTCTGATTTTTGGTAGAATGGACTTCAGAGAAGTTTGGCTAAGACTTTATTTTTTCAAGTGTTTTTTAACAAACTGTGGCTTATGAAACAAACTTTTTCAATGAAATTGCTGACTAAAAATCACAAAATATACTTTAAAAAACCCCACATTTGCTCAGCTGACCTTACTATAAGAGGGGGAAACATGCTGTCACTATATATGTTATTAGAAAGTTCAACAGCAATTAAGTAGCAGAAAATATAGGAACAGGTATATTTTTCACATTTTTCAGAAGAGTAGTAGCTGGTGAGAGTCAGATGATTATCTAAGTGACTTTCTAACAATAAGATTTACTCTAAATTTACATATTCTTTTGTGGAAAACATTTATTTATCTTAAAAGTAGCCTTTTTGGAGAAGTGTAGGAATGTAACTATGATCATGAAGTTCTATTTCATGTTCAGCAGACTATGGAATGTCTAAGTTATTGTCTTTCTTATATATTTTCTAATATTCCATGGCAATGATTTTTATACTATGAAACTTAAAATATCCTCGAGCTTCTCTGTGGATTTTAGCATCCAAAGGCTTGTGCAGTCTTTCAGCATCAGCAGGTGACATGGTTCTGGCAGAGAAGTGTAGTAAGGTTGAGGATGTGACCCATTACATGCATTTACTTTAAATTAAACAAACATTTTCTTCAGCAGACACAGGATATACCAGCATGTGTGTAAAATATTTATACTATCCCAGGCTTCCCACTGACACCAATAGAAATTTTGTGTATGAATATAGGGGGATCTTATTCTTCAGTCAACCTCCAGACTTGTGCATGTAGAAAATTCAGTGTTTGCAGTCAGATTCACAGTGGGTGTGAATCTTCATTGAGCTTTTTGGTGTTTGCTGATACAAAGCAGCAGAAAATTTGGTGTCCCTCTTATTAAGTTCTACTTATTTAGAAAGGTGGCAAAGATCAGCATATGGATCTGACCAAACAAGTGGTTCAGCGAACACACAAGTGTCTGCTTTTTTAAGACATGTGTACCTTGCTGCTGTTGACTCCAACAGAGGTATCCTAAGGGTGAAGCATAAATTTCCCCTTTATTAGAGACCAGAGAAACAAGACAGGAAAGAGACATATGAATTCCCTCAGCATGTGAAAATCTTGTCCTAGATTCTATGATGAAAGTCAATTGACCTAGATAGTGTGCTTAGCAATTTTTATAAAGGCCAATAGCTACTTCCTTCATTTATAAGTTGCAAGAGATTTTGCCCTTTATGTTAATGAAAGAGAAGGCTGGTCAGCATTGTACCCAAGATAGTTTTGTATCAGCGTGGTACCAAAGGTAGTTCTCCCATAGAGAATGGAGGGAGCTGGAGAGAGAGAGGCACAGAGGTCCTGCTGGGTGAGGTGAATGTTGTTAGCGTGTCCAGGCGAAGCAGAGAGCTCTTAGTGGAGCAGCAACCCTAATGGAAGCTTCTGGTCCCAGAATGTCAGCTGAGCCTTTCTTCCTGAGCTTATGGCTACTTGGTGAGATAAGAGCATGCATTCACCATCATTGCAGGCATGAAAATATGGTGTTAGTGTCCAGTGAATTGTGCCTGAGGAATTCTCCCATCCTGTTGTGTTAAGGGATCTTCCTTGTCTGTTTCTGAAAAGCAGCAACTTCCTGAATTACCTCTCACTTGTAATGTGCCATTTGAGTGCTCCTACTCTGCCTTAAGGCAAAGTTGAAGAGGAATGCTTTAATTCCTAGAAATTGCTAGAGATGACCATATGATGTGGTGTCTGTCTGAGCTACTATTGTCTCTCTTCTTGTGCCTGATGTTAGGACCAGCATGTACAGGAGCCTTCCTATGTAGGTTTAATACAGGCTGGTGCATGGGGAGAGCCTTGGCTCCTTATGAAGTTCTGTGATTAAACATCTTACTTTGTTCTCTAAAATAGGTTGTAAATTTGTACATCATTTTACCATCTCAACACATTCACCAGCTGTTGCTACAGTTTGGAGTCACTGTGCTGGAGACCAGAACTATATCTGGATCCTGGATCTGTTGCTTGTCAATGGAGAAAATTAAAGCATATATCAAAGCAAAGCAACATTTCATTTACAACTATTAGAATTAGTCAGCTTGGAGCTTAAACCTGCATGCTGTGCTATTACAACTGGAACTCAGGGGAAATGGACCTGGGATCATTTATTTACTAATTAACCGTTGTCATGGAGTATACCTTGCCAACTATACATTGCCACATCACCATTCTTGAAAGGCACACAGCAGGGAGCATGTGAAAGTCCTCTGTGTTAAGAAACACAACAACATTATTTCCAAACCTGCTAAACTGGCAATATATTCCCTACATTATTATATTTGGCTACTGTTTAGGGATGGAAGAATCAGGAACCTATAATTTAAAACCTTGTAGAATACCATGGTATAAAAACTTTTAGCTCATTTAAAGGTTTTATTCCATTTTGGAAAGTGTTAGACAAAGAGAAAATGTTTTTTTTCCTATGAGAACTATTTTTGGCTAAAATGATATCCAAAGTAAAAAGCTTTAATAGCTTCTGGGAACCCCCAGACTTCTGCTGTCTTCCCTCCTACCTTTATAAAGTCATCTGGTTTTGTACATAACAGCAAATTACACAGTTGCAAAGGACCCCTAATACTACACAGACATATGGCTTAGGTGGTGGATACAGTCTTTTGCAGAATCAAGACTTCAATTCATCCTCCAACTAAAAATTATAGGAGTGCATTCAGTGATTAGTAGTATCAGATACATGAGCTGACATCAGCCTTTGGCCATTCCTTACTCAGGGATATTCATTGCAAATGACAGTTTGATTCTACATTCTGCTGCTCACATGCATTTGAAGGCTCTGCTCTTCAGAAAGTGCTGAATCTTCTACCATTGTTGGAAAATATGGAGTAGAGCTTTTGGAAATGTTACTTTGATTGTGCCTCTTCACTCACCAAGAGCCACACTTAATTTGAAATGAGTCACATTTGTTTTGGTGGGCCTATTTGAAGTAATTCTTCCACTCCATCTTTCTTCTCTCAAAGCCTCAGCTGGAGAATTTTGACCATTTTGGGTACTGGATACCAAGAAAGATACAAAAAAGTTGTGAAGGATCCAGACTAGGCTAAGTCTGAAATATGGGAAAGACTGGAAAAACTGAGTTAATCTGGAAAATGAGACTTGGGGGCACAATGACAGTATTCAAACACATAAAAGGTAGAAAGAAGGGAAAAGGATAAACTGTACATTTAAGTGATTTAAAGGATTAAGTCACTGATTAAGAGTGATTTAAATAATACATTCAGTTATAAAGATAACTGAAGTCTTAAAGATATCGCTGAAGAAGTCTGCAGTATTGCTAAACTGAAGATGTTTAAACATCAGGATTAGCTGAAACGAAATTGATTCTAGCTTGTGTTGAGAAGAGCTTTTTGATATTACTTCGAATATTATTTCCTATCATGCTGTAATTTTATTTATTGAAAGAAGAAATCATGGCTGAACATGGTCTTTCATTTCCCAGTACAAATGATTTCAAGGATTAGTGTTTTTGCTGAATGTGTTATTTGGATAAAAGTTTGACCCTAAAAAGCCAAAGGATTTAGTATACATCTTCTAACAGCACACAGCTGGTCCATAGTTTTGTGGTGTAGTGTTGTGAAGAGCTGGGTTGGGGAGTGACTGAGCTGGATGCTCCACTTCAGGCAAGGGAACTGTGGGAGAGGAAGAAAGAAGGGGACAACAAGGAGAAGTGGTCCATCTCATTCAAACATCAGCAATGATGAGAGGGAGAGGAAGTAAAGTCCAGAGAGGCTGAGGGAATGGTACTAAGAGCACGAGATATCAGAGAGTGGAAAAATCCTCAGAGTTCAAAAGAGAGTTGAGAAGAGCCTCCAAGGGGAGAAGTGAAGTTTAAGAAATGGTAGGCATATATTTTTATGTGTATGCAAACCTATGGGATAGAAATTTGTGTTATATAAGTTTCTCTGGGTATCATCCACATCTTTCCTCTCCCAGCAAGACTGCCCTTGCTCTCAAGCCACAAGTAATGCATTGACTTGCTTTTTCTTTCTCACTAACCCGTATATATTTTGTGTGCTGGACTGTTCAGTGTCCCAGCTTCAAGAGGTATGAAGAGCATCATGCTTCAAGTTAGGATGTATCTTAGCACCCAAAAAGAGAGGCTGCTGCTTAGGTTCTTAGATATAAAAAGGGTTGTGCTGATGTTTCTTCCAGCTGTGATCCAAGAGAAATCATAAGACTGTTGTGTACTGTTGTGATTTAAACCCAGACAGCAACTAAGTTCCACATAGTCACTTGCTCACTCCCTGCCCCTTGCCGGTGGATGGGGAGGAGAACTGGAAAAAAAAAATAAACAGTAAGACTCATGTGTTGAGATAAAAAACAATTGTTCACCACCTGCTGACTGATGCTCAGCCTGTTCCCCAACCACAGATCACCCCCTTGCCCCAGCCAACTCCCCTCAGTTTATACACTGAGCATGATGCTCTCTGGTATGGAATATCCCTTTGGGCAGTTCAGGTCAGCTGTCCTGGCAGTGCTCCCTCCTGGCTTCTTGTGCACCTGCTTGCTGGCAGAGCATGGGAAACTGGAAAGTCTTTGACTTAGAGTAAGCACTGCTTAGCAACAAGCAAAACATCAGTGTGTTATTAACATTATTCCCAACCTGAATCCAAAAAGCGCAGCACTGTACCAGCTACTAAGAATAAAATTGACTCTGTCCCAGCTGAAACCAGGAGATGAACACACGGACAGAAACCCTACGTGCCTAGTGCAAGATATCAAAGACCAGTTTCCCAAAGGTGTCTATTTCAGTGCTTTTAGGCTGAGGAGAGTGACAGGATGGCAGATATGTGCCCTTCTTTCTTCAGCTGTGTTGTGTCCATGTGGGTCCTTGTTGCTGACCTGTGAACTTCA
>NW_008236767.1:2718264-2725783 GCF_000691975.1 Corvus brachyrhynchos
AATGCTTGCCATAGTTTGTCAAGGCAAAAGGAAGAGTCACAATACCTACACCCCTCTGTGAATTTAGCCCCAGATAAGTAACTGGAAATAGCCAGCTAACTTAACACTGCTCTGGCTGTGCATGGGGTACTTTTTTGCTGAGTTAGTAAATACTTTCCCTTGCTTCCTTCACATGATTGTTCCTATTTGCGAATAATTACTCATATTAAAAAGTTATTTTCTATCTTTTGTTGTATTGAACTTTAATTAAATGGTAATAAATGTACTCATCTTCTTGAAAATGCAAACCGAGGAGCTCAGCATTTTGATATATGTAGTTTTTCCTCATCTCAAATTCCGTGAAGTGCTCTAAATATTAATAAATAATTAAAATGAACATGAAAATTATCTACATCCTACTCTATTCTTTGACTCCCAAAATAAAAAAAAAAAATTAACTTGAAAGTAATATTGTATTTGCATGGTAAAAGGGATTATTTTGTGTGGTCCAAGAGGGTATAAGTAACACTGGGGAAGAAACATTTCCAAAGTGTGAAGGTTATTATTAGAATAATTAAACCTACTAACTGACTCTGTAAAGGTAGATCAAACAAAACCCAGTGTGTATCATTGTGTGCCCTGAAATACACATCTAATAAGGGAATAAAGTGCTCTAGAAATTAAATTTGGAACAATGATCATTTGACAATTTCAGTGAAAACTAACCCAAAAGTTAACAACTAGTTTTCTGAAAAGCAGACACATTGTGAAACCTTCTCAACACACATCCTGTTCAAGGTACTGAGCAAGATGATACTTGGAATACACCAAAGCTATGTGCCTTTAAGAGGTCCCTGGTGTAACACTATTAATAGGCTTTTTGTTATGCTACTTCTGGTTTAATTTGTTCTGGACTTTATTAAACTCCTTTAAAACATAAGCTTCATTAATCTCCATTTACAACAGACACCCAAGTATATGCCAAGCTATTCCTGGAAGACTGAAATGCAGGGTGAGTAGAAAAAGTAATTTATTAAACAAGAGGTAATTATGTTTGGGGTTTTGTCGTTGTTTGGGGTTTTTTGTATTGTTATCTCTGAAGGATTATCAAAAAGAATTTTATTTTAGAAAGATATATGTTAATGTCATTGATTACAAGTATATTAAGGTAATATGCTCTTATACAGTCTTGCTGACACTGATTAAAAAAAGACCCATGCATTTTTCCCCGTATTAACATTTTGTATTTTAAACAAGAAATTTAGGCCCATTGAGAACTCAGGACTCTGAGAAGAATCTGTTTAACATAAGTAGGGACAGTTGGGACCTAATCATGCTGTCTTTTATGCTTGAGGTCTTGCATCCAAGGCTTCAGTTGCAGAGTAGCATCATTGCATCAAAAGGCCTACCAGAACCTTGAGAATGATGAGTTTTCTGAAGTATGGAAAACAAACTCTTTATAGATTTTCAAGTCTCACAATGCCTGTCCCTTGCAGCATGTGGAAAAACATTTGAATGGAAATTAAATGATGCTTTAAAGAGATTATTTTTTTCCACTGATAATCCTTTTAATTACTTTTTCTGATAAACAGGCAGTATTAATATCCTAAGAGCCCACATGACCAAACTGTGCATAGTTTGCTTGCATTTTTATCTCCATCTGATTTAGACTGTGTACCGTATGTGAGATTCAGAAAGAAAAATTCCCCTTTCTCCATGAGAAGCCATGACATGTGGCACTCATTTAGACAAAGAATTCATGCAGAGGTCTTTTTGATTTTTCATTTCTGCTATGAAATGTGCCATTTTTGTTAAGCAATTTCATACTCAGAGAATCTCCTTCTTACTTGACTAACATAGTCTTTTCCAAAGTGAAGACATCTTTCTTCAGAGTACATGAATAAAGGAGACATTCACGTCTGAATGAGGTGTAAGGGACATGAGAAAAACGTATTTTATTCAGTGAAGAAATTAAAAAAAAAAATTATATTCCATTCTGCAAAAATGACCCACCCTATCAGGTATTAAGTGTGGAATTATTTTTCCTCTCTCCCATTTTTTTCAGCTCCACCCGATGAAACTTCTAGTTCCAGACCATTAAAAGAAGAGTTCATGCTTGATGGAAATCCAGAGGAAAAAAAAAGGGGGAAAAAAGGGAATGCTAGGGAGGTCACCAACATGACCCTCTTATCCACATGAACATGAACACAAAAGGAACCTTCTGCTCCGTAATCAAGTCTTTTATGTTACTCCTTAGTCAGAATAAATTGTGATTTATTTAAAACTATATTTTATAAATTGAAGAAAGACCTTAAGCAAATCTTTATTAGACTGGCATGGTTGCTCAGCTCATTAAGAGCTATACCAAAAATAACAGAGGACAACCTCATCACAGAGTAATGAAATCCAATTGAAACTGTTACTTTTGGCATTTCACTTAATCTCTTATGCATACATGTGATGTCAAAGTTTCTGGATTTGAGAAAAAATGGGTATTTTTTTTTACCTTTTTGGAAACAGCCTCTATGTTCTAATATGCATGTTTATGCATAGTGTCCTGAAGTCTTTCCGATGTAATTTTAGGAACAAGCACTGCAATTGAGTTACTAATCACAAAAGCATGAAACTGGATTTCGCAATGTTACGTGTTGAGGAAAAGACTATCCTTCAGATTCAAAACCTCCCAACATTTTTCTTTTCCCAGATGCGAGCCTATGGTTTGGAGTCTCCATGACTGGGCACCAATGGGTCTCTTGATGTGGGAGGGGAGCTGGGGACTGTGGGTGCTTGGGGCAGCCAGTGCTGGGTCTGGGGCTGCACTGCTGGACTTTGTTCCCATCCAGTCCTGCAGGTGGTTTGATTCTACTAGCAGGCGTTATCTGCTTCCCAGATGGTGGCTCCCCATCCTGTACATCTGACTGATGCCAAATACGATGTCTTAAGGCAGCGTTAAAAGGAGAGGAGGCCAGGCTGGCTCCTGCCACAACTCCCCTGCTTGTTCCTGGTGTGTTCAAGGGGTAGCCACAGCTGTGCAGTGCGGGAAGGTGCTCACACGGCACTCTGCATTGTTCCAGTGGAAAAATGAGAGGAGCTTTGGTTTTTTTCTTCCTCTCCTTGCTCCATCTTTGAGACCTCAGCATAAGGAGTTCTGGATTCTGTATATAGTTACATACTGATACTGCAAAAGCAATCCTGGAAATGACAATCTTATCCCTTTTTAATTGCTTATTCTTATTACAAAGAAGGATATAGGGGAAGAAAAGACTTTTCACAGTTGTGCTCAAGTATTGACATAGATGTGAAGTTGATAAAGTTAAACCTATATTAGCTGTCCTGGAAAAGAGGTTATACCCACAAGGAAATCAGATGCCTGCCTTCTCCCTAAACAGAAGGGAAGTAGGCACTGAGATCCCTGGCTTGGTCCAGAAAAAAGTCTTGAGGTCTTGCAAAAGTGAGCTTCATCCATGGTTCTGGCTTTGGCTGCTCATTCCCTCAAACTTCTCACATTTGTCAGCAGTGCTGGGCTGGCTCTGTGCTGCACATTTCTGGAGCTGGGGAGACAAGTGTGGCTGCAGACCACAGGGACAGCTCTAGTCCCAGCAGCCTTGCACGACTCTAGTGCCAGAACAACTGAGACACAAAGTGTTTGGCCTCTTTGAATTTTGGATCATGTTAATAGACCTACAGATGGGCTTACAGGGATGTGTTGAAGACGTGAAGAAGTCCAAGTCTATACTGTCCTCTGGGATGTGCTTTTCTCTTCTGACCTTACAGAATTTTTTTTTCTCTATGTGTTAGGCAGAATGTGATCCTAAAATGGGAATAGACCTTTCACTGATCAGGCCTAAGGACGTGCTAGTTTAGTTTTCTGCTATAATAACAAGTTGTCACAGACAAGTTTTGTAAGAATGTAGCATTGTCTTAAGACTACTAAATGATGAGGTTTCATTAAGCCGGTTGTTTATGCGTACCCAGGAAACACTGCATAATCTACAGATTCTACTTAAAAGAAGGAGATTATGTTTTTGAAAACTACTTTGATCTCAGTTTTGCAACTTCACTATCAAAAATGAGCCACAGTATATAGTGAGCTTCTATGTAAAATATGTGATAAGGACTTGTCTTATTTTCTATCTTAAAGAGAATGAACTGGACCGTCTCCTGTAGTTTCTCAAACTTTAGAAATTGCATAAGTGATAGAAATAGTCTTTATCTATGTAGTATTTTATTTTAAAATACCAGGCTATATCTGAGACAAATAAAGTTACAGTCTTCACAGTTTTCTTCCACTCGGTTACTTCCCAGAGCCACGTCTTTAAGAAGCTGGGAATTAAGCAACAAGAAAAATCCTGACAAACTGAAATATTGTTGAGCACAGAGAGGGAAGCTTGTGTGCTGGGTCGGTGCAGATTTGGGCCAGGGCTCGGTAGAGCTCTAAGTAGCAAAGCTCTGTTGATACCTTGAGTTCTGTACAGGTGCAGCTGAGCAGCCCCAGCACATGTGTACTTTTAATTGGTAGAATATATAGCAAATGTCCAAATTAGGGGATTTGACATGAGGGAGATTTAAAGAGAAAGCAATACAGATAATACTGGTGGACTTTCATAGAGCTGGTGAGTGGATCATTTCTAGTCATGAATTCAAATTTGGCTTTGCAGGACAAAATACCCAACCTGTGGCCTGGCCTTCTTTCCCAGGTCCATCAGAGATGGAGCTGGAGGACTCTTGAGGCAGATACTCTTTGCTGGTGTTGTCCTGACTGTCGTCCATCCCTTCTCCATCAGACACACATGACAGTGAGCGTGAGCATGCACCTTTAGATCTGTTCTCATAAGACAGGTCTGCTTGCATAGATGTACCCAGCACGTCACCCAGGCACGTGCCAAATGATGCTGTGTGTCTGGGCGTGTGCCTGTCAAGTAGCAGGGAGAGCACGCCATGCTGACAGTAAAATGCACGTGTTCCTCCCCCAGAAGAGGTACTCCACTGCTCATATTGACTCTACATCTCCCTTTTGCATGCACTAGGAACTGCAGTTGCCCGTCTGGTTTGTCATAGCCAAAAATTCAGTGCACTGATGGAAGCCCTGGCAGTTCTTCTGGTAAACATCATTTGCTCAGATATATGACCGTGGCTGAACTGTCTGTCTTTCTGCCTTTGCAACAGCACAGCGAGGCAGTACAAGAAGACTTTTTGTTAGTGTTTTAATTTCTCCTTCTAGTCCTGGACAGAAAAGACAAAATATTCTATTTTTTTATTTTTAAAGAAAGCCACAGCCCATTTTTTTCTTCTTTATAAAGTCAGAAAAATTAGAACTGGGTTTGGTTAGGCCTTTGGATCAAGATTTATGTTGTTTCTTAGTTTATTTCCCAAGTCCTGCTTTAGAAGCAGTAAAATGACACTGTAATTCTGGTGACCTATTCAGTAGACACTTGCAGGAAAAATTCTATGTTTAAATAAAGTGAAGGTTATGACACAGGCTGAAATAGTCAGGAAATCCACACTTAAGGCTGACACTAATGCTCATGTGGAAAATAAAAGACACAGTGACTCAAATTCAGCAGAGAATGCCAACCATAACTCTGAATTTCCAGGCTTTGTGTCAGGTTCTGTCAATATAATGTTATTTAAATGGAGTTTTATGCCTGTGAATTCACTTGTGTTTAATGGCAGAATTATTTTAAGAGGAATAATAATAGAAAAAAAAATCATGTTAAGAAAGATTGCTTGTAAAATGTCTGTTCTTACATATGACAGGCCAGAATGGATAATCTTGTACCAAGGCCATATGTAGACACCAGAGTAGATCCAGCTTCCATTCCTGGCCTTTCCAGACATTTCCTGGGTGTTCTTAGTTCACCTGTGCCCCATTTTCTCAGTCTGCAGAATATAAGGAATAGCACTAACCTTCCTGATGTGCTTTATAAACCTGCTGAAGAAAAGTGCTGTATCCAACCTAGAGTTGAAGAGAGCGGCACTGTCTGTGCGTGGGAACACGGCATACCTCACACCTCTGGTGAGATATATTTCAGCCATCTCGTCATGCCACGTGCATCTGCATCACGTTCTGAGGCCAAGGAAGGACCCCTGACTTGGGCAGGCTTCCCACCTGGAGGTCACTGGCCAGCGCCAGCTGCAGCCTGTAATTCATCACTCATGCCAGCAGCCAGCAGGTCACAACCCACCAGCAGACCCAACACCTACATGGACTCCAAGGAGAGGGATGGAGGCAGCCAGCACAGCAGTTGAAGGGTTTTTCTTTCTCCAGCTGTTCTTGCAAAGGGCATCCTCTCCTCCTTTCCTTTTCTTTTTGATTTCGTGGTCTCCTCTTTTGCACTTCCACTGAGTCGTGTGTCTCTCATATGTGAGGCCTGGAAAAATTCATATTTCTGCCACTTTCAGATGAAATAATGGAGATCAAAGTTTGCTCTGTTTGTAGCTGAAATCCTATGTCTTACAGAAATTCAACTTCTGTAAGAATTTAGTGTGGAGGAATGAACTTGTTTGATGACACGAGCTAAGAAATTGCCCAAGTACTTTTGCTTGTGTTGGCACTCCATCACTCTTTTCTAATGCCAAGGAAATTTGATAGGGGAACAAAGTCACAGTGTGCTATCTGATCACAGTGATTTCTAGGAAGATCCACTATAACAGGTGACAGGAAATTTGGCACCTTTGAAAATAAATCCCTCTATGATACACTAAGAATTGAGTGGAAAGGCTCCTTTTAGCAGTGAAAGTTAGATCCGAGAAGGCACCAGGCAGGAAAAGCAGAACAATCTTGACATCACAGTACAAGTAAAAGGAGAGAGAAAATGATGCTGTGGAGCCACCAATCCCCACTTTGCATACTAAGGCTGCTATAAGGAAAACACTTGTAAGGATAACAAAACAATGACTCCCATAGGAAAAGAAGGATGGTAAATAGTATTTGTTAAGCTGTTGCTTTGGAGGTTTTCACAAGCACTTACAGAATAGTTATGAAAAAACCAGCCAAAATTCAAACATGCAGCAACACTGTCTTTTGTAACAGTGTGAAGCAGCTGTCCATAATCAAATAGTAACAGTCCTGCTCTTTACAGCTTGGCAAAGTTTCTGCTCATCAATAAGCTGAGCAAACAGGCTCCTCTTTATGTACTGCATAGCTGCATAAGGACTTTCCCCATGGAATTTCTTTGGGGTGATTTCCTTTTCCTAAGCATGTTAAAATTAAGAGGGAAGAGGATATAGGAAGGCAGAGGCCAACTGTGAAAAACAAGAGCAATTGTAGGAATTGGTGATACAGTCTATGAAGGGAATTAGACTTGGGAATAAGTAAACAATGGAAAAGGTAAACCTGGTTCCTCCACGTTGCTTGTCTGTTGCCTTGATGTGCATTCACATGAAACATATTTTTGCCTAAGCAACCATTTGCTTTCTCCCTTATGAAATGCACCTGGGAAACTCCTGGTTCCTGGGGAGGGAGTATAAAAATGACTCATGGTCTCCTATGGAGAAATGGGGGAGAGGGAGCTCTCTGTGTTTGAGGACAATATGGGAT
>NW_008236767.1:2725829-2770325 GCF_000691975.1 Corvus brachyrhynchos
AGAACTCAGGGAAACTGTTTTATGAAGAGGGAGCAATCACAAAGTTGTTGGACTGAGATGTTGTTACAGCTCTTCTTAGAATTTCAAGCTTTGGGGAAATAAGAATATGTTTGGAGAGAGTGATGCTGTGTCAAGTCAACAAGAATTATATAGAGAGAAATATAAATTATAGATTCCATCCTTTCAGCTATTAGATTCACTTTAATGTGATACTGCTTTCTCCATGCTCAACTAAATATAGGGGGATTTGGTTTATATTAAAGACCCAAGTTGGCTTTTGGTAGCATAAATCTTTGGTGGAGTAGCAAACATCTTGTTGAACCCTGCTCTACATAAAAGTCTTTATTAAAACCTCACAGAGCTTTTCTGTTGGTTTTTTTTTTTTAATTGTTTTACCTGAACTACTGAATGTGAGACAGATGTGCCCCAAGAGACCAGTGACAAGATAAGTTCTCTGGAATTTTCATGGCTAAAGTGCTTCAAGTAAGAAGACTGTGCCCCTTTTGTGAGGCTGCACAACTCCCACAAATTTTGGCAAGAATTTTATGTATATATGTACACACAATCTAAGTGCATCTGGCTTCTGTGGACCAGACATGAAAAAATTGTTGTATTGTATCTGTTGTATTGCTTTGATAAAGATGTTTAAATTGATTAAAGCTGTGGACAGCAGTTTTTCCTGTTCCCTTACTCAGGTACGTTGCAATTATGATCCTTTGGGGTTTTTTGCTTGACTGAGATTTTTCTAGTGTCAGAGATATTTTCTGGATTAACCCCATTACTAACTGTATAAGATTGCAAGGGACCTCTATGTAATTTTCAGCCCTACTTACATAATCACAGAATGTTAAGAGTTGGAAAGGACCTTAAAGATCATCTACTCCTAGCCCCCACTGCCATGGGCAGGGACACATTCCCTTAGACCAGGTTGCTGAAGGCTTTATCCAACCTGTCCTTGAACAGTGGATTGGGGCATCCACAACCTCCCTGAACAACCTGTTATAGTGGTGTACCAACCTCACAGTCAAGACTTTCCTTCTAATATCTGACCTGAATTTCCCCTCTTTCAGTTTGTACCCGTTGCTCCTTGTCCTGTCACTACAGTTCCTGATGAACTGTCCCTCTCCAGCTTCCCTGCAGGCCCCCTTCAAGTACAGGAAGGTTGCTGTGAGGTCTCCATGCAGGCTTCTCTTCTCCAGGCCGAACAGTCCCAAATTTCTCAGCCTGTCTTCATAGAGGAGGTGCTCCAGTCCTATTATCAACTTTGTGGCCCTCCTATGGGGTTCCTCTATTCCTTTATAGAGCAATCAGTGTCTCTTTAAGTGTATCAGATAGCTTCTCCAACACTGATTCTTGTGAGCTCCACATGGCCTATAGAAGCTTGTGCATTTATATGTGACAGTTTGGATTAAGCATCTAAAACCTGACCAGGTGGTTTTGCATTCGGAAGTCTGCAATCTTGAGCCTTTTCCTTGCTCTCTAGCCCCAGATGGGCTTAGCCCCTGGAGTATGCCAGAGCCAACTTAGTAACACATAAAGTGATGTTGCCTTGTAAATATCACTTAACTACATCAAAATGAAGTTTACATGGAGTGTGCTGTATATCCTGTCTACAGAGACTTTTTTTTGTAGTCTGTAGGAAGGCATTTTCTCTCCCATGAGACAAACGTCCCCTGCCAGACAATGCGAAGCAGCCTCTCACCTTCCCCTCCAGTTGGAGAAAGGAAGCAGAAGGGTTGCCAGCTAGAGTAGGGGAGGATAAACATGCCACAGTACTTTGACCTCAGTGATCAAAAAACCCAAAAAACCCCAAACAAATAAAAAAACCCAAACAAAAACCAACCAACCAAACAAAAAAAAAAAGAAAAAAAAAAGAAAAAAAAAAAGAAAAGATAAAAAAATTGTTGCAGTATAGTTTGGGTTTAGTCTCCCACAGTTTTTCAAGGAGTGGATTTCATTGCCAGCATGCTGAATTGCAAGTGCCCATTCAGCCTAAATGTCATCTATATTTTCAGTTTAACTGAATTCCTGAATAAAAATTAAAAAGAATGGGAGCCAGCAGCATAATTGTTTTTGTGATAAAAAACTTCCTTTCCACTTTTAA
Organism: Corvus brachyrhynchos; assembly: GCF_000691975.1. Lineage (NCBI taxonomy): Eukaryota > Metazoa > Chordata > Aves > Passeriformes > Corvidae > Corvus > Corvus brachyrhynchos. Next base: position 2,727,934 of record NW_008236767.1, read on the forward strand.
TCAGGGTGGAAGAGTTTTTTGAAAGTCTAGTAGTCAATCTTTATTCTGTACCTCTTTTTGCCTGTCAGGCTGTAGTATTGGTGAGCATTACTCTTCTTTCATTTGGGAGAATAATGCAGTTAGGGATGTGAAGTTAGTGTTACCAAAAGAAATAGAACATGGATGGATAGAGTTAAATTTCATATGCTTATGTTTGCATCCACTTTGCACCATGCTGACTACAAGGATGTTCTATGTCTCACTGAAGGAGAAAAAGGGTTTATATTAGTCCTTGAAATATTGTGTATTCTTGGATCTGGAATTTGGCTTTTCCCATTCCATCATGTTATAGAGGTAGAAGCAAGATGGAATATGAATATGGAACTGGATCCAGACATCCTTCACATTTGGTTTGGGCCAACAGTTAGGTCTAAACTTCCTCCAGGTGCATCCTATCCTAAATTAATTTACTTCTTATTTTCCTGAAGTAAATACATTTTGCCCCAGGCTTTTGGAGTTAACAGGATTTTGTGACTATTTATTAGCACAATTAGAGCATGCTTGTTTGATAGTTCATTATTTTGTTCCAGTAAAAATCTCTATGTCCCACAATAGTACATAAACCAGGCAATCTGTCCCTCTTAAAGTTCATATTGTGAGACATAAAAAATATCACTATAGCAGCAGAATGTGGTAGTGGTATCCAAAAATGGAACTTTATAGCTCAATAATGCACGTGTATTGGGTGACCAGGTGATTTCTGGTGTTTCTTCATTTCCTCTCCAAACACAGTTGTTTTATTGTCATAATTAGGAGTACAAGGAAATGCTATTGTGTGTTTTGGAAGAGTATTAACTCCATATTAGGAGTTAATCTATTTCTGCTCAGCATCACAGAGAATGTTCAGTGGGTTTTGTTTACTTTAGTTGCCCTCATACAGCACAATTCAGTCTCTTGTGCTGCTGTTAATGGGCTTTTTTCTTTTGTCCGCAATATAGGGTCCTTAAAAAGGGAAGCTCTGGTGAAGGAAAGGTCAATAAAAGTTAAAGGAAACCTCTTTGGCTTACTTTTAATAAAACAAGGATACTGAAAGGGTTAAAAAATGAGTATGTGAACAAGGTACCCTGATCCAAGCAGTGACATATTTTATGTGGAATTTATTGTAGCTAATTGTAAGCAGGTGCATTTGAACCGCCAGATGCCAACCTGCCAAAATGTGTCATGGCTCTAAAACTTAGCCAGATCCCAATGCATGGTGAGGTCTGCTTGGTGTGGGTGAGCTGGAGCCTTGCTGAGCTATTGCTCAGAGTGTCTCTGTTGGAGCGGGGTAGGTGTTACAGGGACACCCACAACCACTGCCTGCCTGCTGGGGCTTGCTGTGGTTGGGGCTGCAGCAGAAACACTCCAGTGTTCCTTCCTCTCCTTTGAGGACAGCTGCTGTTTGATACCCACAACTGCCAAAGAGGTGTTAGGATTCATTCTCCAGCAGCAGAAATGATCATTTGCAGTGGGTTTATTCCGTGCGTGACCTTTCTCTCCAGCAGCACTGCTGTAGAGCAGCTCCTGAAGTGCAGAACCAAAGCTGTGCAGTAAAATGTGTTGTCTTCAAGCTCCCCCAGTGAGCCTCACCGTGTCACATAGACCTCCTCAGCTTATGAGAGACTGGCTGAAAAATCAACTGGGCTACCTAAAAATATACACTCATAACATTTGTTTTATTGGTAATAAGTACTCAGAAGCATAACATGGTTTGTGAGTGCTGAGCTCGCTTGGAGCTGTTGGACTGGCTGCCCTGGATGTCACAGCCCTGCTGATAATGTCCAGCAAACCTGAGGCCTAACTGTTTCCTGACTGTGAATAAATTCCATTTCATGACAGCAGTGCATTTCAGGGTGATAATTATACATCTTGTGTGGTTAAATTTACTCTACTTTAGATGTGTGGGAAAAAAAAATTGTACTGCTATACCTCTGGCAAATATGGGAGAATTTCCTGGTCTCCATGAGTTTAAATAAAGAAAAAGTGGGAAGGGAAGCAGGAAAGCTGCCTCTCCCTCCACCTTTTTTTTTTTTTTTTCTTCCCATATTCCTGTGAGATTCTGGCTGAATAAAGGTGGGATGTAAAATGAGTTCAGATTTTGAGGTAGGGCCTGTGCCAGTATCTCCAAGCTTTTTCAGCTAACTGGCCACTGCCAAACCTCAAGTTCTTCTGTGGACCACTGTCTGCCCTTGCCATTAAACTTTTATTTGAGAACTGTACTATAGAGATGCACTTTGATAGGAGTCTGAAGACTGTGGCCTCAGAGGCCATCAGCTTTCTGTGGACTGTGATTTCACAGCATCACAAGAACAAAGAAGACTTCAAAGTGATGAACATGGAAAGACTGTATCAACCATAATTGTATTATGTCTTACACGTTTGATCACTTCTTAAAAGTGTTTCATGTTGAAAAGTCCACAGTCTCCTCATGTGTTTACTCCAGACCTTCACCGTTCATACTCTTAGGAAGCCTTTGTTAATACAAAATCTTTCTATTAACCTAGTCCTAAACACCAAGGGCATAGAAAATATGTACTTCCTCTCTGCAACTTTCTTTTGTATATTTAAGACAATCATGTCCTCTCCATCTTCTATTTAGCAACCAAATAACCTCAAATCTTCCAATTTTTCCTCTAAGGCATATTTTGTAGGCTTTTAATATGCAGTTCTCCTGTCAATGCTCAATACTTTTACTCAGATACAGTAGCTGAGGCCTCTCAAGCTCTGAAAGAGGAAGAAGGAGATCTAGTCTCCTGCAGACTGTTTATCTTCGTTTGCAGGCTATCCAGTGCGTCATTTGAAACACTGCATCATTCACCCTGTGATCCACTACATAACCCCTAGTTCTTTCCTGTCTAACTACTTCTCTAGCTGCTCATGCAGCAGTTTATTCCTGTACAGAGGCAATAAATAGTCCTCTGCCCTGTGGAAAGTGTGCCTTTCTGACTGCTAAAACAAATGTAGGAGGATTACAGCATCTTTTATATACTCTAGTGCATTAAGAGTTTGTCTTATTTAGTGTTCTCTTCAAATTTGATGAATAATTTGGTTTTCATATTTGATAAATACTTTTTGTATCTTTTATGGATCATTAGTGAAAATACTGAGAAATATGGGATATGGGAGAAGCCCTTTAGCCATTGATTGTTCCCCCCTGAAAAGAGAATTGTATTTCTCTTTCCCCTTGTCCATGCTTCCATAAATTTCTCCAGAGCACATCATGTCATACAGTCTGGCCCATTTCTTAAGATGAGCTATATTACGACTATAACTTCTTTACCCACAAGTTCTGTTACGTGGTTGTAGGAATTACTTTGGTTTTGCAGAGTTTGTTCTGGCAAATGTAAACTGGCTTATGCTTATCACATTGTTTATTTTCTAGGTATTTACAGATGGTTTGTTGATTATTTGTTTAAGCATTTCTCCGGCATCCTGGGGTTGTCGTGTAAAAATTTCCCCTTTCCTCTTCTGCCTCTTTTTTAAAGATGGACACCATCATTGTCCTTCCCAGTCTTCTTTTATCTCCCCTCAGAGACATCTTTCCTATAATATCTGTCAGTAGTTCCAATATCTGTCAGTAGTTCCAAGATTTAATTTGTCCATTTGTGATGTATTTAAAAAGTTTTATGCATCTTAGAATCTTATGTGGTCTATAATCTGAGTGTGTTAGGCCCAACCATTTTAACATGGAAATTATCCAAATTCTTGTTAACCTCTTGTTTTATTTGAAGCTCATGTCTCTTTTTGTTGTACTAGTTTGATTTTTGTGCAGAAAAAAATTAAAAATTAAACGATGGCTATCTCAGTAGAATATTTGTGATCTATAAGAAAATAGGTATTGCCATGGAAGCATATTTCTATTAGATATGACCTAGCAGAGAGGGTGTGTTACAAAGAAACAATCTGGGTGTGAAGTGAAAATTAATGCAAATTGGTCTTCTAGCATTTTCTAAGAGAACTAAAGTAAGAATAATATTTATTGGCTGTATTTAGATTTTATTTACTGTATCCCCTATACATGGTTTGGAACATGAGGAAGCTAGGGCAGGAAACATTTGCTTTCCAAAGTTTCTAACAGAATACCTCCTGATCTGGGGTACATTTATCACTTCTGTGCTTCTGAGAAACCCTCTGAGATCTTCCTAATTGATTATAAAGTACTCCTTGGATTTCAGCAAACATCAGAATATGCAGTGGACTTTGAAAACCTGTGAAAGGAAGGAACTGCTGATCTTGAGTCCACTTAAGCCTTGTGGGATTTTTCTGTATATGTACACCAAGGGAGCTGGATGCTGCACCCAGGGCATGTCCATTGCTACTTCTTACTTTCATTCAGAAGAACGATCTTTTCCGTACATTCAGGAACACCAGAGGAAATTCTACTTTAAGTGACGTCTCTTAAAACCCAAATATTTATCAAGTAAAAGGAAGACACTCTCCAGCATCACTTTCAAGCTGAAAATAATACCAAGCAGATGAAATTTCTAGGGCAACCAGAAACCATGGAGTATTGTTCTAATACCACATATTTTCTGATTCCCAAATTATTAGTGTTTTATCACAAATATTGCTGCAAGTGTTTAATTTTACCTTCCTCAAGATCTTAGATCTTACTTTAGTTTCAGAGGATGCAGACCTGTGTATTGCAGACTCCAGAGAGATCTACTCCATACTATTCCTCAGGCTTATCTCCAAGTTACTGGTATCTGGGAAATTATTTAGTAGCACTTGTTACTTCCAAGACTCTTATTATTGTAGTTTCATTTGTGAAAGGTCACCATTCTCTGAATTATATTCAAGAGCTGTTTCAGCCTGTGTCTTATGTCTAATCTTGTCCCTTGTCCCAGGGTCACGCTGTTCCGCAGAGTGGTAGTCTTTTTGGTGAAAACAGTACTTATAAATCATTTCCAGAAAAGTGTGTATCAATTTCTCCCATAACAGGTTATTTCCAAACATCAGTGCTTAAATGCAATAAGTGGTCACAGTAGCTATAGCTGGAAAACATTTCCCCTGAACAGCTTTATTAGAATTCGGCATCTTCCCAAAAATGAATTTTTTTTGCTAGGAATCTCAGAAAACCATTGCCAAAAATGTATTTTGTAATACTTTTAGAGCCAAACTGGGATTAAATAGTAGTCAGGGAATGGTGCATCAAAACAGGAAGCTGGGTACAAGTTGACAAGGAAAGGATTGCTCTGCTGATTTTAGACTGGGTCACACTGTGAACTTGTTTTCCCCACCACCCTCCCCACCATGTGGAGCTGCTGAAGGAAAGTGTATCAGAAACAGGAGCACAGCACTGCGGTGCTGCTGACTGCTAACTGGCCAGAGGCAAGCACACATTTCTTTCAAACACTGCCCTGGAGGGAGGGATGTGTCTACACCCAGCTGGTCCTATGCCTTCACCCATGTCCCTGCTGCAGCCACAGGCAGGACCGCGTAGTGAAGGGGCTTCTGAGGAGAAAAAAAATTGGTGAAAGAAAGGTGGAAATCTGTCCTGGAGCAAAATTTAAGAAAGGTAAGGCAATGTAGTTGAAAAGAGGAAATTTGACAGTGTGGAAAGACGCCAGGGTGAGGAAGGCGGCCAACAGCACATCATTCAATTCAAGGTTTAATTATTCTACAGTGCACCATGAGACATAACACTAATCATGGAGAGGGAAGGGCTGTCACCTTCCCAGCTTCTGTAGCTTCCTCAGTAAGCATGTGTTGTTTGTGACAGCAAACAAGTCAATCAGTTGCTGCATATCAGCAGCAAAGCAAGCTCCATCAGCAGCAGTAAGTCAGCAGGGATGAAAGTCCCCCATGCGGGGGTCCATGGCTCACTTGCTGCACTGGGAATCAGGCCTATCTGCTAAGGTTCTAGGACTCTGTTAATTTTTTTTTACTGGAGGCTAAAGGTTTTCAGGATCTATTTGTGCCCAGGCTGAGGCAATACTAAGGGACATGGCTGGTCCCAGACTAGGCATCAGCTACTCTCTCTACCTAGAAATGGTTTGATTCTTCAATCTGTTCAATGGACAAATCCAGTTGCATAGATTTTTCTGTCACTCAGGGTTGTAATCTGCCTTAAAATTCAAATTTTCCCTCATAAAAGAACAATGAGTGGGACAGGTTGTTTACATTATAGTTTTCCTGTTCCTAGCAAATGAAGGTTCAGAAGTTATAGCGTGCAGGTGGAGCATTCTTTTTTTTTAACCTACAAGCCAGTAATTAACACCTTTGCTTCATGTTAGCATTCAGCATGTGGACCGTATTGCTTCATCAAATGTCTGAGGGCCCATCTGGTTTTCATCAGCTGAACAGCACTATTTGACAATGAGGGAAAAAAGAGCAAGTTTTGTTAGCAGCAATAATAATCAGTTTTCCTTGCCTGCATCTCTTTCCCCACCCAACCTCTTCAGCAGCCATCTTCTCTTCTTCCCCCTTCCCAAAGAAAATAATGTGAATGACTCCAGTAACTTGTGTATAAATTAGTAATGTTCTGGTGTCATAGGAGAATAATACATGTTGACAATGGGGACTACCTCAGCTTCTCCACCTGGATTTGTGACTATAGGTGAGAGACTTTTCTTAGGAAAATCAAGGGTACTGCTTGAAACAGTAGTTTGTAGTTCTCTTCAAGACTTCTGAAATGATCCTTTTCCCTAAGCATCTTCTTAATGCAGAAACTCTCTTTCTTAGGAGTTGGATTGTGTTTTTATCATTTTTTAAACGGAAAGAGACTCTGAACAGTTATGATACAGAAGCTATGCTGGCCTATGGAATCTTCTTGTAAGGGACTTTTGGGCTTTTAGCAATTAACTATGAATGCCATCCATATACTTCTAGCAACACTCATGCCAAAGATATCAGGTCTGTTTCCTCACAAGATTGATGCTCCTGAGCAGATGGATCTGGCCCATCCTATATTCCAGGTTTAAGAAAATGGTTCTCAGCTAGTTTAAACAGAAGGTTATGACCTTTTTCAACCCTACTCCCCTGCTCTCCATGCCTTCCTCATTTAGGCTGCTATGTCAAACACTGAGTGGGATTAATGATGGCAGATTACTGTGAGCATAAAGTTCAAGAGCTCAGCTGTTTATTTGTTTAAGAAAGTTGTTTTCTGAGTGTTTCTCTATATATCTAGCCACATGCTTAGACTGAAATGCCCCAGCACAATCACTGGTTTGTATGAACATTGTTTTGACAGCAAAGAATGCTTGTAAACATCCAGGATGGGGAGGGGAAATATTCAGTGTCTTAGGACTCATTCCATTTTCATGTGGTTTGTTCTTCTGTCGGTGGCGTGGGAGGAAATTCCTGTCCAATATCTGAGGAGACACCGTGTGCGAAAGTACCTCGGCTCAGGTGTGTAGTGCCGGAACATAGCAGGAGGTTGGAGGCAGCTTCTGGCCATCATCTTCAGCAAATAAGCATGGAAGGCAGACCTAAATTCAAAACTTTCAGTTACAGGTCAAGAAGCAAAACCCAGAAGATGGTTGCATCCCTATATTGTCCAGGACCCCTGCCTAATGTCATCGTTGACAAGCCAAGCAGTGGATTTACATAGTTGGCTGCATTTATCTGTTGTCCTGTCATTTCTCAAAAATGCTCGGTTTAGTTTCTCAGGAGTGAAATTTGCTGGAACTTTGCTTGGTCTTCTAACACCTAGCTGAAACAAAGCTGTTAATTAGCTGTGCACCTACAGTACCTATCTTTCACTTACAGGTGCAGCTAAGGTCAAGGTTTGACTCATGAGCTGTAGATGCAAAGCTTTTGATATGTCTTGGGCAGCAGGAAAGCAAAATGATTCTTCCTTCAATCCAGCATTGTCCCTGGCTGGCCACTCAGATTTACTAAGTTTGATTTAACAACTTAGCTCTGCTTACACATTTTAGCTGTTAATCACAATTTATTAACAAAAGGAAGGAAAAAAACCCTGCCCAAATCACATTCAGGTGCTTTTCTAAACAGCCTTGCCCCTGACTATTTTGTTAAAAATTAGAAGCAAGGGTTCTGGGAAAGAGAATGGTCTTTAAATTATTGCTTCCTTTTTAAAGCTAGCCCCATGATACACACATCAATTTTTTATGAGAGAAGTTCCTTTGAAAATTATCTTCTTGTGTTTTCTTTCTTTCAAAATTTATTCTAACTGAGAATAAACTGATTTTTCATCATGACACTCATTTCTCCAGAGAATAGTATTGTTTTTCTTTTATTATTTTCTGGTTCAGTCCATTTAAGTCCTCCTCCTTCTCCACTTCCTTAGTGCTCTAAGCAGAATCAGAGGTTAGTTAAGGAAAGTTGTGTCTGAGTTGTGTCCAATTGAAAGCTTCTGACTCAAAAAAATCCCCAAAAAACAACCCAGAAAAAGGTAAACTACCCTCAAAACCCACCCTTGATTTCTTGTCCTTAATGGTTTAATTACCAGATTAGTTCTTTACAATTACAGCACTTGTTTCCTGTTTTCAAAGGCAAAAATCAGCCACTTAAGCATGACTAAAAAAAAAACCCCGTGTGCCTAAATTAGTTTGCCTAGTTAGAGCAATAACAGCCGTATCAGACTGCAGGTGTCACAGTACCCACACACACACATAGAGCAAACTTAAAAACAGGAGGCAGCCTTACTGAACCCAAAGGAATCTTTTTTAGCAGAGTTCATGCTTCTTAGCTCATGAGGTCAGGCTATAGAAAAGCAGCTGACACTATGATATTGAAGGCTCCAGTGGTTTTCCTGCAGGAATAGATGGATGACCTGGTTGTTTTATATTGCTGACTTTGTCCATTACAACAACAAAGTAAAAACTGGTTTTCCTCATGTGGGTTTCTTCTTAATGAAATTTGTTCCTTGTCATCAAACTTATTTGTATGTTTTTTTGCTCCCTTGATCTCCTTTTTCTTAATAGTCTCTTAACTTCCTGACTTTACATTTTCAGTTGTCAGGATACAGTTCATCCAAGGCTAAAGTGTTCTGACACAACTCATGCCAAAAATAAAGGGAAAATGAAAGAATGTATTAGACTTTATCTCTGTGCCCTATCATTTCGGTGCAGGGGTTAATTCCTTCTTAAGTTCCTCAAATTCAGAAGAATCATGAATGATCAGACATATTTTCAGATAATGAAGCTCAGGCCTACTATCAATGCTAGGTTTCAGCATTAGTGACTGAGTTCTGAGGTGTTTTGTGGGAGGTTATACTTAGGTTAATCCCCAGAATTTAATGCAAATATTTTGAGAGAGGAATCATATGTATATTTAAGAACAATCTTAATACAATTCCACCTATAGATGGATTATATTTGGTCTTCCATAATGGTTTTTTTCCCCCACAGGTAACTTTGTCTTCACGTCCTTAAAATTATCAGGATTAGAAATATAGACATTCATCCAACCTCACATCATTTTCTTACTGCTATGACCAGATCAGTCATTCAAACAACTCATCGTATAATTTAGGGATAACTTGAGTCTACTGTTTCCCCATTCTTTCTGCAGCCATACCACATATGTCATATGTGTAGACAGAAGAGCTTACCAAAAACTAAATCCCTTTTTTGAGAAAACAAAAACTACAAAAGAATAAAGTGCAACAGGAAAGAATATTTTGGAGGGCTTTTGTTATGTGATAGTAGCTTTTTAAAAAAAGTTGTGTCTTTTTTTTTACTGCCTGTTTATGACTGCAGAAGAACTGTAGAAGATGCTGACCAGTATACATTTTTCCTGATAAGAGAGACTGCATCAGCATCAGAGAGACCAGAGAAACTGTTTTCCAGAAAACCCCATGCAGGAGTAATTTACCTGACTTACACAATTTCTGTGTATAATGTGCTTTAGGTATTACTTTTTTACTTAAAAGTCTTTCTTGCCCTGCCCCCCCCCCCACTTCCTTTTTGCATGCCTTATGCATATCATAATTTGAAATAGTTTAATTTCTGAATTATCTAAGCATTCAAACAGATACAACGATGCAACTGAAATATTTTTTAGTAAGGGTAAAAAGGCAGCTGAAGTGGAAAACTTACCTAGCACTCCTGACTAGAATCAGGCTACGTATTCATACCTATACATGTTTGATTTCCTATTGTTTTAGAGTTGGTCTAGACCCATTTTAACAGCTAAACTCTCACAAGAAAGATGATTTCAGCAGAATTCTACTATTTCAGAATGGAGTGCTATTTCATTTTGCTTTAAGCTCAGTTGAGGCCACTGTCAGATTATTCCTCAGTTTGACTGTGATTTGCAAACCTGAAACCCTGATGCAAACCCAACCCAACAGCAGGTAAGGACATCCTGGTCTGTGTTCACTAAAAGCTCTGGTGACTTTGAATCCAGCTAAAGCCTTGTGGAGAAGAACCTGTATTGTTTTGGGTTAGCTACTTTTGAGCAGTTTCTCACATGCAGGCCACATCTGTCTAACTCATCAGCAGAAATGGGCATATCTGTGCCCAGGAAAAAACTGCTTTGAGATGTTCATGGAAAATCTAGGAAATCCCTGTCACTCCCTATTACTATTTGGCAATCACTTTCCCTGGGAACCTGCTTTTCCTGGAGCAGACAAGCTGTCAGCCCTGCAAGTGGTCTTTTTGTTTATGTATCTTTTCTGTTCCTCTGTTTACTTAAAGGGACAGAATTGTCAGCTCTTGTAAGGCTGGTCTGTATAACTGATGGCCTATCCACCTCAGACTTCCATCTTTTTATTTTAACTTCTTCTTTTTTTTTTTAAAGAAGAGTCTTATCCAAACACGAGTGAAATGGGCAGATTTATGAAAGCGAAGAAGAGCAAAGTGGAAAAGGAAGTTTATGTTTTTTGTAGAGACTTGCTGCTGTGCAAATGCAGTGAAAGAATCTCTTGGCTGTTTGGGCGTTTGTATAACAGCTAGAGACGCAGAGCAATTAGATTTTCTAAGTATAAGCAAGAGAATCTGTTTTGTTTATACAGAAAAGTCCCCCAGAAGAGAGGCAGAAGCAAAGACATAAGTAATAAGCGCATATGTTTGGAAAGAGTATAATGTACTTATAAATATTATAGTGGCGTCGCTACGGTTAAGGGTCTGGCAAGATTTCTGTTGTAAACCCTTCTTGTCAGAGTTTCAGGACAGAGCTGTAAAAATTCCAGGCTGCAGCTTGGCATGTGAGAGCTGAAGGCAGGAGCACAGGTTTCTCTCCTGCCCCTCAATCAGTTGTTACAAACCTGATTTTCAATAGGGAAGTGACATTAGGCAGAGCATTCACCTTTCTCTCTGAGAAACAGAGAGAAAGGTTTTTATTCCTGTCTTGCTGGAAAAGCTGGGATACTAAAAATGCACTGGGTCATCAGACTGTACTGCAGGAAGAAATGCCAGTGTGTTGAGGATTGGTAGATAGAAACAAGCTATGCAAATGAGCGACACCTTTCATTTTTGGATGCAGTCTACATGTCTCTAGATGTTTGATTACCTAAAGAGAAGATTGTACAAATTTTTAGGAAGGTGACTTCATAAAAAAATGCTGTGAAGGAATTAAAAAACAATTAATGATTTAGAACTAAACATTTCCTGAGGCTCTTCATCATTTATTGGCTGCATGCTGTTGATAGTTGAACTTAATGACAAAAAGAAGCACCAAGATCTGTACTTAAGCTGCAGTCCGTAAGGCTGTGATGTTTTTGTGTATTAACTGGCAAATCTGGCACTGCTTACAAAGGCAAACTTAACTAAGAATAAAAAGGAATTCATCTGCAATAAATTTAGACTATCCAAATAACCAGTGAGAAAAATAATATTTCACATTTGGGCAGTGTATGTGCTCATTAAATTCAACAAAAATCTCATCAGAAAAAATCCATTCAGACAAACACCTTAGAATTCTGCACACAGCATCTGATCTTGGTCTTTACTGCACAGGAGCTGCAAATCTGCATCCAAAGGATCAAACTGAACTCTTAAAGGGATGGTGGATACATGTGCACTAAACATATTGATAGCTGTAATTACACAGGGATTTAGGGACCTAGTTTTGGGGTTAACATTTCATGTGAATGTCACTTGATCTGGTCTGCTTGGCTTATGTATATATTATGAACCATTAAATTATCGTTGAAATTGTTACCTTTTGGTAGTGGCTAAAGAGGAATGAATTCTACTCAGGTATCAGGTTTTCAAAAGCAACGTCACAAGAGACATCTTGAACTGCTAAGGCAGAAGAAAAGATCATCAAGACAATAAATCAGTAGGCTATGCAAAAAGTTTCAGTTGTGCCAAAAAAGATTGCAGGCTACAAAACGTGTTTTTACCATGACAGTTGCAAAGGACATTTAAGCAGAAAAATGGAATGCCTTTCACTAATCTTATTATAAATGGTTAGTCAGGCAAAAATCTGATTTGCTAAAGGCACTGTCCCTTTTCCTTCCTTGCCCACTGTATAAAGTCATTGCCTGTAGGCCAGCATTAGTACTGGGCAACCCCACCCAACTGAGTGATACAGGGTACAAGGCAGTGCTGGAATGGTCCCCTAGGATTCAATCTGGCTTCAAATAAATGTTACCTGGAGAAGTTCTGGTGCCTTCTGCGGTAGTCTGCCTCATTTGGAAGTAAGGAAGTCAAGATAAGTTGCTGTTGGCCTAAATATCCCATTGAAGTGATATTGGGAGTCTGACTTAAATACTGAAAATGTGGAGCCAAGACTGACTGTCCAATCGAAACGAAATCTGTATTGCAAAACACTGGGGCATGTGGAAATAAAGTGCAAAGTAGGACATAATAAAGCTGTTGATTTTAATACTGATCCTTATGGATTAGTTGCTTTGTTTCTGCCTGTTCAAGTAAAGTGGCTTGAGGGAAGAGTCTGATCTTTCCTTCTTCACAGTAATTCCACTCAGAGTTTACTCCTTCTTTACAGTATAACTGGAAAAGGGAAGCCTTTGATACTAAGGTGAAAAAATGTTCCATATATTGGCCTTTTAGATTAAAGTTTTAATCACTCTCTGTAATTGCCTACAGAGATAAAGGCTTTTTAATTCTGGAAGATGAAGGAAAGAATAGAGACCTAGTGATTGGAAGCTGAAGCTATGTTAATACAGACAGGAAATAAGGAACACATTTTTAGAAGTGAGGGTAATTATCTGTTGGAACAAATTACCACGGGGATTTAATGGATTCTCCATCCCTTGAAATATTTAAATCAAAACTGGACATCTTTCTAACAGTATGATCGAAGTCAACTTGGAGTTATGGGTTTGCAAGGATTTCTGGGTGAAATTCAGCGACTGGTGTTTTGCAGGAAGTCAGCCTAATGACTCGTAACTGTCTGTCTTCTGGCCTTCATAATTTTTATTGACAGAGGGAGAAGAGATATTAATGTTCTTAATTTCCTAGAAATAGTCAGAAGTGGGTACAAAAGATGAACTTTTGAGAAAGTAGCTGAATTTACTTTGAAATGCTTTTGTGTCGCTCTGTACATAACACCTTCATCCACATCACTGGAAAAATATCAGTGGCATTCAGCCAATATTCCAGGAGATAACAGAGAAAGATAAATAGATGGAATGATATTTTAAATTTCCTTTTTTTTTTTTCCCCTAAATCAAAGAATCTCCTTGAAATTGCCTATCCTGGCTCTATGCTTTACTGACAATTATAATTCCAGTGGTAACTACTCATTCTTTTCACCTAGTTTGCTTTGGAGTGGACATTGACCATGTGTAATATTTAAGTTACAAATAGCTGTAGTCATATAGCTAAAATAGAAATTACACTCTCAAAAATACATGTGAAGGTGTGGAAATTCACTTTTCCCTCTGTGACTGAACTGCAGCCAGATCTTGTCTAACATTATCCTCGTGGCTCTGCAGGAGCACTTTGTGTGTGTGTGTGTGTGTGTGTGTGCATTTGTGTGAGTGCATGGAGGCATACATACGACTGATGTGTAATTTCAGTAAAATTAAGAGAGAGAGAAACCATGGAAAATCTGATCCAGTACTACCAAATTCCTGGACAGGTAGTCCATGCATCAATCTCTCCTCACATCACATTCTCAGGACAGTTCAACGTGCCTGAGGCCTCAGAGGAATTTTTCTCCTATGCCTCCAGTGTTTTTATAAGACTGCCTTGGCAGGAAATACATATGTTCTTAATAATGATTAAAAAGAATAAATTCACCTTTCAAAATCAAAATGAAAATGGCATAGCAGGTGTAATTGAGGCAAATGATTATGGTACTTATCTGTCTTTACAGAAAAAGCTCAAGGGAATATACTATCTCCACAAGGATATAATATTTTAGTAGACCTTAAGTATATGGTTTGCCAAGAATTCAAGGCTGAGTATAAAACATGCCATTCAAAGAGTGAATATGGGCATTCACCTGGGTGAAGAACAACTTTTTAAAGAAAGAAAAACTACAAGCAGAGTTCGAAATAAACCAGGTATAAACTGCCCATACAAAATCCAGCAAGGAAACTGAAAGGAACATTCAGCATGGGATCTCTGCACTGCAGATACAGGAAGAAAATGGATTTTATAATCAGATGTTTAGCCTAAGTTTCACCTGATTACTGCGTTTTTGCATGGTTAAATAAAGAATAGATGGAGGACACACTTTGCATATGAGTCTAAGTCTGTTTAGGCAGCACACAGGTAGCTCCTAGTGCAGTTCTTGGAGTAAGGAACTGTATCTCATTTAAAAAAATGCATATTTCTATGATGTTATGAGAAATCTTGGCTTCTAGCATGCTCCAAATTCATTTTGAGGTCAGCCTCTCACCTTGCATCACCTTGTCTATTTCAGCTTGTGGTGTACATTAGAACAGTTATGAGGAAAATAAGGCAGCAACAGGCAAGTTTAGGCTCAAAGCACCACATTTGACCAGCTCTTCACTCCAAGAGGATGGAAGGAGAACATAATGTTGTTTACAGATTTCACAACTCCGATTCATGGAATATTTGTTGGAATTATTTACTTTATTTTCCTATCACCATAGCAGCTGATTCCTTCATGTATTAAAAAAAAAAAAAGAAACACATTGGGGACACGTTTCATGAGCTCTTGAATGTTACTTTCTGGTGTGTAATTGTTTCTCCTTCATTGACTACTAATCAAGCTGCAGTATGCCTAGCCTTGCAAATCCAGCAAACTTGGAAAATTCCTTTAATTTTTAAAGTTTGTTTGTTTGCCAGGTGGTTTTTTCCTCCAAGCTTGTCCAACTTTGAAAATTACAACTTAAGTAAAACCAAAAACATAAATGTCATGGATCGCTGAGGGATTACCTTACCATATTAATATTCAAAATGCCAGCTGCCCTAGTTCAGCACACGAGAGCCCTGATTCAGCAGGGTCCTGAAATGGGGCCCAAAAATTTGGTGGAGAGAGAAAGCTCTTTCTTTTGAAGCTGGTCACTAGTTTTAAATAGAGATATTTTTTTTTTCTCCCATGTACACAGCATGCTTAAAACAGTTTCTGATAAGTGTATGAATTTGGTAATCTTCCTCCAAAAGGTTACTATTTTAAAAATAAATATGGAGGAATAAAGCCTCCATAATTGTCAGCTCACTGAACGAAAATGCTTCCAAAATGTTCTAACTTTTTTTCCTTCTTTTCTAGCTTCTACTGATCAAACTCTGCCTTTGCGTATGTATACACTATAAACTACTGAGGCATAAAATGAATATGAAGGGGAGACATGAGGTTATAAAATGGGACCCCCTACCACAGAATCACAGAATGGTTTGGGTTGGAAGTGACCTTAAAAATCATCCAGTTCCAACCCTCTTACCATGGATAGGGACACCTTCCATTTGATCAGATTGCTCAGAGCCGCATCCAGCCTGGCCTTGAACACTCCCATGGATGGGGCATCCACAGTCTCTCTGGGCAATCTGTTCCAGTGTCTCATCACCCTCATAGTCAAGAATTCCTTTCTTATAGTCAATCTAAACCTACCCTCTTTCAGTCTGAAGCCATTTCCCCTTGTCCTATCACTACATGGTCTTGTAAAAAGTCCCTCTCCGTCTTTCTTGTAGTCCCACTTCAGGTACGGGGAGGCTGCTGTAAGGTCTGCCAGAGCCTTCTCTTCTCCAGGCTGAACAACCCCAAATCTCACCCTTTGTAGAAGAATTACTCCAGCTTTGTGATCAACTTAGTGCCTTTCTTCTGGACTCCAGCAGGTCCACGATCTTATGCTGGGGGCCCAAGAGCTGGATG
Organism: Corvus brachyrhynchos; assembly: GCF_000691975.1. Taxonomy (NCBI): domain Eukaryota; kingdom Metazoa; phylum Chordata; class Aves; order Passeriformes; family Corvidae; genus Corvus; species Corvus brachyrhynchos. The sequence continues at coordinate 2,744,110 of NW_008236767.1, forward strand.
TAGTATTCCATGAGAGCAGTGTAGAGGGACAGAATCCCCTCCCTCAATCTGCTGAACATGCTTTTTTGATGCATCCCAGGGGATGATTGGCTTTCTAGGCTTCAAGTGCACATTGATGGGTCATGTTGAGCCTCTCACAACCAACAGCCCAAGTCCTTCTCCTCAGGGCTGCTCTCAGTTCGTTTTCTCCTCAGACTGTATTTGTGTTTGGGATTGCCCCAATCCATGTGCAAGAATTACTATTATATAAAATCTTTTTTTAGGTCAGGCAGTATTTTGCAACATATGCATTTGCCAAACCACACTCTGGTGATAGACCCTTGGCGAGTGATGTTTTCTTAGCCAAGAGTTAAAGCATGCCGAAGGTGAAAACAAATTTTGCTGGAGCCAGCACAAGGTCTGCAACAAGCCAAGCAAACCAGTCATGCAGGCAATTTCCTATTCGCTCACTGGTGAGGAAAATGGACTTCAGCTCAGAAGCCCTATGTCACTTAAGAGTCTAAAACTGTAGAGTAATCCTGTCAACACAGTGAAGTGCAAAAGGGACAGTCAGCTGCGGGGGCAGGTGCTGGAGGGCTGCAGAATTTTCCTCTCCTAAAGCCTTCACTTGCTTTTCACAGTGATTGCTTATGATTTTGTTAGACTCACTTAACCAGAGGGATGGGTCATGTGCAATTCCTTGCAGAAGGAGCAGCAGGACTCAGAGTGAGAGCTGGCTTTAGGTGGAGAGCTTTCCTGTTTTCAGGAAATGAAGATTTAGCACCCTGGAACCGCAGGCAGAAGGAATGATCTGTTTTGCCAAGAGCGATGTGAGCTGGGACACTTGCCTATCTGGCTGTGGGAGCTGGGGAGCAGGCGGACTGCGGGGATGGAGCTGTGCTGGCAGCCGAACCCTTGCCCCGTGGCTTCTTGTGCTCGGTACCTTGGTGCTCCCATGACACAAAAGTGTTTCCAGATGAGTGGATCATGTCCAAGTGTTTGCCTCTTGGCTATTAGCACTGCAAGAACAAACAATTTTTCTCATGGCTAACTAACTTCCTTCAATTCCTTTCCCCCCTGAAATTTGCTTCTTGTTTGTCGTGCCATGACAACATCGCTGTGCTATCCAGAGTGAATGTGTTAATGCAGGAAGGGACAAATCTGAGAGGCTCGACTGGCAATTTTTAAACTCCAGATGGCCATTCTCCAACTACCTGTCGGCTTGAATAGGAAATAAGTCTCCTGACAGGCTCACTTCCTTCCGTTTGCATTGTTTTCAGCAAAAATAGATTTTTAATAACTCCCATAATAACGTTCCTGCAAGATGCGGCCTGCAAACCTTAGTCTGAAACAGGACAAACAGAGTGAAATGTCTGTTGACTTTTCACCTATCAGTGGCCTGTAGCCAATGGGTTGTGGCTGATTATTAACAAAAAAATAGGAAATGACCTTAGATTAAATATTGCTAGGAAGTACCCAATATCCAAAATCTGGCAGCGGAACCTCAGCTGTTGCAAGCTAGCTGAGGATCTTCTCAGAGTATTTAGGGATGCTGGTGAAATTAATAAAATAAATTTTGTCACTGATCTCTCCTAATTCATCAAATTCGCTTTATATGGTGTTCCTTCTCAGACATTTCTTACCTATTTGCTGTGCATTAATGTGTCACAGCTGAGAATGTGTGGAGCAGTAGTTGGTTTTGTTTAGCTTGCTTTTAACTGGCTGTATAATTTTTTCAATGGCTGCTCCATTTTTTAGTCCTTATACTTTCTCCTAGTATGCATATACAGTCTTACCCCATGCCAAACTTTAGCAGCATTTCTGATGACTCCCATATACATGGAAGTGGTAGTGGAATTCAAAAACTGCACTTCAAATGGCTCTTCAAAGTTCTTCCAATTTTTGTACCGTCTCCCATACTTCCATCCTTTGACCCAAGCCTTTGATTAGAGCTAGTGGGTGAAGCCACCCATCCTAGGGCATCTGGGAGTTGAGATTTATCCGTCCTATCCTATCCTATCCTATCCTATCCTATCCTATCCTATCCTATCCTATCCTATCCTTCAGTAATTATTTTGCACCGTGACCAGTAAAGCATGTTTTAAGTGACAATAATGTGACTATTTTGCTAAACTTTTTGGTTGCAATAGAAATGATTTTTAAACAAATATTTCATATAGAGACAAACTGAGTCTAATCTGATTCAATACAGAAAAGGGAAAATTCTGATTTCAAACCACAGTCTCAGTATTCCTATACTTTGAATTTTGGTAGACTTGAATTGCTAATTTAAACAGAAACATAACAAAAATGTGGTATTCCCCCCTTCTCCACAAGACTTGTCTACATACATGGATCAAATCCAGCACCTTTAGCATTTTTGTCCTTTATGCTTTATATATATGTGCACGTGTATATATGTATATATTTGTAAAAGTTTCCAAAAGTTTCAAAAGTTCCCTGCACCAGAGTATAGTTTTCCATAAGATCAGATCAGATTCAGTAGCAGAACATGGTAGAAATTTTTCTTTCATGTCCCAGTAGCCTTCCTATGAGTTAATCACACTTTTCCACAGCTAGTTGTTTCTAAAGTCTGTGAGGCATTCCTTATGTTCTCACTAGGTCACACTGTAGCTGGCCATTTTATTTTGGTCTATATATAGCAAGTAAATAGCCCAGATATGCCAAGACTTATTTTGAAAACTTTAGTCTGGCTAAAATGAAGGATATGAGATTTAGAAGTGAATTTATGAAGATCGGAACAACAGAAGGAGCAGCTGGGAAGAGATTCAGGGACAGAAGTATTATCTCTTAACAGCCTCTGCTTGTTCAGAGTGCTGCTTACTTCAGAAAAAAATCCATGTGCAATCTATCCCTTGAACGAAGAAGATTGAAAGAAGGGTGCAATGGTAGTCTGGGAGCCTTGTATCAAGTACTACCTGTGGAGCACATTGCTGGGGATAATTTCCAGGAAAGCATTCATTTCATTTACAAAATCACCAGCACAGCTACATGTTCTGCAAGCACCCCTCATGAAACCCACCCTGGGATTATATATGGTGTGCAGTGTTATTGTATACACACAGCTGCTGTATAGAGGAAAAATGGTGGCATAGCAGGATGGAGGGCAGAGGGGAAAATCCTGGGATGGATACTGGCAGAGAAGTAGGCAGCAGGGAAAGATAAGAGAAAAAGCAGCTGTGCATAGCAGGACTGTAGAAGTAGTGTAGGAAACTGTACTGACTCAGGCTGTGTCATTAGAAGAAAGACTCAAGACACAAAAAGGTAACAGAGTTAATTCTTAATAAAACCAGTGAGGTATGAGCAAGAGGGGGAACAAAGGGTAAAGCCCCAGGAGCACAGGAGAGGAAGTCCCATTTAGAGGCAGAGAAACAAAGTTAGACAAGGCAGGAAAAGAGCAATGAGTTTGTTTAGGGGCAGGTATGGCATTACTCGATGGGAAAGCCAGGATGTGTGAGGTCAGGTCATTACTCCCCATTCTATATCCTCTCCTCCACAGTGCCTGCATTCCTTTATGTGTTTGTGCCCTTGTATTAGGTAATAGAATTGGACATACGACTTGGTACAGCCCAGTTGCATTGTCATAGGAAGACAGGAAGCCTACGAAGAACCATCTGTCCCTTCCACATTCCTCTTTTGCAGGTCCACTCCCCTTATGCCCTTCTCTCCAACTGAAAAGTCCCTCTGAAATTTTCAGACTTATCTCTGAAGAAATAAAAATCCAAAATCAAATCAACTCAATCAATAAATATGATAACAGTAGGAAGAATATGACAGGAAGAAGTTAATTAGAGAAATTTTAGCTGGTATTTCATGTCATAATTGGTAGCTCCAAAGTGCTTTTTGCTCAGTGAGGAGGACTCAATTACATGTAGTGCAAATTGTTTATAAATCTTGGTAGTGACTACTGCAATTTCCTTTTGCAGTTTTGCTGATTCTAAGGCAGGTTTTATATGGTGCAGGATGAGTTTGAAAAAAAGCATTTGGAGTAGGTTTTATTGTATAAAGACATCCCAGCTGCGTACAAAGAGAGCCCTCACTGCTAAGATAGCACACAGTTGCTACCACATATACCACAGCTCCAGGCCTGGCCTTTCCTCTCTATGTGAGCTCTGGAGCTCAGTGCTCTTTTCTCATATCTGCCATATATACATGTAAACGTTGAATCTGGCTTTACACTAACCTAACTCCATCAATTTGCATCAAGTGGCTTCTGATGCCTTTCAAAGACACAGCTAGACCCAAGCATTGTTGTCTCTCTTAAGCGTAGAGAATGTAAATCTTCAATAGATGGCCCTGGAGCATTTGTAAAAGCATGAGTTCTTGTTTTGTGATCCTTTAAAAACATATAAGTGCTTGGTGCTGCAAAATGTTATAATAATGTTTTAAATTTTCTTTGAATGGTAGAATTGATAGTAATGATTTTTGTGAGTTTGTCATGTAATACAAACAATGTTTGTTCATCCAGCAAAAAACCAAATCACTTCCGCGAAAATTTTTATTGGGTTTTAATTTTGAACATTTTATTTCAGCTGGCGTCAGGCCTTCTTTTGCCGTCACCATTTGCACAAGCTTTTGGCATTTTTTCTGATGAGGGGAAAGACAGTGTTTCCAATAATTCAAAACTGGTGAATGCTAGTCCAGAATTTGATCATTTCTACACTTTTAAATCCCCACAAAAACCTGGAAGTTTGCAGAGCTTATAAATTCTCATGTGGAGAGCAGGCAAATTTACATTTTTGCTAGTCAAAAATAAAATGTCAGTGTCTCAGTGGCACTTTGGTCTGGATTTCACTGAATATAGAAACCAAGAAAAAAGATTTGTACCAAAGTTATTATATAACATTCACAACATTAGGTATAGTAAAGAAATGTAACCAGACAGCCAAACCCCTCAATTAAAAGCAACATAATGTGGCTGCCAAAACACTCCACCCTTTCGAGCTCAGATAAGTAAATCTTTTGAGCTATAGGCACAATTGGAAAAGCCTAATTAAGGAAATGAGGTAAGATTTCTTAACATTATACTGATGACATAAAAACTCACTCCATACCATCCCCTCCATATGAAACACTGGCTCTTCCTGTTACTTCGTTCAGTTAACTTTTAGCCATGTCCTATCTCTGTCAAGTCATTCAAGGGGTAAATTGACTGCACAATGTATATGTGTGGCTATGGTGCATGCACTAAGTGTCCATATGTGTTCATAGGTATACATCCACTCAGGAACAGGCTGAAGCAACGTGATCTTTTGGGCTGGAAGGGCAATGGAGGGCCATGCAGCTGTTACCCCAGGTTAGATGAAGTGGTCAGTGCTAAGGGGGAAGCCAGAGCTGCTGATAAATGCTCACATGCTTAAGTTCATGCACACCCTTCTTTTCTGTGACATTTTTCTCTTGGTAGGAACTCAGTGTTAAGAAGAGTAAATAACTGGGCAAATGTAACTGTAGCAGAAGAGATTTTTGTGCTCTGAGTAAAGTTAAAACACTGTTGGAAAATGAAAATCTACTGTAGACTACCACCTTGAATCTTGCATTCATAGTTTTTATGGACATGGAGAAAGAGAGAATAAATAAGCCCTTGTCTTTTTGCTCTCCATGTGGTGATTCCCATAGGTTTTCACATACTAATTCCTAAAGTCTACAACATAAATACAATTGCAGCATCTCTGTCTTTGGAGTTTAGTGAAGGTGGTTAAGACGCTTGTCTTTGCATTGTGATTATTACTTTTGGTGTTGTCTTTTTTTGTTACTAAGTCTTATTTGTATTTCATTTCCTAGATAAAAAAGACTACCATATAATTAAGGTCATTTGATGTTAATCAAGAATTCAAAAAAGGTGAGTGATGAGGAGTGTGTGATTAATGTACAAATGAAAACACAGTCTTATTCTTTCCCTCTCTTATCAGTTTTTCATTCCTCTGATGTACTTAACCGGCTCCAGTTGAAGCCACTGGTAGTTTTATGTGGCCTGTGAATTTTTCAAGGAGCAGCTTCAAATTCCCTTGAGTTAGAGAGAGAGGAAAGAACAGAACTGCACTGCAATAAAAGTGCTTTCATGAGAATATTAACCATAAAGACTGTATAATACCTCATGTTCTCAACTGTGGTATTTTATGCAGGTGTAAGATCTCAGAGCCTTGAGACGGGGAGCAGATTTTCTTAAGTGGATAGCAGCAGATAAACCCAAAGCAGGATACGACTAATTGTGACTGTACAAAGCATAAACAGCTGAAGTACTTAGACTTTGTGGAAGTTAGCAAATGAGTCAGAGAGAGAACTAGCAAAAAAATGATAGCATCTGTCACTTGATGCAGTACAATATCATCCCTTCATAACTCCCTCCAAAGAATGAGTGGGAAAAAAATGACCTCATAAGGTCTATATCATCCTTCTGAGGGATTTTCAGGCATCTTGGGTAAAGTGCCAAGTACACTGGAAGTGGGGGAGTGTTAGTTGTCTCCAAAGCACTGAAAGGAAATGGAGAAAAGGGATGAAATGGCCCAAACAAGCAGACAAAACTACAATTTTGTGGCAGGTTGCTCTAGGTCTCACTGACCTTGGCCGTAATGCAGGGGTCATTTTTTATACGATTGGACTGTCCTTGGATAATTTCTCCAGCATCTACAAACAAGCTTTTCTTCCACATCAAACATGCTTGTCATGTTCTCCTTTCCAAAAATGACAAATAAACAGGATTTTTTTTCTTTTTCAATATGCTGGGAACATCCAACTTTTATCTATCATTCTTTTACTTAGACCTCTTTAAAAAAAAATTATCTAGGGACTAGCACATAAAGTATTTGCTTCTATTTTCTCACTTGTGGAAAAAAGACAGTTGTGGAGCAACAGATTGTATTTGAGCATTTTGTAAGAGAAATTTAGCTTAATAAGTGAGAGGGTATGACATTTGAAACTGGACTGAAGTAAGAGCACTGCACTTTTGGTACAAATACTGGATTGGGCTTTTCAAAAATATAAAACGTATAAAAAACGCTTAAGAAGATAGTCACCCCTTCCCACTCAAACTCCTAGCTTTGTCAGAGTAGAGACATACCTTTATAGGTATTCTGACTTGCCTCCTGGAAGCCTTTCTCTCCTTTGATCACACAGGAAGCTAATTTTCTAAATTAAACACCTACATTAGTAGCTGAAAATGGCAATACCTACTGATTTTCAAAGGGGAAAGTGGCGGCCTACTTTGCTTTATTCCTTTGGAAATTTCCCTTTGAATAGACCTGTACATTCAGTGATGTGCAGAATGGGAGAGTTGTGTGATCCCCCCAGCTCCACCTGACGTGTTGCCTTATTTTGGGGATTTTGTAGATAGTGGCTACTGGCCGTTACATTCTAAGCTGTATGCAGGGCTAAAAGACCACCTCCATGATAATTTTCATCTCCAGATGTAAAGTACTAAGCAACCATACAAGGACTGATCCTGAGATTGTGCTGAGAGGCAACACCACACCATATAAAAAATGGCTGAGGTTCTTACACTTCATGCCATGGGATATGCTGAAGTACTCAATAAATTTGTTGTCTCATCCTTCAAAGGAAGTGCCCTCACCCAGACCTCTGTGCATACTGGTATAAATTGGAGTGGGAGGGGCAGTCAACAGCAGGGGAGCAAAATTTAGGGAGAAGCTGGTGGGATGCACAAAAATGTGTTAAGGGTACAGACAGGATAGCAAGATTGCTGCCTGTCCTCAGTGAAAACTCATGGTGACTGAGGAAGGTTCCTGATAGCTGGGAAAAGACTAACAGTGAATTCAGCTTTACAAGAGCAAGAGGACGATCTGGGGAACTACTAGTCAGTTCTGCTTCAGTGTCTGGATAAACCATGGAGCACAACCTCCCGGACTCCTATTCCAGATACACGAGAAACAAGAAAATAAAGAGAAACAGTAGACATGGAAATAGTAAGGGTACTATGCCTCACCAATGTGATTGGATTTTATGATGAAATCGCTATTCATGGAAGTAAAGGGAACGGAATGTATGTGAAAAGGCTTTTGAGTCCACCTTCACAGCATTTAAAATTGTAGTTTCAGTCAATATGGAATGGATGGATTATTAGAGGAGTTGAAAATTAGCAGGATTGGGAGGCTCCAAGAATGGTAATTGATGTCCTGAGGACAGCTTGGTGGCCAGCAACTATTACAGTACCCAAAGGGCTGATACTAGGACTACTCATTTAATATCTCCATCAGTGACCTGGATGATTTGACTAAATGCACCCTCTGGAGATCTGTGGAGGGTGGTGCATTGGGGAAGTTGTTGACACACCATGTGGCAGAGCCGCAAGGGCCAAGAGAAACTTTAGATCTGGGCAATGCAAGCTGCATGAAGTGTAAGGTTGTGCATCTGTAGTGTGGTAACCCTCTGCATCAGTGCAGATGGGAGTTGAGAGGCTGGGAAACAGCCAAACTGCCTTCAAGCCAGCAGCGTGCTTGCAGTAGGGGAAACCACATGCCACTAGGATGAGCTTGGACAACAGATTGATGAAACTATCTCTTCTTGGCATTGGTGAGGCTTCCCCTGAAATACTGTGCTGGATTTGGTTTCTCCAGTTAGAGAGAGATACTGAGACATAGAGTAAGGTCCAGTGGCAGGCCACAAACATACAAAAGGTGGTGTAGCACATGGCCTGATAAGGAAGACATAGACTTGTTTCATTTACAGAGAGGAAAAAAGAGCTTATCAAGTGTAGTTTACAATTGCTGAAAAGAAAATGGTAGAGGTATCAAAAGACCCAAACTCTTTTCAGACAGCTGCTTACTGGTTACTAGACAACTAGGCTAGCTACATGAGCAAATAGCCTTTCTAAGGGAGAGAATTGAAAGTTGTAACTGGGGAGGTTCAGACCAAAACCCTGAAAAGTTTATTCATCAGCAGGTAGTGTGCTCTGGAACATCGTACCCCAAGTGGTGGTAAAATTGCCACCTGTGGCAGTTTTCAAGACTCATGTAGCAAAGTGCCAGCTGACCTGACACAGTGTTAGCCGCTGTCTCTGGCTGGTGTAGACAACCTCCAGAGGTTTTCCCTCCAAGAAGCATTTCTGAGATGCTGTGACAATACTTCCCTCCAGCATACAAGGGAAAGGATAGTGGCTGTCATTTAATGATTCCCTTTTGCTATCTTACACAGTCAGTATTGCTCAAGAACATTTTAAACCTTCTCTGATTAAGGGCAAGGCAGGTTTTGTCACTGATGTGCAGGTAGCATAGTGGCAGACAAAACATCGCAGACACTTCTAATATAGAATTGAAAAAAAGCTGGATTGTGTTGGAGAATGACCTTTCTTTTCCTGGGAGGCACAGAATTGTTTGGGGGGGGCTTCTTACCATTATGCAAGAAAACAGGTCTATGAAGTGGACTTGGTATGGTGGGTAGATGGCTCACAGAAATAATCTTGCCTACTGTGCTTTCTACCTTACACACTGTAAAATATTATTTGCATTTTCACCTGTTCATGAAAACAGATCACATATCTTTGTGTTTGCTTATGCTGTAAACTGGTCTTGCATTGCCCTACTAGTATCTGGATCATGCTCAAAATCCTTCAAGATTTATTTTCTTCTTCCTCTCTTGCAGATGTTACTGAACAATTACACCTTCTCCCACCGCTCCAAAACCTCCCAGTTCTGGAGCCAGTGTTTGAATATGTCACTCTTCTCTATGGTTCTTCAAATCACAGTAATTATTGGCACGGAAGAAAGATGGTTCAGATGTTTTCCTGGGACCTCCACAAATACATTGGTATAGTGCCCTAATAGATATCAGTCCATATTTGTTTTTACTAGAAGATATCTTGTTTGTGATCTTTTTTGTCATATAAGATGGATTTTGGCCAAAGACATTAAACTGTGGAATGATCTGACCCTATAATTTTAATATATTTAAGAACAAATGATGTAAAAAGAGAGGCAATGATTTCTGGGGCCTAAATCAGATAAACTGCAGTCCTCTCCTCTCTCCTCTCCTCTCCTCTCCTCTCCTCTCCTCTCCTCTCCTCTCCTCTCCTCTCCTCTCCTCTCCTCTCCTCTCCTCTCCTCTCCTCTCCTCTCCTCTCCTCTCCTCTCCTCTCCTCTCCTCTCCTCTCCTCTCCTCTCCTCTCCTCTCCTCTCCTCTCTTCTCCTCTCCTCTCCTCTCCTCTTCTCCTTCCTGAAACGTATTTTTACTGAAATCCTTAGCAGGAGAATATTGCTTGTACCCCTCAATATTTTGCTGCTTTGATTTTTTCCTTTTAATTACCAAAAGAGATTAAAGTATAAACTGGATTAACTACTCCTCAAATGCCATTTTGTTAAGTGAAACTATATTTATGGGGATGAGATGGCTCAGTGGATTGATGATGAGATACCATTCTAGGTTACTTGTTCAAAGTGACGTTAGTCTGGTAGTGACTGAAAATACATTGCTTGCCATCTGGGAGCTTTCTAGCAATTAAGCCAATAATGAAGTAGTTCCTGGGGGATCTCCACACCCTAATATATGCACCAAAATAGACAGTAACTGAGTCTCCCTTTCTGTGATCAGAAAAGACAAAATTCTAGGAAGGGGTAGAGTGATATCTGACACAAGAGACAATAAAAGGAACATCTACAAATAATACTTGAGATTCTTTGTCAAGGCAATGTCTGGAAACTTGTTCTGTGGAGTTCATAATCCAGACTTATTGGTCTAACAGTTCCTTCAAATGCTGAGATGCTTCTCAAAAAGGTTAAGAAGAGATAATGAAATGACTTTTGAATTGAAAAGAGAACAAGCTTTTTAAGTCACCTGATTGTCAAGAAAAACATTTGAAAAGCAAGGCTTTTAGGCTGAGTAATTTCCAGAGTAAGGCAGTGGACATGCCCTTACTTGAATCCTGTGAGACAGATGAACTCCTCCCATCACTGTTATCTAATTACAAGGATGAGTAAATAGGTATGGGCAACATTTTCAAACCTGGGTTCTGAGTTTGACACAATATCCAAAGGAAGATATGAAAAAGGCGGGGTGCTTTTCACACAGGCTGTCATTAAGAGTAGTGAAAGCTCAAGGTCTCAGACATGATTCTCAGAGAACAATTGAGATTGAGAATAAAAATTAAATTGTCTACTAGTGTAGGCTAAAATCCCCCCAATTCTTTACTGCATTCCACTACATGTAGAACCATTCCCTAACTGAGAGCATTTGACCTATTTGTTGGAATTCCTGATTGGAGACATGGATTAAAACACTACTGGTAGCAAACAAAAAGTCAGCAGTTGAACAAGTGACGTGAGGGACATTGTCACCAAGAGGTCCCAGGAAAAGGAGCAGGGCTGATTGGCCCTTTGCAACTGCCCAAGGTGTGAGCCAGAACCTAGGGTCACCCTCAACACAAGTGGGTGGAAAGATTAGGAAGGGAGAGTGTTGATCCAAACTGGAGCCGTTATCCTTTTCTCAAAGAAGGGGAACACAGTATCTTGTTTTCTAAAGCAGGTGACAGAAATAAGAGCAAAAAGTCACAGGCCTTGCAAGGGTCCAAGTTTCCTTCCTTTCTGCCCCAGTCAGCCTCAGGGGAAGGGCTCTGGTGGAGTTAGGCCCATGGACTAAAGCAGCCTTACACTGGGGAAGGCCATGTGGTGGCTCCCCACCATACTGGGGAAAGGGAAGTGGTGTTCAAGCACATGGCCCAGCTGTCCTGGAGCTGCTTCACTCCCGCTCGCTTCTGCTGCCATTGCATTCGGTTAGAGGAGCAGCTACAAGATTGTCCGAGCTTAATTCAGGGTATTAGAGCTGATTGAGGAATTTTGATGCCTCCCTTGCCTAGAAGCTGTTTTCACATTTGGGCCCTCTATCCCTGTCATCCAGCTTTGAAGAGCACAGCTTTGTTGGGATCAAAAGTGATTGGCGGTGGTGACTCTCACTCAAATGCTGCCATTCACACACTAAGCTCTTCTGCCTCAAAGGCCTGGCCAGGCAGTGCTAACAATAAACAAACCATAATAACTCACAACTGTGGCTGAACCCAGCCCTTAATGACATTGTTCAATACTGCTTCAACACTGTGAAGAGCTTCACCGCTTCGTTCCCATGCTCCTAGGAGCATTTCCAGATTGGCTTTAGCAGGGGTGATTCCAACAGCTTATTCTAATTGTTTTGCTCGTAGTGCACAGGGAAGCCAACCTGCCGTGAAACCTGATGCTTTCTGCAAGAACAGGTTATTGCAGGGTAACAAGTGGCTTTTCTTTCCCGAGGCTCAGCTGCCAGTACGGTACCACAGGGGGGCACTCACATTAACATTTGCACCTCCCCGAGCTGCACACGCAGCACCTTGCAGGTGTGCACAGCTGTGCGGCAGCCCTCAGACAGGGCTTCCAGGGAGGCACGGGCTTGGAAATGTGGCTGGAGCCAACTTTCCTCGCCTGTGTCTCCAGGCAGCAAACTGTTGGATTGTATTTTGCTTTGCTTTTGGGTGAAAACAAAGCAAAAGCCGAAAAAAGGTGAAAAACTGAAGAAAAAAAAAAGAAAAACAAGCAGTGTCTGCTAATACTGTTTTTTGTGCATTTCCTAAGGAATTTTGACCCAAGGAAAAAGGTATTGAGAAAGTCTGAGATGAGAGCAATGAAGGCATAATTTCTGATTGACATCAATACGAAAACGATGTGCAGAAACTTTAATCACACAGTACAGCACAGGAAAATGTACTGTGGGCAGATATTGCAAGGCTTGAATAACTACTGTTTGAAAGGGTTTATCTTTCAGTGGCTCTCAAAGTGTTTAAGAACACTGCTGATTCCAGAGACTGGAAATCTTTGGCTATTTCAAAGCAAAGTCTGAACTTACAAGCAAGTAGTTTCTCCTGGTTGCTGCAGATGGTTTGATCAAATAGAAGAATACACCACGGTGCATACATTAGAGCCAGAAGAGCCATAACTTTTATGCTTACCTCAATATTTTAATTCTGACAAGAAGTGCTTTTAGATTATTAAGTGCTGCAGATAAAGGTACAGTAAATTACAGGATATTTATTTCTTGAAGTTTTGCACATCTCTGAAGCTCAAAGCCAATATCACAAGGGATTGAGAGAATGTCACAGAGATGTTTACTGTTTGTCAGATGTGAAGGGTTGAAGCATGGGACAGTGAACTGGCCAACTGAAACTCTGGCAGAGATGACCATACAAAATGTCTTGATTTGTTTTTTATCTAGTCATACACCTACAGACACACCACCAGACTCAGTCTCTTTCCTGAAATTGCACCTTTTCCCCGGGAGTCCACTTTTTCTCTGGGTGCATCACATTCTGTCAGAAATAGAACTGGGTGCATATTGTAACTTGGGAATGAATAGAATCTGCCAAGATTTTGTAAACCACTTAGCTTCAGCTTCACACTGGTCCCACTGTGTAAGCAGTTCAGTCTAATATTAGTCTCTTCTGAAAATTTCCCCTCTGGAGCCAAGGACCACTAGCTGGATAAATGAAAGGGGAATGTGACAGTGATCAAAATCTGTCTGGTACAGACAGATAAATATCAGGCTAGCTTGAAGGTTTTCACCTCCTTACTGCTGCCGGGAGTTATATTTTTTTTCATGGCAGAGCACTGTGGGCTAATTTCATAGCTGGTGTAAATCAATGTTGCACAATATACTGTGGTGGAATGATGCTGATTTATGCCAGCTAGGAATCTGTCTGCTCATACTCCTACCAGCACAGCACTGACTTATAAATCTTTCTTCTAAAAACCTGTGGATGAACCAGAGGAACTGTTACTGAACTGTGGCATGTTTCAAAATTTACCTCGAGAAAATAGGAGAGCCCCAGTTTCAAACCAGGATTGAAAAACTGTAGATGTTGAAATGGGCTTTTTCCTGGAGGTGCTAGTTTTACCTCTGTGGAAACCAGAATCCCCCAGCACCTGTGGAAACTGGCTTTGGAATCAGGAATTCAGCTGTCCAGATGCACTTGTATTCCATTTGAGTTTCTGAGGTCGTGTAATCCTTTTGAGTTTTTAAATGATTCACTGTCTTCCCCATGAAACAGATATTTAAAAAAAAAGTCCTATTGCTTAACTACTGCTCCTTCCTTCTTTACTTTCTTTCTTCTCTTTTATTTTTTTTCCCTAAATGTACGTACGTATACCTGACTCCTTGGAGATCACTTTGTCTCTGTGATTGCAGGAGTCAGCCAGCAACACGACAGGACTTGCTTGTTTACATAGCTCTGAGGGTTATGACAACACATCAGAATGTACAGGTGCCGTGTAGAGATGCAGCTTGCAATTAAGATCAGCAAAGCTGACTGTTTAATAAAGAATTCCTTCATTTTATAACAACCCAATCTCTTTATGATACATGCAACGAATCAGCTCCATAAAGCTCCGTAAAAATTTGTTCTCCCTTGGTATTAAGTATCTGAGCTAAAGTTAAGATTAACAGTTGCAAAACAATTGCATTAATTGAACAGAAAATTAAACCCATAAAACGTGGTTAAAAGCAATTTCCTTGTAATTGCAGTGAATGTGCTGCCAAGATAATTACAAAACAATTGTTAATATTTTTTTTTTAGTCCATTTGGTGGCATTTCACCCCTGCAATATAGCAGTCAGAGGTAAGAAAACCAGGGGAGCACTCTCTAGATGACAGTCTAGTTCGGTCTTTAGCTAAAGTGTGGCTTCAAGGCTAAACCAGTGCTAAGACTGCTTACTCAGCACAGCAGAGGAGGCTCCTTGCAAAAACCTCTCCTGAGATTTGAACACTAAGTAGGGGAAATTTCAGGAGTAACCTGCCCCTTTCAGTAATAAAAAGCCTGTCAGAGCAGCTCTTCATAGGAAAATTCAGTCCTATCAAGTTTCTTTTGAACAATAGCTTGAGAAAATCTATTTTTCCTTTTAAATATAACTCAGAATACCTGCCACTTCCTCCTGGCCCAGGATCTGGGTGATCTGATGGCTCTGTGTAACCTGAAATGTGGAATATCTTTCCTATTTTTTTTTGGTGGAATTTCCTTCTCACCATATAATAGTTAAAAAGTGGCTGCTGCCTTTAAAAAAGAGTTCTAAACCCACAGTTTCTGCTAAAACTGCAATCAGATACTGTTTTTAGCTGCAGTCAGGTGGAATGTGTGGTCTCTGCAGGTATCAGTCCTTTGCTGGAGGACGGGAGATTCCTGACACGTGGTATGCCCTTTATCCCAGAGGAAGGCAACAACACACTAACATGACACATCCCTCCATTTCAGAGAATTACAAAGTACACTGATGACACATAAGATACACACTTCTCTTTTGGCCTTATTCTTTTGGAATCAGCTTTTCCTTTTCCCTTGAGTTTTTTACTTTCTACTGTTTGCTTGCACTGCCTCTTCTACAGTGTAATTAAAATTATTTTCTCTGGAGCTGTTCCTTTCATATATCAGCCAATTCATCCATGCTGGATGAATTTCCTATTCCCTGGAAAAAGACTGAGTTTATTGACATAAAATAATCCTTGGCTCAAGTGACTGAGCATGGACAGGCAGGCTGGG
Source organism: Corvus brachyrhynchos (assembly GCF_000691975.1). Taxonomy (NCBI): domain Eukaryota; kingdom Metazoa; phylum Chordata; class Aves; order Passeriformes; family Corvidae; genus Corvus; species Corvus brachyrhynchos. The sequence continues at coordinate 2,759,606 of NW_008236767.1, forward strand.
AATCTGGACAGAGATCCTGCTCTGAGAAGCTCTTGGATCACACTGCAATTCTGAGCCCAGCATTTTCTCATGTCTCCTCTGCCAAACTATCCTTCTTTTTGCTGTAAAAATCCCCTGCTATCAGCAAAGGTTCACATCTTCCTTACTTGGAGCAGGCCTCACTGACATCTCATCTTATTTATGCCTGTAACGTAAACTCTGTAAAGAGTTCTGTACAAAGGTGATAGGAGACCTTTGGAGTTATGGACACATTTGTCTCTCCTCTGCCAGCAATATTTTTACTGATGTCCTGTTCTCAGCTGGTCTATTTCCATAATTTTTAAATTTTCCTGTCATTTTGGCTAGTATTCTTCCATATATCTTTTTTTGGTAGTTTATTATTGCTTTTTCTCATACTGCTGATCAGCTTCTGTGAACATAGTCACAAACACAATTTATTAGACATTTTCTTGTTTCAAATGCTTATCCCAATAAAATTGGCCAAATTCAGTTGCGACTCTGCAGGGTTTGTGGCTCTGTTTAAATTTGAATCTGAAAGTGTTTGAAACCCCGCACAGATTGAAAGTTGTATTTAAATGCCTGTAAGAGCACTGAGTCTTACATGGAGTAGATCTACAGCAATGCAGTGACTCCATTACCTCAAATGTGCATGACAGTAGGCTGTACTCCTGAATTCCCATTTTACTTGCCCAAGCTCTTCCTAGCCACAGGCTTGTCCTTGCACTACACTGAAACACAGTTCTCACCTGCATCCCTTGGATTGTGACAGACAGCCTGGGTCCAAGTAGTCACCACAATTGCTTTCTAGCCGTCTAGTAGCTACAAGCTTGCAGGCTGCAGAGCTTTTCCAAAAGGAAAGTGGTATTTATGATCTCGTTCTCCTGTGGCCCTGTGGCTTATTTGTCCCACAGAGAGAGACTGATCAGTGAGATATTTCAAAACACACACCTGGACTCAAGAGGAGCTGGGAATGGGGAATGAGGGTAAAAGGATGTCAGGGAGGTAAAAGAAAAGTTGCATTTGGGTTTGATGTGGAAAGATCCAATGTGCTGTGGCCTGTCTTGTGAGGAAAGAAGTGTGTGTGGAAGGCTGGTGAGCGACAGGCTACCAGGAAACCACTGCCTCTCCCCTGCCCACCATCTACCTATAGGCACCAAACTTCCTCTCCCTGGGGAAGCGCTCAGTGATCCATTTGCTTCCGTGACTGCCAGGGAGAGTGAGGAGCTGCTGGGACAGAAGGAGCTGGGTTACTGAAGGACTCTCCTACACAAACAGCTCCTGACTGTGCACACGAGGGAGGAAGGGAGAGAGACAGGTGTGTGTTTGCTTGCATGGGGATCAGTCAGACAAACAAACAAATAAACAAAACTATATCCAAAAGGGACTTTTTTCCATGGCTAAAGTGCCTCTGCCACTGGTTTTGCAAGGAATTTTGCTAGATTGTACAGCTCTCGGTGTGCGGCAGCTGTTGATGAAAACAATTCACTCGTGCACTTACTTCTGTCCTTTGAGCCTGTGTTTTCAAAGCTTCCTCTGTTTTCCTGTCTCTTACTCATATCACCAAGGGCTGGGGCTGGAAAAATGTATGCAGGTCAGTGCCTGCTCCTGAGTCTTCCAGGTACTGCCGAGCTTGAGCAATAAGGTATAGCATAAATTTGGCTTCTTCCATTTCCCCCTCCCACCCCCCAATGATAGTGAGAAGTTGAACTTGTTTTTAAGTACCTTCAATTTCCAGTCCAAATTAGTAATTTCCTTTAAACTCCATCCACACCACCTCATGTTTTCAGTGGGAGTCTCTAACCATTTCAAAAGCAGGCAGCTAGGAAAACAGATATCCATGTGCTATCACAGAGTGATGGGTTTGGCTGAACAAATTGGCACCTCTTGACTATTCTGATATCGAAAGAGTTCCTTTGTCTGTTTCTGTGTTTTCTGGCAGCTTTGAGAGGTTCTTCACTTGATGATTCATCAAATTTTAAGGATTTTGCTTTGCAAAAGCTTCCACTGCTTCTAGCGTGTCCTTTTGCCCTTGCTTTATAGTCATGGATCTGAGTACAGAATGCCCTTGTGGTGTGGCTGTGGTCTCTGCTGAGCAAGCATTGAGAGCTGGGCTTGGGTACTGCAGGGCGGGTGAGCAGCAGAACACATGGAGACATGCAGCCCCAAACCCTGGGCCCTTTCTTTGTAATGCTGGGGGGGGACAATGTCCTCCAGGACACGATGGGCCCTTTGGTGGGCACAGGAGCTGTGCAGAACAGAGCCGCTGGCAGGGCCCTGCTGCAGCAGCTCCCAGGTCACAGCTGTGCCACAGGCAGGGTCTAGCTGTGCCTGCTCTGCCTTCCCTGGACAAGGGCCATTACTGACCACCAGAAGGTGAGAAGGACAGGACCCTGGAGCAAACCTTGGCGTGCTGTGTGGTGGCAGTATGGATACATGCTGAGAGCAATCGGGGCACATATGTCTCAAAAGTAGGAGGACTTGAACACCTAACATCAAGGGGAAACCAAGGAAACCAAACACTCAGAGTTATCAAGTGGCAGCTGAGGTGAGGTTGACACTTTTTCTTCAATCCATGAGTAGAGTCAGACAGATGTGAGTCAGCCTCAAATATTGTCCTTTCTCTGGTTTACAGCAGACACATACTTTAAAGCTCTGCCATATCATCCTCGTCATGAAAAGAAATCTCCTGATTCAGAGACTTCTCTAAACCACTTAAGATTTTTGTGTGTGCTCTCCCTCCCCAATTGCTTGGAGCCCTGAAAACCACAGCCTTTGCTGGCAGACAATAAAGATACGACCTAAAGTATTCAACAAGAAAAAAAAAGAACAGAAAAAAAAAAAAGAAGAACGGCTGTTGAGGAGGCTTAGAACATGTCCCAACATTTTCTGCAGGTTTTTTCCTTTCTTGAGGCAATCAGAGCAATGCCTAAGTTTTGCACCTGCCATGGGCAAGTGCCTCTGTCTTTTAGTGAAATAACTTTATGCATTTTTAGTGCAAGCCCTGGCCTGCTTCGTATCCTGCTTTACCTGAATGATTATATCTTCTTTACTTCGTTAACTTTTCAATAGGCTATGAAAACAAAAGCTGTCACTCTGATACCTGCCATTTGATATTCAGCAATGCCTTCAGAATGGGAAGACCCCCTCCATCTCTCAGCTCCCGCCTCCAAGCATCACTTGGCATGATCCTGCTTGTAGCTGTTCACTATATCAATATGTAAAACCTTCCCCTGTCAGTGTTTCTTTCAGCAACAACCCTAACCTACATCTGCAAGTATAAGCTTTGCTACAGTGATATGAGTGAGTTTGATAGAGAAATCAAAATTACTGTCCAGTAAAATATCAGCTGGCTGTGAGCATTCGGGCATCTCAGGGAAGTACCCATTTGGGCAGACAAAGCTACAAGGTCCAAGACAACTTCTCTGTGTATGCACACAAATTAAAATGTTATAATTTGGTATGGTTGGACTTAGGAACTCTGGGAATTCCCAGAACTATGTTTCAGATTCACAGAGATCATAAAAATTAGTTCTGCGGTTAGCTCATGTTCTGTGGCAAGAAAAGAAGTCTTCTAAATCTCTTTTTCTGAGATATCTACGCTTTATTTGACTGTATATCTAAATTATTACTTTGAAAGCCTCTACATCTATTCATGTTAGCAAAGAAATCCCTCTAGACTTCTGCAGTCCAAAGACAAGCTCTTGGCTCTTCGTAAAGGCCAGCTCTCAGAAGACAGATAGGGGGCTTAGGGTGGGTGGGCTATAACATCCTCATTTATTCAAATAACCTTCAGTTGAGAGATCCCTCAGATGAGGAAAATCTGCCTGGAAAACACAGAGACCACATAATAGAGCAGTGTACAGCTCAACAGGCAGGAGGGTAGGTGAAAGTAAACAAAAGGATGTGTGTTTTGGGGGAGGAATATTTTTTTGGATGGATTCAAGCTGGAGGTGTAAGGGTACACAGAAAGCCACAAATTGCTGAGGACAGAGCAGTTTGCAGATCAAATGAATCTAATGTTGCTTTGGGATGTAATGGCCCTGATGAACTGATTTTCCAGCGCTTTCTCCTGAGAAGAGATGGGAGAAAAACTCTGAATGTGTTTCTGGTGGCCTCAGCTCTAGTGATTCAGGCAGCAGCTTTTTCAGACACTGACTTGTTTTCTGCTCTATGTTCACACGTGGGTGCAGAGACTAGGGAACTGAAAGTCTGGGTTTCAAATGAAATGAGTGCTTCTGGGTATCCCAGTTTAGAGTGAGCAGCTCTAGTTCTGGACATTAAGAGAGCTATGGTTTGGGGAAGTGTTGAGCCTGTGTCCTCTGAACATGAGTCTTTTTATGTCCTCTCAGGTTGGGCATTACAACAGAAGGTTTTGATAACCTGTCTACTGGTGCCAAGGTAAGACAGTTATGAAAATGTAAATCAAATGGTTTTAGCATGTCAAATTTCCAGTGATGTGAATGGGACCTTGAGTTCTCAACAATTACAAAAATCAGGCCATTTCTACTTACCAGTTTAACCATGTGTCTATCTTTCTACATTCTTGTTTCTCTGTTTCACATCCTTCTTTCTAAAATCCATTATTCTTGCATCTGTCAAAGACAGTTGCAGACATACTAACAGCAAACTTCACCTGAAAACAGAGGATGACCAAACTCACTATTTTAATGAAAAAATTTCTCATAGTTTGCTTCCTTTTTGGAAGAATTAAAGTGTCTCGCTGGAAAAATTTGTCTTTTCTCATGGGATTCTGAAGTACCCAGAACCCCACGAGGATCTTATAGATAAGTATCAGTGCACCTCTCTACAAACCAAGCACTATTTTAAGACTGGGAATGGTGATTTAGTTGGATTTTAGGAAGAAGCTTGTACAGCTATATGCTCATGGAGAACTCTGAGAAAGGACTTTGCAAAGCTTATATTTGTTCCTTGCAAAAGTATCTCTTAAAATGTTAAAATTCTTGTCCATCTTATATCACTGGTGTTAGCACATTGTAAATGGTTTAGTCATGAATCAAACATCTCCCTTTCCCATTGGCTTTGAAACTCTTCCTGAAATTTGACTGGCTCTGTATAACCAGTATCATTAATTCCCAGTGTAATTTTATGTAGTGAATTTTGTGTAAAGAACCTAGCAGCTTGACAGTAAATAATGATTCCAGGTCAAGAAATATGCTCTTAATTATTTTGTGATCTCAGTGTCTTAAGGGAGGGTATTGCACAGGCCCTGGAGCAAGGAAATAAAAAATGTTTCTTAATTCCAAACAAAACCCCCTGAATTAATTTCTGGGCTTTAGTTAGATAGCAGCTATTCTGTTCTTTAAGGTGTTGAAGCTGTGTTTTTTGGCCGACTCTGAACACAAGCTCACAAAATAACCCAAAGAAATGTTTAATTTTCTAGAACAAAGTGGGCATATAATGAATCTTCTTGTTAAAATGGGGAAAATAGGGTGTATTTTGGGTGCTTCCTCTTGAGTTTGGAAGACCAGATTGTGGCACATGTTTTTGAAAAGATGACTCTAACATTTCAGGGGAATGTGATTCCAGTTTTCAAGTTCCACTGTTAGAACCTGTTGCAAGCTGGTGGTAAAACTCCTCTTTTGGCCTCCCAAATAGTGGCCCTGCCTACAGTACAAAACATTCCTAGTTCTATCATCTTGGCATTAATTATCCTAATCTCTTTTCTAATGTTCAAGCTGTTAATTTAACCACGTTGTCTAAACTTGCTTTGGAAATGGGGCTGGATATGTTGCCTTGCATGTGCAGACAGAAAAGCTGAAGGTAGCTTATCAAAATAAGTATAAGATAACAGAACTCTGGGTTGGTGGGGGAAAAAAAAAAAGGAAAAAGAAAGAAGATATTTGTGAGGTTTTTTTCTAAAATTGCAGAATTCTGAGTTTATCTGAAGCTGGCTTTAAAACAGGTGGAGCTTCAAGAAATTCCTGAATACTTTCTCTAATAAAAAAAAAAAAGGTAATTTCTTAGCTCCATCTGCGGGGATTTAAACACAGACCACTGAGCTATGAGCAGGAGTTATTAATGTCAGATTCACACATCTTACTCTTCCTTTTATGGACCATGAAAATTGTTCCTGCCCATACTGAATTTTCATACAAAAGCCAGTTTGCTCACAGAAGTTTTGTAAGCATCAGTGAGTTAAATTAATCTCTTAATTGGCTAGTTAAATCTCCAATGCAATGCAGACAGAGTACCTTAATCTACACAAAATGGGTAAAACTACATAAAAATCCTGGTGAACAGGTGGTTGTCACAAGATTCATTGTAAGAAATCTTGTGGGCCAGGCCACCTCAGCAGATGTGGCAGTGTCTATGTGGGGTGTTCAGTGACCTGTCCCCTCCTTTCAGAAGGTAACGTGTTACCCCTGACACAATTGTCTTCAAACCATGTAAGAGACTTCAGTTTTTAGTGCTGAGAATGCAACACCTTGCCCAAGCTTTAATCTAGAAAACTGTTGGCTTTTTGGAAGTAGGACTTCTGAGTTATAATTGCACAACTGAGAAAATTAGTGCGTGAGAGTGCAAGGGGTCAGGCTGGATGGGTATGATGGTCTGTTCTAGCCTCAGATAGTGTAGACTGGGAGGAGAATGTGGCCTCTCCTCTGCTTGTTTGACAATAAAAGAGTGGTACCATATAAATAATAGTTGGTTCTAGTAATTGCACATAGAATATATGAAATGTGCGCCTATACTACTGTGCAAATAGTGGCTTGTACCAGTAATTTTACATAAAATATGAATTCCCATGGAACTACCTTTCATTGAATGTTATGCAGAATACATTTCCTGCCAGAACCATTGAGCAAAAGTACATGAGGATAGGAAGGGACTTTTAAAAACCCTTGTGTCATCCCCCTTTCCCCCCCTTTTTTCTCCCTCTGTTTGAGAACAAGGGCTCAGGACCTGCCGTAACGGTCCCCGTCCTAGCAGGGCTTTTTGAACGTGGGTTTTTGCTCCTTCTGCGCACTCCTCACTTGGCTGCCGTTCCATCTGACTCCAAAAGAAGCGAGTACAAATTAAAGAAAGAATGCAGCCCTAACGCCTACACCCAGAAGCTTTCAAAACAGAAGGCTGCTACACCTGTGGGGATAGAACAAGTGTATCAGTGTCCTGGACTCTGCCCTGGCTCGTCTGCCTTTGTTAGCTGGAATGTGCCGATGAAAAAATCAGGTGCAGTAGGCGCGTGGCAGCCTGCTTAAAAAACGATTCTTTAGAGACAGGGAGTGGGCTGTGAATCATGCATCCACATAATCTGATGATAACAATTTTAAATGTGGTGATTAGTGTATAATGGAAAGTATTGTGCTATTTGGTATGATTTGTCTGCCACTGCACTACCCAGTGTTTAAAAGGTCCCATCTTCCATGCAAAACCTGATTCATTCTAGTAGCAAAAGAATAAGGCAGCTTTAGGTGTTTAGGTACTTACATCTTCCTCACTCGCACAGCATGTGTGTACATATACAAGTGATTACCTTTTGGCTCACTGTCCCAGCCTAAAATCATGGACGTGCTCGTGGGCAGCACACAAAGCAGGATACCTCACTGTGGAGCTTACAGGCTCAGTTGTGAACTCCAAGCACAGGCGAAACCAGCCTTCAGGTGCTTTGCAGGCATCTAGCAGTGCAGAAATGCTGTTGAGAATACCAGCCCAGAAATCAAGATGCATCAAGCTGTTCAGCTTAACAAACATGGCCAGCAAGATGCAGCTTTATGCCTCCTCCTTTGCTTCATGTACATTTTGTGAGATGCAGCTCCAAGTATACATCTGTCCCCTTTGAATGCCAGGAGAACATGAGTAATCATCCATGCAGTTGAGGGATATTGGTGTCAAAAATGTTAAAAATAGGGTGGCAATCTCTGGGGTTTGGTAGGAAAAGTGTGAGGCAGCAAGGCTGTGTTTCAATTGTGCCAGTGATTGAAATGCACAATTAAGTTTTTTCACTTTGGGACTAGACATGTGTCAAGTTTGCTTTTGGTGAGATTCATTTTGGCAGTATCTTGTAGCATCAACTTTCCATTTCAGGTCTTAGCTCACTGGGCATTTATAATCCAAATAGATTCAGGGCAAATACCTGTTGACAAGGAAGAAAAACAAAGGAAGCAAACAAAAATAGAGAAGAAAAGCCGTGGCAAAGCCAGGTGCCCTCATGAAGTCTTCTGACAAGATGAATCATGATTTGGGAGAATTAATAACTGTAGACAGCATTGTAAGTTTTTCCTTTTCTAAATCACTGAACCTGCGTGTGTCCTTCTCATGAATACATAACAAATATGATCAGGAACTGAATTAATAGATCATTTGTCTTCTATTTACTCACATACAGGAGTTCATAAAGAATAGCTATTTTTCACATAGCTTTAGGGCCAGATGTAGTTCTTGCTTTGGCCAAATTGTCCATCATGTATGAATGACATGCATAGGAAACCCAAAAGTGCAATTATTTTGGATACGGTGAAAAGATACATAAAATACACGAGTGCAATTTGTGCCTATAAATTTCATCTCAGTTTTATTCTTTAGCAATGCAAACTAGGGTGGAAGATGTCCATCCAGCATTGGCATCCTGCTTCTGTTTGACTGATGGATGTAGCTAGAAAGATATTTCCATAACAAGGCTTTAGATACCCCACTGAACTGACTGACTGGATACTCATACGAATCTGACAAAAACTGTAGTCAGGCTCAAAACACCATCAGCCAACTCTTATACAAGTCAGTTGGATTGTAGACAGAAGTGTTACTTCCCTGGAAGCATTTGCAATGAAGTGAATCGTCAGTGTATACACACACACCACACACACCCACACACAAAAAAAATTAAAAAAAAAAGGAAGAAAAAGGGGGGAAAAGGGAGAGACTGTGTAAAAAGGGCAGCTATTGTTGGCAATGGAAATGCCTCCTAGACTCCACCTGCCTTGCTCGTGCCAGTATCTTTAAGTACCACCTTCCCTGACATGCTGAATTCACATTACTGTCAAACCTGAGTATTAGGTGGATAGATATGCAAGCCCACACTAGCAGCCAGAACATTTAGGGGAAGTGTCAACAATTTTCTGCAAACACTGTATGTGGTATCTTGCTGGGAGTTTGCTCAGGAGCACATGCACAGTGTGAAGCAATGTGCTTGTGTTTTACAAGCTGCACGTTGTGTGCCAGTCAACTGCACTGCCCGGCAATGGAAAAAATATTATAAATGGGGGATCTCTGACAGCTGAGGATCAGACTGCCGAGCCTGATGCCAAACAATAATAAATGTACATGTTGAGAAATCTCCCTGGATAACAGAGGTTACACTCTGACCTAAGTGATAGAAAAGTAAGAGAATAAATTCTGCACATTAAATCCCCAGCCCTCACTGCACTGTAATAAACCTGACCTGATATTGCCCACAATGCTGGAGATCCTGTTACCTACTGAACACGAGGCTGCAGTCACACAAGCATTTCAGTCAAGTGAAAGTCAGCTCTGCTGCTGGAAGGAGCAAAGCTGCAGCACCTGAGCAGCATCCTAGAGCAGGGTCTAGGGCATGGTATCCCGATTTTGGAGGAGCCCTGAAACCAGTAGTCAGGGCTGTTTAATGTGGCTCAGTCCTGCTTTGTTCATTGGGCTGTGAGCTGCAGGCCTGGGAGGGTGAAGTTTATGTGTCAGGAGGTGCATTTGCCGAGAAACTCTGCTGGTGAGGGCTTGTGAGTGGGACAGAGCACAAAGGGGAGCGTTGTGAAGCGAGGTGGGAGTTAACCTCTATTTGGGACTTAGCAGGAAAGGTAAGGTGGGGCAAAATTGTGATGGGCTTTGAAGATAAGGCCAAGAAATTTGTGCTGCATACGATGAAAAAGGGGAAGGGCTTACACCAAGGGTAGCACATAGCCATCAGTAGGAAAGAAAAGGTTAGCAGCAGCATTTTGATTGTCTCAAGGGGGACCCTTGTATGGCTGTTGATAGCAGAGCAGAGTGGATTACAAAAATCTGACGTAAGTTGTCCAAAGCTTGGATGAGAGATCTGCCCTTAGAGTTGGGTCTGGAAGTGCTTGTCAGTTATGCTTAGCAGGCATTGTAAACATGCAAGGATAGACTTGTTTCTTAGCCTGGGGAGCTTAAACAGATACACAAAAACCCTGACAGCTTTTAAGTGTGGCTCTCCTGTTTGTACTAATCACTGCAGCCCACTCTTACTGTTTTAAACCTAATAAAATGAGGAAATGAAAATGAAAACTAGCTCTGGTCTATGACTATCGTATCTCCTTATCAACTACGGGGGTAATCTGGCATTTTAAAACAATAGCTACTTGCTTACAAAGCCACTTTTAATTAAGGGAACTGGAGAATCTCAGAGCATAGATGTTAACCCCTTCGAAGTAATGTGAATAAATTCAGCTGCACATGATGATGCACAGCTCTCCCAGTTGGAGAGAACCATGAATCCTAACTCCAGGGTTCAGTTAAGCCCAAAGAATGGAAATAAAATGTACATATGTTTCAAACTCTTCTCTGACCACTCTGCTTCTTTGTTGTTCTCCAGGGTAGAAAACCATCCAAAGAACAGTGGCATTTTTTTTTTTCATTTAATAACAGTGGTACTACTAATAATACTTCCCTTCTATTACATAAAATAGCCATCACAAGGGAAATTAAGATGATATTGTTTTTCCATTTGGAAGCAATGGATTTTAGTTCCATTAAAAGAACTGAGACAATCACA
>NW_008236767.1:2770345-2787231 GCF_000691975.1 Corvus brachyrhynchos
CTGAAAATGAGGTGGAATATATTATGTTGCAGTCTCAATGCATTCTTTTGATGAAGCCACAGAAAAGCCACCAGCAACCTATGTAAAAAGCTTATATACAGGTTTTTCAATAAAATTTTCTCAGAGATAAGAGTTATCTAATATTTGTAGCAGTATACAGGGTATGTAATAAATTAATAATGTCCACTATGCTATAGAGAAAACTGACCCAACTTATTTTTTATGCTAAAACCTCCATTAAATTTTGTACTGCTACCATACCATGCCAACTAGCACCAACAGGTACGTAGTCTAAGGTAGGAAAATGAATTCTTTTTTTGTGGGTCATCACAGCTTGTGCTGGGGTAACTGGAATGCAAAGATCATACTGAGAAATCCTGTAATAAACAAGCTTGAATAGAGGCATTCCAGTTAAGCATAGCAAGAAAATTCTCAATAAATTCAGACCTTAGGGAAATTTTTGAATAATAAGCCAAATTTTGCTGAGTCTGTGGTGATGGGATAAGGAATACAAAAGTGTCTACACATTATAGAGTGTATTGTCTAATTTGTGCAGGCCTGGCCTGCTCCCTAGTAAAACCTGCCTGCCTAAGTTGCTGAAATTGAGAAGTAAAAGATACTTGGTGGGCAGATCAGTATTGTCCATGACAGAATCAAAGAAACAGCCTGGGTGAAGAGGGGTCCTGATTAGATCCCCTGTTTTCCAGATTTAGCTGTGGTAGCAGGTAAGAGATCCAATTTCTGGGGGTGACTGCAGTTCTGAGATGATCCTCTTTCCCTGACCTCCTTTTTAATCACCACAGCAGGTCCGTAGTGAGGCGGTGGCTGAGGTGTATATACTCAGAGCCAGCTGCAGACCCACAGCTCTGCCCCCTTTCCCTCCCTGGGGGAGGCAGAGCTGCTCCTATGGAGGAAAAGTGGCAGCTCAAGTGTGAGGTACCAAAGGCTAGGGGACCTCAAGGCACCTCCTGAATCACCTGGTGGCAAACAGCCCTTCCTCACATCAGAAATAAAATAGACTGAATTGCTTTGCTGTCTTTTGAGTTCAAGCACATTTTTTTGAACAATATAATGCAAGAAAACTACTGGTGCTGGGTTTTTTAAAAATAGTTTATCTGCCTCAACAGACATATTATTTACAGGTGTCTGTGCAACCCAAGACACCATGGAAGAGCTTCAGCATTGCACATATGTAGCTGAAGACAGACTTGTGGCACACTAAAAAAAAATAGAAAACTGAAATATATTCTCCTCTCCCCTCTTGCCAGCCCATTGTTACAGTGGTGTGACAGTAACAGTCAGGAGGGGCACTCTTGAATCACTTAATGCTGGTATATGACTACACTGTATGGTATTTCTTTTGTTGGGCATGCTGTATTTGAATGCCATATTTTCCTCTTGAAATGCTTTTATGATGTTTTTTCTCTTTTTGTTTTGGTTATTTTCCTCTGGGCTTTTATACCCACCCTCCTCCCCCCAACAATGAGGAAATAAAGAAAAGCCCAAACCCCAGCAAGCTGCAAACACTAAATGTAAAATTTTGTTACACAGGATCACAAGCAGAGCTCTTTGTTTTGCTTATCTTTATATTCATTCCACATATGTACTGTCCTAAATTTTGATTTCCCTCACACAAACCCATTTGCTCAAATAAACAAGCCGTTCAATGTGTTGTGTTCAAGCAAGAGCTGTTTAATTTTGGGTTTGCTGTGTTGCTGATTTAGTGCCCTTAGGAAGTATGATACATATCCATTCATGCATCATCTGTAAAAACTTGTGGATGTACATCTTAGCCTTTCATTAACGTTAATGGTGCCCAACCCCTGAATGTACACTATGTCTTAGCACTCCACAAGTTAACTGAGTTCATGCCATAAATATCTTGTTCCCATTTCTGCAGCACAGGCTAACTTTTTTGGTGGGAAGAAGTGGAGCTCGGAGTTAAGATCTGCAGTCTCACTGTGCACCTGAGAAGTTATTTCCTGCTCTTAAGCTGAGGAGTTTTCAGTGGATGAAGGCATCTGAAGAAAAGCGCAGTACTGTTTGTGCTCATTCCAACTATCTCCTTGCAATCTTGTTAATTAAGCTGGTAGCAATTGTATTAGGTGTGTTGTTTTATGTACAATGTAATAGTAATGAGATGAATGTTTAGCATCTTCTGCAGAGTGATGCTTGTACAAGGGCAGGGTTACATTTCCAACTGAAATAGTATCTTTAAATAATATGTGGAGAATGCACTATGAAATAGTTGGAGCTGATGAAACCTTGAGAAGGTTTGAGTCACGTGAAGCATTTAGAGAGTTGAAAATGAAGATATATTGGGCCCTTTTTTTTTTTTTCCTTAAAAGAAACTCCAACCTACCAAACTGTTATCAAGCTAATAGAATCTCCCCTGGGATTCAGCCAAAAATCAACTATAGAGGCAGTTCAGTGCAGATGTAACCAGCTGCAGTATCCACTAATATAGTTGGAAAGAATATGATGTGAACGTGCCACTGAAAGCTTTTTTGGCACAGTGCTTGTTTGCATAATTCAGAACTTCAGCACAGGGTTTCTTTAATAAAATACTGATTCTAGAGGGGCAAGATAACTTCATCAGCTTGGTTAACACTGGTCTGATGAGAAATTGAAATACATTTTTCCTAATCCTCCTTCATCTCTGCAGAAATCACTTTTTGATTGAGGTCAAACTTTAGCTTTGGCAAGTCATGCAGGCTCTCATTAGGCTATGATTGCGTGCATATGATTGTCCAAAATGCACAGTAGGCAAAGGGTCAAGGATACAAAGGCTGCTGTTGTTTTTTCTTCTTTTCCCCAATGCACCCAGCATGTGGAAAATATTTATCAACCTTTGGTCTGTGTCCCTGAAGCTTCATTCTTGATGCGCCTTTCGGTGTTCCCTAAGGAATCCTGTTAAACTTGGATCCACTCCTCCATGACTGGTGTGTGACTACTATTACTTCTAAAATTAAATGGGTGGCAAGATGACAGTGGCTTAGAAACATTAAATCTCTTCATAATCCAGTATGTTTTTGTTATGGGGTAACCACAGCACATGTGAATATCCGAAATACATTTAATTGCTGCAAACAGAGATGCTCCTTAGACACAGGCCCTTGTTACCAAGAAGTGGTGTTGACAGTCCCAGAGGGTATTTTGGGACTGAAGCCTCTGCAGATTAGGGTAAGGAAAGAAAATAAGACTCTCTGTTAGTATGTGGGTCCATGGAATCCACTTTGTTACATGCACATCAATGGTTGTGACTCACCAAATACGTGATGAAGCCGCAGATGAAGCTGTAAAAGCCAGCAAGGTGTGTTTGGGTTGGCTTGGCCTGGTCCCACGAGCTACTGGGAGGAGAAGGAGCTTCATTGTGGCAAAAAGCAATGGAGATATTTCTCTGCCTGAGAAATTGAAAACTCTACAGCTACAGATGCACGCTATACAAATTGTTCACTTCAAATACGTTAAATGCAATCCTCCTCTAACGAGGACTGAGCAAAGAGCTACACTTTGACTTATTCCATTAAGTGTATTGTTACCAGATAATTTCTATCTGTTAAATGAGGTCTGTTCATTTTCTAAATGGCAACTGATCTTTTTTACTATTTTAGCTTCTTTATATATATATATATATATATATATTTAGGAAAAGAAATAATGCACAGAACAGCAGTGTTCTTGAGGACTGACAAACTCAATACAGTGCATGGTTGGTGGGGAAAAAAATAGTTACAGGAATGTTGCTTCCTTTTTGGGAGTTCTTTTTGGGCATCGTATCAAAAATGAAGGGAAGCAAACTTTTTATGAGCACAAATATGAGTATTTCACACTGAACAGAAATACTTTCAAAGCACTTTTTCTTGGGTCTGTGTTCTCCTTATAGTTCCTGAAAATTGTGTTTTAAGAAGATGGCTCCAAAGGGAAATCTAAACCACAGTTTTTCCATAAAGGAAATAACTATCCCAGTTGGCTATTCTGCCACTGCTGCCATTTTTCTTTGTCTTATTTCGTTTCCTTCTTTCTGCTTTCTTTTCCTTCTTTCAAAAAATCTTAAAATGGAATTTAATAGGATTTTGTTTTATCTTAAAAATTCAAGATATTGGCAATGAAAATAATTATACTTTCCTCATTTAGAAGCACATTTTAATTACTATCTTTTGGTTGAATTCCTATCCCACCCTTATCCTTGTGTGTAGCAGAGATGCGCTCAAACTTTTGAAAGTAATGCAGCTTCTCTGTTCCTTTATTCAAGTTGAAGACTCCAGCAGCAACTCAATGATAGTGTAATCCAAGTGGTGCTGTACTTGTAGCCAAGACATTTTATAACTTCAAATGAAAATACAGCCCTGCAGATTTTCTTCACCATTTCTTCCCACAAAATGATTTTGAGGGAAATTATAGTAATAAAAAAATACACAATGTCAGTGAGTTAGTCTTGACATAGCACATGGAATGCCAGTTATCATACATATGTGGTGTAAAGTAACCTTGGTAGCATGAGACCAGTGGGAGGACAGTTCTGCGGTTTGCAATTATTCCCTCAGTGTTGCTTTCATATGCAGGCCTGCATCAAACAAATAAATAGGTTCCATTTTTTTTTTCACTAATTTAAGCTAATTTTAAAAATAAGATGATCTGAAGCCCAAATTTTGCTCCTAGAAGGAAAATGTATGCTGCTCCAATGCAGTTTTTTGTTAATGCATCACTTTGATTTGCAGCTAGGAATCCTTGAGTGCCTTTAACTTTGACAGCTATTGACAGGAGTGGAGAGCACTCAAGGTGTCAGCCTCATTTAGACTGACAAGAAGGCTTTGAATGCAGCTATAAAGCATAAGCTGCCATAAAGCTGAAGCCAAAGCCTTTAGCTGGCTGTTTTAAAATCTCATAACCTTGGTGGATCAGGCTCTTGAGACTGGGAGGGTTTGTAATGCACACTTACTAGAGGGTTACACACTACAGGGCAATGCATCGAAATACGTGGGACCACAGCAGCATTCCCTGAGTCTGGGAATGGTCTCAGTTTATGCGTCAAGTGCCCTCTCATTTGAGTTTCCAGGTCAGGGACCCAAAGTGCACAGCTCAAGTTTTAGCACCTGAGTTAAGAGCCAAGGCTCTGCAGCTGCGTGCTTTAGCAACATATATCCAGGTTGGACGGACAAAAGCATAGGGTGTGTAACATATGCTTGCTAGTGGTTACCTGAGAACCTTCCAGAAGTCCACACTTAGAAAATAAGACTGTAAATATCCATGCAGAGGATGTTAAAGTAATATTTTCAAATAAAGCAATTTCTTAATAACATAAAACCTTTTTTTTCAGATTCAGAAAAACAGTTCAGATTCAGAAAAATGGTTGTGCTCACACTCAGCCCTAAGTGTAGTGCTACTTGATGGAGAGAGTGAGTGGGCTTGAATCTGGCATTTGGTGGTCATTAAAGGATTTCTTTTAATCAGAGCCTTTAACTGAGTGAGATTATCAAGCTGTATTATGTTAGACATTTTTCTCTTGAACAATCTGCAAGGGTTTCCATGTTGTAATTTAGCTGGACGGTGACTATGTTTTTGAATGCTATAGGAAAAATGTGTCTAAAAAGAATCGCATGTATCTGACACAAACAGCTAAATCCATGCTCACATATGCTTCGTCCTTCCCTCCCTTTCTAAATATCATGAGCCTTTAATACTGAAATTGATAAACTATGTGCCATATTTCTATTTGGTAAACTGGAAAATAAAATAAGCACTATTGTGTGTGTTTAAACAGTGTGGGCAATAATGCGGGGTTTTTTCCATAGAATAGTTGTTTTAAAATTATTTTCTCAATCTACATATATGCAAATGCAAATTGTCAGGTACATTAGCTGTGATTCATTTTTACAGACCTGCCTTTTGAAATAAAACTGAATATTTGGTCCTTGAAGTAATTTGTTTATTTCTACTGGATGTTATATTACGATTTATGAGATTAGTTCTACTCAAATGGGATTTTGCACCTTCTTTTGGGAGAGTAGAAAACTCCATTTCAGAGAAATCTTAGTAATTCAAACCAACATCCATTGCTTAATATGCACTACTTTTATATTCTCTTGGGTCACCTGAAGCAATCCTGGACTAAAGAAGGCAAATTCCTAAAAACACAGGCCATCAGATGGCTTCTCTTGGGGAAATATTTGTGGAATTGTATGAACTGTATTAATGTAATGTCCTGGTTTTGTGAACACTTTACCTAATAAGGAGGACAGAGAGATGCTACCCAACTGCATATTCTGGAATCCAGGCCCACAAACAGGAAGGCAGCCTCTGCTTTTCTGTGTATTACCAGATTATTGGACTTCTGATGTACTTCTCATTTGGCTATCTGCTATGGATCTAATTTATCTGTAACAAGAAGGTGGAACCAGAATAAATATGTTTCTGATCATTTTGTTGTTTAGCTGCTTCTGAGAGTGGTCTCTCACATTCCATTTCTGGATGTTGTGGTGACAAGTTTGAGAAAAGTAGCTTTCCATCTGGATATTTCTCCTTGGCTGACCTTCCTTTCTTTGTGATCCTTGAATACAGACTTGTTTTAGACCTGAACTTCAGTGCTAGGTAGCTTCTGTTGTCTTTAATATAAGCAGTAAGCCATTAAACTGAAATCAGACTTATGGCACTATTCATAGCAAATTCACCTTCCTTGGGGTTAATAAAAGATGTATTTACTTCCTGTGCTGGAACTCTTTCTCCCTGTGTGCATCTTTTAATTTCTGCATTATATATGAGTGTGGCTTTGCTGAAACACTGCCACAATTCTGGTAGCTCTGGATTACTCCATGTCCAAGCAGATGCAACTTTCCCTTGTTCCAAGCTTAACATATAATGTAAATGCAGTCTGTACCGAAATCATGATGCAGATCTTGAGCAACTGATCTGTTCTCATATGGATAACACCTTTAAAAGCTGACAAAAACAATTGGAGAGAGCAGAGGAAATAGAAGAAAATTGAACTTCTGCTTTATATAGTTGTTTAACTTGAAAAAGTGTTCAATAACTGTTCTAAGGAACAACGTCATAGTCAAATGCAACAGGTCAGTTTTATTGAATTGAGATATCATCTACTGTTAATTTCTTCAAAGTCAACATAGCCAACAAAATCTCTTTTACGCATAAATAGAGAATCATCAATAGTTTTGATACTATAATATTTCCAGTTCTTACAAAATATAAATAGACTTCCTTTAAATATTGGTATTTTCTGACAATCATCATAGGCAATGCAGACTTCTGAGTCTGGTGAGCTGAATCTGCTGAAGTCACTTCCACAAGATTCAAGGACAGAGATGCTGAGCTAAGGATTGCATTTTTCCAGAAGGGAATAGTAAGGACTTTGTTTCTTTGTCTTGAAATTAATTTATTCTCTATGCGAACCAGCAGCATGACTGTTTCTTCTCCAGACTACATTTGGGGCATGCTATTATTCTCTTGTTGGTTGGCCTTTCCCCCCCCCCCCCCGTTTTTTTTTCTATTTGTTTGAGGGGATATCTGTCTTGCAGAAGAGGTATTCTTCACAACATGAATTGCTGCTTTTTGGGTGAAATATAAAGGCTTGTTTCTGTGCACCCCACATGCTACATGTTTTTGGTGTGCAATATGCATACTTGCCTGTGTGCATGCATACTTGTCAGCCTCTACAGACACACACACACACACACACACATGCCTGTGTACTCTGCAACCTGAGTATCCTGGTTTGAGATTCAGTCCCACTTACTGTTTGGGGATTTTTTTCTGTTCTACTTTCTTGGCAGAGACACAGCATTTAGCTCTGTAATGACTGAAGCAGAGCTCAGACCAGAAGAAAGGAGACTTTCTGTCAGAATGGAATACAGGAAATGTGTTACCTGTAGTCACCTAGAAATCAGGTAGCTGCCATAGCTATACATAGACTAACCCTCACCTCTGTGGGGATCCTCTGACCCTTTGTGCAGCAGTGCTAAAAATAGCTCCTCAGGATTTTTTCAAACTATGCTTTGGAGGAACCTCAGGCTTGATTTAAAGCATGAGTCTGAAAATTCTGAGCAGTGAGCATAGTGTGACAGAAAAATTATGTCCCAAATAAAAAGGTATCCAGACTTCTTCAGCAGGCAGCAGACCACCTATGTGGCAGACTTGAGATTCCTCTAGAGCCACTAGTTGAATTTTCTGTGTGTTGAATTTTCTGCCGGGGGAAAACACTGAAAGGGTATTTTCTCTAACTGCACATTAGGGTCTTCTGGTCACTGCCCAAAGCAGAGGAATGATGCCTAGCAAACAGCATTAATTGCATATGCTGGTGATGCTCAGGAAAATGCTATTTAGCAACAGCTTGCCACCAGGAATGCTACTCTGAATGGTAATGAATTCATGCATGGTTAACACTTCATGATACTCTCCCAGCATTTGCACTTCTAATGTACTTCAACCAGATCTCTAAAATGGCAAGTGATGGTTTTTTCCACTTCTCTGTTTGTGTTTTTTGTTTGTGTTTTTCTATTTGTGATACAAGAGCATTATTGGCAAATGCAAAAGACATCTAAAAAGGCAAACGAAAACAGTAGGCTGTCACCTCCAAGTACCTAGTATACTTGTGGAATTTGAAACACATTTTGAGATTTGTCATTAACAGAAATGAAAGGATAACTTTTTATGCATCTTAAACATTCCTCCAGATTTTAAAATATATTTTACAATCTATGCCAATTCACCTCCAGACAAAGGGTTCCGAAGGTCTTTGGAACTTCTCTAATTTTGATAAAAAGCTGTGTTCACCCATTTTACTTTTCAGTGTGTGGATATTACAATAATACCTTGATCATCACAGTATAAATTATGTTAGGATGAAACATCTGTAATAATTCGTAATGATATTAATCTACAAAAGAAAGACAATTTTATGTACACATCTGAATTACAGACTATATGCAAAAGCCAATAAACTTGGCTTGTATTATTAAAAAGAAAAAAGTATGCTAGATTTCATCTTATTTGATATTTACAAATCACATACCTTCCAATTATGGTAGTTATAAACATGAGAATTGATCCAATTAAAATAGGAACTAACTTGGAATATGTCTTTTCCTTGAACCAAAATTAATATTTCTTAGGTTCAAAAATGCTTTGAACCACACAATCTGTTTCCTCAAGTCTTTGGCTTGGCTTTCCTGACCCCAAGCACCCACTGTTCTACTGCACTGATTTCCCCCTCCTTTGTATGATATCCAATGCATTTTCCTCAGTTTCCTACTCACTGAAAACTTCTGAAGCTTTTTCCAGATGATTGGAAAATTTCTGCAGTTCTCCTCTCCTTGCCCACTTCAGTGACTCCCTTGCCTCTGGAGGACCTCGTAGCTGATAGATCCATCAGGATAACTACTGAAAGCATGCTCCTCCCTTATCCTCATCTACAGCTAATGGGCTCTTTGCATTCTCTGATCAACCACATACTACAATGCCCTGTTGTGTTGGTTTTGGCTAGGGTAGACTTAATTTTCTTCACAGTGGCTGTTGTGGGGCTGTGTTTTGGATTTGTGCTGGACACAGGGTTGATAATACAGAGATGTTTTCATTATTGCTGAGCAGGGCTTACACAGAGCCAAGGCCTTCTTTGCTTTTCATACTGCCGTGATGGTGAGGAGGCTGGGGGTGCATAGGAGGGTGGGAGGAGGCACATCTGGGACAGGTGACCCCAACAGACCAAAGGGATGTTCCAGACAAAATGACATCATGCCCAGGATATAAAGCTGTGGGGAAAAAGGAGGAGGAAGAGCTGCTTCAGGTTCCAGAGCAGAAATTCCCCTGCAATCCATGGTGAAGACCATGGTGAGGAAGACTCTCCCCCTGCAGCCCATGGAGGTCCACAGTGGAGCAAATATCCACCTGCAGCTCATGGAGGAACCCACATTGGAGAAGGAGGATGCCCAAAGGAGTCTGTGACCTTGTGGGAAGCCCATGGAAGAGCAGGTTCCTGGCAGAGCCTGTGGCCCTGTGAAGAGCCCAAGCTGGAGCAGGTTTTCTGGCAGGACTTGTGACTCCATGGGGGACCCATGCTGAAGCAGTCTTTTCCTGAAGGACTGCACCCTACGGAAGGGACCTACGCTGGAACATGGTACAAGAAGTCCTCCCCCTGAGGAGGAAGAATAAGCAGAGACGATGTGTGATGAATTGGCTGTAGCCCCCATTCCCCATCCCCCTCCTCTGCTGGGGGGAGGAGATAGAGAAAAATTGGAAGTAAAATTAAGCCTAGGGGTAAAGGAGCAGTGTTTGGAAGGTGTTTTTAAGATTTGCTTTTATTTCTCATTATCCTATTCTGATTTGATTGTAACAAATGCAAACAATTTCCCCAAGCTGAGTCTGTTTTGCCCATGATGGTAATTTCTGAGGGATCCCTCCCTATCCTTGTCTCATCCCACAAGCCTTTCATTGTATTTTCTCTTCCCTGTCCAGCTGAGGAGGTGAGTGATAAAGCAGCTTTGGTGGGCATCCAGGGCCAACCCACCACAGTACTTTTAGTGGTACATGAGGAATTTGAGACAAGGATAGTAATTGGGAGAGGTGGTGGGTAAGAGCCAAATCAGCTGAAGAATATCATAATAACACTTCTTAGGAGCTAAGAGCTCTGGTGTCTACAAAGTTAAATCTTTCTACTCTGGGGGATACAACACTAAGCTGTACAGTTATTTACATTATTGGTGGACAAACATAAGGTTCCCAGTTGGCTGTGGCACAAGAAGAATGGCAAGATACCTGTACATAAGCAAAGTGTATCTCCAGGGCAACACTCTTCATAGGATTCTAGGGTTTCTGTCTCCTATCAGCACATATTTTCTTTGGCTATCATCTAGTCACATCCTTTACTGTATAGGATTTTAGACAAGTTCCTTTATTCTTTAAGTAAATCTGTTATTGATGGAGTTAAATCAGGACAGAGTGAAAATGAAACCATGATGCTGTGTACAATATACAGAGTTCTTGTGTGTGTGCAAATATATGCACCACAGTGCTGCAGTAGTTTTCAGAAATGAACTTTTACTGGTAAGCCCTGAGTGATGTATCCGTGTATCCTACGGACCACAGCTGAGGTTCTCACCAAAAAGCTCCTGCCTCACTGTAGGAGGTGATATAAAGCTGACTCTGTTTCCTGTGGTGACTATTTTCTAGGCCAGATCCCCAATTTAAGTTAGAAGACCACAACTAAACAGCAGCACAGTGTATTTGGGAGAGACCTGGTGTTAGGGGTGAAATAGGAATACCTGCCTGGTGCCCCCATCAAAGCTTCCCCCAGCAATCTTCCATTTCCACAGCCTTGTGTGCTGGGTTCCTCCAGCGCATGGGCGTTGGGGCATTTGAATGGTTCCACATTCAGAGGTACATCCACATACACTGGGTTGTGTTTTGCTGCTGGTTATAGTTGCAGTCTTGACTGCATAGAAAATAACAAGATATTCACAGTTGCAAATACACCGTCTAAGCTCTATTTATGTGTCTTCTGATTAGAAAGGCAAGAACTCATAATCTTTAATTAATGTTTTCTCGTATGACCCCTGTGAGATAAGGAAGTATGAACTAGGAAGAGAGAGATCAGTTAATATTAGCCATCTAGAAGTTAGCTGTCAAGTCTAAACCATCCGTCTGGGCTCACTCTTTAGGCAGGACAAAGAAAGAAATATATGGAATAACTCTGAAGACAAATGGAGTAAATGAAGATAAGATGAATCACCATTTGGTTAAATCTATAGGAAGCCTGGGTGTCTATTGTGGCATCTACTTTTTAGATGGCTGGAACAAGAGAAATTCCTTTCCAAACAGTTTAGTAAGATACCTCAGGAAGCATGTGAAATCAGACTAGGCTTCCCAACACAAAGGCTAGTCTTAACTCTCTGTCTTAGCTATATTCACATGGCCCTGCTTGGGCCATTTTAAGGGCTACCCTGTGCTACTGATGCAGCACAAAACAGCTGCACAAGAGCACTCTCTGGTATCAATATCTACCTCTGATTTTACATATAGAAATTAAGTACACTCACGAACACTGATGCACATATACTTTGGAGGCACAAAAGGAAAAGGATTTTAACTCTGAAATTTCCAAGAAGTGATGAATCAACAGAAAAGATATTAAGGGAGCAGAGAGGACTGAAAAAATCCCAACCTCTCTGCTAAACTGATATTTCATTTATCAGTAACACATTCTGAATTGTTAATCTATTCAGACCTTGCTCTGGTGCCCTGCTCTCTGTAACTACAGCATGCAGGACTAATACCCTCACTAGCTCATGCATTTGGCAATATGCTCCTGCCCAATTTTTACTGCCCCCCTAAGGAAATAAGAGCACTGTGTATTCTAGGAAAAAACGCACTTTTAAAATATTCATATTTCCATGGTTGTGTGTGTCTGTTGTGTAAGTTTTCCTTGGTGGCAGTGAACAAAGTGCTCTTCTGTGGAGCAGGCTCTCCTGTCTCCTCTAGCAGACTCAGTGTCTGTACAGGGAATTCCTGTTCCTGGCCCAAACCCACAGGCCCTCAGCACTGGAGGACAAGGTCGGCCATCTCACACTCTCTCTTTCTCTTGGCCTGATAGTTGATCTTCGTGCTGGAGAAATGGGCTCTGAAAGAGAAAAAGAGGGGGGCTGAGGTGAAGGAAAGAGAGAGCACGTGTATGTACTTCTAACTTGTCCTGGGAACTTTGGCAAACATTTCCTCCCTAAACAAAGTTTGTTCAACTTTTGCACAAGTCGTGATAGTCTCTGATTTACTTGGCTCTTCATTTAAATGAATTAGTGGTACCTGGCCATGTTGTTTTACCAGCACTGTGACAGGCATCATCCAAGCCTCATTTCACACCTTCCATCTTCCATTCTGCCCCTTGGGGGCTTTTTTTCCCCTTGTTGTAGCAGTGACTGAGCAGCAGCATCCACTGCTATGCAGAAATCTGCCTACAGAGAGCTTGCTCTGTTTAGACTTCAGTCAGAGGACCCACGAAGCATACTTTGTGGCTACTTATGGTCAGGGCGGTATGCATATTTTTTTAAAAGTCGCACACTGTCAAGACAGGTTATTGTGTAACCTTAGCTGCACTCTTTTTTTTTCCTCCTTCCCCTAAGGCTGGAGTGGCACCTTGCATTCCAGCTGGTGCCGAGAGCAGGGCTAGCTGTGTTACTCTACAAACAGCTGCAGTCTGGCTCATGTTCTGTCCTTCACGAAGGAGGATGGTATCAACCCTTTAAGGCTCTCCCCTGCTTCATGTTCCTGGTTGACTGCTCTCATGCACAGTACAGGAAACTACAGGGCACAATGCATGAGACACCTTTTTTATCCTCTGCAGCTATGCTTTCCATTGAGAGAAAGAGCAATTATCCTATTTCTGTTTCAGTGTCAGGTACCACATGGTTTATGCATTTGTCTCTTTGAAAACATGTTTTGCTTTGATGTTTGCTTTTCTAATGGGGCTAGTTTGCATAATACCTTCTGCTGCAACAGAATGCTGAATCTACAGATGAGCTATCACTTCTCAAAATACTGATTGCTATCAGCTGGCTTGCCGAAGGCCTTGGCTGTGGCTCTGCATGCGTGTGTCTGTGCGTGTGTGCACAGTCGGGGGAGGGAGGGAGAAGGTTAATTTCCTGTCTTTGACCAGTTTTGACATAATGCCTGAACTGAAAGAGATGGATCCATCAGAACATTGACATTTACCTGCTTTCCCAGAGCAGCATAGCAAGCTCTCTACCTGAAAGGGTGTGGTTATATGTGGGTAAGGAGTGAGGTGACAGGGAAAAGGGAAATGCTGTATTTGTGGTACTGGTTTCTACAGTACTTCTGTCACAGTCTTTTTAGCTGATTTTACACCTGTGGATTTTCTCCAGTGTTGGCCTTTAGGAGTGAGGATGTCTAAAGTCACATACGTAAAGCATACAGATGCAAAAGTCAGGTCAGGGGACATGGAGCGGAGTAGTTGTAGGGAGTGTTTGTCATGGGATATACATATATATATATATATATATGTACACACACACACATACACACGCATACATGTGAGTGAATACGTGTGTGATATTTGCAGTGTGTTTCCTCCTTTTCCCAAACGATACATTCTTACCCACCCATGCAGACCTCTCTCCTGTGAAATTCCCTATCTGCTGCCTAGACCTCATTGCTTTTCTCTGCCTGGCCCTGATGCCTGATTAACTCATAGCAGGCAACAGGGATGTGGGGAGGGAAAGAACTCCTCATTTCCTTCTCTGGACAAAGAACCTGAGCCAGAGACCGCCCTTCCTCAGAAAATGCTCTGACATAGCAGAGCTTAAAGAATTCCCATCGGCAGCAAGCCTTGAGAGTCAAATTTGAACACTTTGGTCTCAGCTTATTGCTTGCTAGACTAAAGCTCTAGGTGTTTTTTATAAAATTCAGGGACTGTCCTTCCGATAGCATTGCATGCTCCTCTGCCTTCAGGATTCATGCAAAACCCTCAAGGATTCGGAGCCTTATTTCAGTAAATATTCCTGCATTCCAGTGCCATCCGAATGTATCTGTTTCCGCACATCTTTGGGCCAGAAACAGGGTCCAATTTTTAGAGAAGAAATTTCTCACAAGATTTTTGGAACTTCTTGCCTTTAGTGAGACAATTGGAAATACCATGAGAATGATAATTAAGAAAAATTTGTGCTGACATAATGCCTTCCATCTGTAGATCTGAAAAAGCTTTATGGACATTAATAAATTAGTCCCCTAACTACCCTTTGAGACCAGGATATTATTGTGCCTGCTTTGCAGGGGGGGTAATGAGGGGACTGTTAGGAATCTAAGGGCCTGATCTAGCACTCACTGGAGCCTATGGGAGAATCCCCAGTGACTTTACTGGGAGCTGGATCGGCCTGTTGGCGGCTTGCTCAAGGCCACACAGAGAGTGAGCGATAGCTTTGGGAACAGGACCCAGAGCCACAGGACTGCTTTGTTCCTTTCCAACCCTTGACTTTCTTCAGGTCTTTCATTACTTTTCTGTCTGGATGAGGTGCCTGAAGTAGAAAGCATAAGGCAACAATATAGAAGGTTCATTTATAGCGTTTCAAACCTCAGGAGAAAGCTTGGCTCTGGTCTGATCTGAGGGAGGAGTTTAAGCAAGACCCAATTTTTAAAGAGGTATCTAAGTGCTCAGTTCCCAATTTTATGGGCAGAAGAGGCCTAAAGACCTTTAAAAATCAATCTATAAATAACAACCTTGGTCCAACTAGGTAAACTATCCCTTGTGTGAGCTCCTGGAGAAACTTAGGAGAACTGAAACCTAGCTGAACCATACCTTGCAAATGGGTCAGCTTCCCAAAGTGTGTTCCCACCCTGTGGAAACCTCTCCCCACCCAGCTATGCCCACAGATCAAAGCCACATCTGCTGCTACCAGGAGACACCTACCTCGCCTCAATACAGCAGCCCACTGGCTCCCCCACTCCAGGGTGGCCCTGGCAGTTCCCCATATGCAGGCTCATACCCTCCTCTCTTGGCCTGCCTGCTGGCCTTATTACCTTTCAGACTCAGTTCTCCTACCCCGTTTTTGCAGCTCGGTTGCTTTCCACCTGCTCCCTGGGTTAACCCTTTCGTTGCCATTACAAACACTGCAGATACAGGTAGATATATGCGCAGGGAATGCAGGTGTACAGGAGCTGAAGTCAGAAACAAGCAATGTGATGTGACCTTCTTAAGCACCCCAGTGACAGTGAGAATAGAAAGTGAGATTTCTGATTTATGAGAAACAACTTTATTTTTTTTACCAGTCAGGGACAGTTTGATGTTCTGAGCTCACTGGGAGGGACCCTGCAAGGCAGAGGAAGGGCTGGCCCTCCTGGAGCTGATGCTCGCACAGCAACCCAAAACCGGCAATCTGGCATCAATCCAGACCCACTCCAGAGCAGGGCCCATCAGGAGCTGACCTTCTGCTCTGCACTTTCCAAGACCTTGGGCAGCCAGCACAAACCCAGGTAGAACTGTGGGAAATCTATCCTGCCCTTAGCAAAATCTTGTAAAGTTAGAGACTTTCTTACAACACTTTTCAGTTGAGACTGCAAAAGAGCTTTTGAGCCACTTCCATGTTGAAAGTTTAAATAAATTATTGTTTTTTAATGAATGAAATCAAAAAAGAATAGCTGAAGTTTTGATTTGAGACCGTGAACTAAAAACAGAGGTAATGGAATAACCCTGGAGACTCCTTATAATTGAATTCAGTACCAGTCTGTGTAGCTGTTTTTTGAAGGATTGTAACAAAATCGCACTACCCATAGGGCAAGTACTTACACAGACTCCACAGTAGTCCCTTTCTGAAGCACTTCATACAAGGGAAAGTTGTTTAAGAGTGAGCTGTGTTGCTCAGCAACACTATGTATTTAATTTTTTTTTTCTTTTTTTTTAACATCTCATAGCTCATGGGATTTTAGGCACTACAGCTAATTTATATGAAGGCTCCACTGTAGTTTTCTGAAGTTTATTTAACTGTATGAAAACATTTCCAAACAAATTATGTAATCTAAAAGATATGTATGTTATTTGTGTGCTGCTTTGATGGTATTTCTACTAAAGTACCATTTGATAGGGCTTGAAGCTGAACTGAGATATCATCTGTTCATTCACTAATTGAAATTCTTATTTGGGTAGTTTTACTGTGCTGCCCACTAAGAGATAGAGGGAACTCTTTTACAATTCAACCCATTATTTATCTCTATATGTTTTATACAAATAAAAAACTGGTTAAAAAACTGGTGGAAAATCATGTGGGGGAAGAAGCTCTTTGAGGCTCTACGAGAAGGTTACAGTTACAAGTACTCAACCTGATTCCAAGGACACAGTTCCCCCCCCTTCTCCCCCCCCCATTTATTTAAATAAAATA
>NW_008236767.1:2787243-2829293 GCF_000691975.1 Corvus brachyrhynchos
TTTATGGAATTACAGGAGTTATATGGAAGTTTATGGGGTAAACTCCGGTAAAAACTGTTTCTTGAGAGTGACCATTAAGGAGTATAAATAAAGCCTGAGAAAGGTTTGTGGCTATCTATTGGTAAGGCAAGTTTTTCTCCCCCCAGCTCCCCTGCTCCTGGAAAGCTTCCACACCTTCTGGCCTCGTTACCCATGTTCCTAGTTTCCTCATTACTTGTTCTCATCTACTGCTGGGCAAATCCTGCAAAACAGTATTCATAACGTGTTCAAAGACAGCCCACACTAACTGACATGCCTCTTTAATGCACTTTCTGTGAGCAGGGGGACAAGCAAGTATTTGTTCACATAAATACGCTGAAAGAGAATCTTCCATGGGTAACCACTGATGTCTGTAATTGCAGAAGGGCTGGGGCTTGGGGGGAAAGGTGTGGAAGATGGGTTGGTATCATCATTTTGAAAGCACTTTGTGGGTTTGACAGGAAGTAAGTTATGTGATAACTTGTTGTTTTGTGATAGCTTCTGCTCATAATGCTGCTCAGTCAAACCCCCAAATCCTCCCTTTAGGAAGAAAATCTCATTCCAGAGAGAAGCATGCGCACTATCTGTGGGTGCAACTCGACAGCAATAAGCTGTCTGATGCATAAACAAGAAACACAAATGGTTCTGTACCAGCCCAATGATAAGGCACAAGTGGAGTTGGAGGCTTGATGAGACACTGTTGAAGACAGAAAATATATCCACTTCTGTTCCTATCACTTAGAGGAGCCCCAGCATAAGGTCAGCTGTAAGCTGGCAGGCTCTTCAGCCAAGGGATCTTGTAGCCTTCATCAGGGGCTATGACTGGTAATAGACTAAAGGAAGCTGTGACAGTGAGGATAATTTGGTGCAGGAGACAGCCATTGCAATGCGAGGAGAGCTTAAAATGTGCTGTTTTCTGCAGAGCCTAGGATATGGTTAACATTTATAAAAAACGGGTGTTAGCTGCTTGAAAAATGAGAAAGGTTATCCTTAGTAACTGTGTATTTGCATTTCAAAGTGGTAATTATAGGTATGTGTACACACAATTAAATAGGCTGCACAGAGTGAAAATAAACAAATAATCAGTGCTATTAGGCAAGGCTTAATGAACATTTTTGTTATAACATAAATTAATATGTGTTCTTTGAAAGAACAACAAAATGAAGTATTTCTGTTTGAGATTCTCAAGGATTATACAAACAACAAATGAGCTAAAAAAACTAAAGGTGTATAACTGTTTGACACCAACATGTACTTTTAAGCATCCAGAAATTGGATCTGGCCAGCTACCCGTATGCAAGCTTTTTCATTCCCTTTGGTAATACATTCAGCAAGTTCCTCTGAACTCTAGGCAATCAGACACATAGATGGCATACCTAAGGCTTGCTCCAGCAGGCTCCATTGACGTTTGCACTGTTGGAAGCCATTCTAACACAGCTTTTTATGAATATGTAACATGCAAACTGGATGTTGCCCAAGACCTGCTCCAGTTTTAATGACTCTGCTCCTGTTTGCACACACAGACTGCAAACTATTTATCTGTAGGTGAGCTAAGCAGATCCAGGAAATGTTAGCCATTTTGACTTTGGGGATTGGTGACAGGAATTGTACGCCAGCTGCTCTTTCTTGCAAACATTCCTCACATTTCTGACACACAGTAGGGTGGATGCATGTTGTGTAACAGCGTTTTAACCTTAGCATTTAACTGGTCAAGTGACAAAATGCTGAAAGAAAACTAGTGTGTTCAAATGACATTGGCCAATACTTATCTCACATACCAAATAACCACTCTATTTACTGTGGCAAGTCCTGAAAAAAAAAATCTCTTCTTGGAAAAAAAAGGGCTTTGTAAAATCCTGTCTTCACTGTGTTATACTGCCTGAGGACAGCAGCAACAGCAGTGACCTGCTCCAGCCACATGCCTTAAAGGATTGTCTCAAGAAAATTAGAGTCTCTGTGTCCATTCAGCCTGAGAAGACTCTTCTATGCAGAATGTGCTCAGTTAGCTCTGTCTTGATTTTTACTCAAAACCTAGTAACTGGACAATTTCACCCTCTCTCATAAAATAATTTTTCAAGGCAATTCTCTAGTCTTTCATTTTTCTTCTGATTTCCCAATGGCTTGGACTGGGGTTCGATGCTGAGTTCAAATATGTTCCAAGCTTGTTTGCTAAACCTCATCATCCTCTTGCATTCTCAGCATGCTATTGTACTGCCTAATCCTTGGTGGTAATCTGCCTTTTCAGATCAGTGCTTTCCTGGTATTATCAGAGAGATCAAAAAGAGTTTTCAGCTGGCTGAAGGCATCATTTAACACAGTAGGGATATCTGGACCTGCATCTACCTGTGTTTCTGGAGTTTAAAAATCTGAAAAAGCTTTTGAAATAAACCAAAAAATAAATCAGAGTTGTAGCTGAGTTCTTAGTGAATGCAAAGCAAAATAGAAGATACAGAAAAAAATTACACTGTCATTATATCATCTTCTAGGCGGCACTGTATTTCAGTATAGCAATTACTATTTCCATTTCCAATTCCAGATCCCTATAGAATCTCAGTTCACCAGACAGCTTAATTAGCAAGGTGTGATTTTTCTGTTGCCTCAAAAAAAAAAAAAAAAAGAAAAAAAAAAGAAAATGTTGTCAGTCCTGAACAAAATGTTACTTTCACCCATAACACTTAATATGTGTAAACCTGAAATGTTTTCCTATAAAATTTTTGGGTTTTCTTCTCCTTTGCGAAAAAAACCAACCAAACACCATACAGTTTTTACAAAACTTACAAATTTTTCCTCTGTTAAAAGGCAGTTTCTTGTAAAAAAATCCAGAACTTTTTTGACAAGTTGTGAAGATTTTTCTTTGTTTTGATGTTCTTATCATCTCTACTCTTAACATATCTCTCAGAAGATAAATTATCAAAAACTGATAGAAGCTGCTCACTAGGATAGAAATCAAGTGGTTTAACCACCTGTGGGAATTTAGAAACGTTGCAAGGGTTTTGTCATACAGGATACCTTCCAAAATGATGTTTTCATACCCCTAAACTTAAGGCTGGCTGTGCAGATGCTCTGATTTTGCATAGAATTAAGTTAAGTGGTACTGACCCTTCTACCAGATAAAGGCTGAAGCTCCACTGCACAGGGAATGAATAATAGTTTATGTGCATGTGAGGGCATAACTGACTTGAACAACAAGTAGGATCTGAAGAAGTCAGCTGCAGCTTCTGTCATGTCAGCGAGGAAAGAGGGGGGCAAAGCAGTGGATGCATCTGAGACCAGCCCTGCTGCTGTCCCTGATGTCCAATAGCACACTTGACCTGACTGGAGCAATAGTGAGCAGGGAAATGCCTGTGAAAGCACTGCCAGGTCATCCCTGCTGCTGTTCCTAGAGCTGCCCTTCCCTTTGGATCTCTGAGCGAGCTGTGTCATCTCTACTTTGCAGTCACGGGCTGTGTAATGGGCTTGGCAGGTTGCTCATGCAGTTGAGAAGTGTTGCAATGACTAATGTAGCAGGACAGCCTCCCCTTAAAGGTTTTGTACTCCAAAATTCCTAATAAAGTGGTGTTGTATAAAAATGGGACATAATAGGAGATAAAAACCGTTCACTTAATCTTCCCAGACTGAAAGGAGTTTGGCACCATCAGCTTATGCTGTGGCCCAAGTCCTACAATTGGATGAGCAGACTAGAAGTTCAGCCTGGTCTAACAGAAACAAGATTTATGCTTATATTGCTCAGAAAATCTAGATAAGGAAGGGTGAGCAAAATATAGCCTAGGTCTGATATTAGACCCTGACTATCACAAAGACCACCACACTACTCCCATCCCTGACGGCTGCTCTGGAAGGATCTAGTGAACAAAAGCCAACAAAATCAGCATAAAATTGGGGGACAAAAGCATGATGTGGCCTGTCCCTTGTGAGGTCCCATTGTCTGCAGGGATCTGACAGGATGATATACTTTGCAGTCAGCACTTGCTGCTCCCTGTGGTGTGGTACAACCTGTTTGTGAATTACATGTATATTCTTGTACAAAGTCTATGAACGTGCACTGAACTCCTCTGCCTTTTCATCTGCTGTGCAGGGTACTTGCAATGTTGTTCTCATTTTCTAATCAATTGCACTTGTTGCTTGGGGGCCTTTGCCTTCATGTTGCTCACTGTACTAGATGTCACATCTATTTCTAGACACCAGTAACTATTGCACTTGGTAGAAGGCACATTTCAGAAGTCTTTTTCCTTTCCTTCCCTTCTAAAAGGGTGTTGTGTTCAATGAGAATGAACTTTTCTAGCATTTCTTCTTCCTGCAATAATGATAAATTTCTAGAATGTTGCAATATATATACATGACTATTCCTGACTTTTTTACATGCATTAAAATTGCCTTTTAATGACTATAATTTGGATTGAAATATCACTCTGTTTTGAAGTTCTTTCCAATGTCTCATTCTGATGTAAAATGTTCAATTTAAAAACAAGTCAAACCAAAAAGAAATTCTCCTATAATTGTGATCTCACAGCAACAGAGGGGAAAAAAGAAAAGGAATCAGTCACTCAGTCACTATTGTTGAGATTGTTAGAATAAGAGAAAGAGATTTTCTTGCCTGAATAAGCTAATTATGAGACCTGTTTCAAAGTAAAATATCTCTGGCAAAAAATTGCCCATGACTCTGTAGACTGAGGCATGAGAGCCCATTTCTTCCTCATCAGAGCTAGCTTGAATGTTTTTTTAACATATGTGGGGTCAGACATCATTGTTCTGGACAAAGACATGAAAATGATAGTGAACTCAGTTGTTTCTTTCAAGCATTGTACTTGCTGTGTTAAGAGAATTTCTTTATGTTCATAAGTTATTTTTTGTGGCAAGAGAATTATATCACAATTACAGAACACAGCTACCAAAATATTTCCTCAGTACCTCTGAGATGAGCAAAACTATTATTTGTTTTGGCCACTGGATGGTTCTAAACTCTATTCTGAGCCCTTTAATAGGCCTCCCCATCCACAGTTCTAAGATCCTTACAAAGGAAGATCCTTACAAAAGTTCTAAAGATCCTTACAAAATTGACAAGGAACATTTATTTCCGTAGTTTGTAGGACAAAAGGGGATGGAAATACAGAGAAAGAGGAGGCAAATGTGCCCAAGCAGTGTGCCTTTGTGTGGAAGTTGAGCATAATTTGGGTGAGAAGCAGACAGTCCTCAAAGTTGGTTCTACGGCCAGAGTGGTTATCAAGGAGAAAGTTGGACTGAACTCCTCTTGCATGTCTTATTTCGGCAATATTTTATATATACTGTAAAGGCAAACCAAAAATGATACTGAATGCAACCAGGCAGCAAATAACAAAGAACTGTGTTCAAAAGTCTTCTACAACCAAGTTAGTTTCTTACTTGAATTATCTTACATCTCTTCATTAGATCTTACGCTCATGAAGTAAAACTACGTGGGTGGTGGTTCGATTAGTCCCTTAAAATACTTCCAACACATCCCTTTTGCCATTCTGTAACATGCATCTGAAACATCCACGAACATGAAATCCAGTCCTTGAAATTTTTGCCTGCTACAGAATCCTTCTCCAGGATAGTGATGAGTTACCAGAAAAGACACTGATGTAGGAGTCTCAGCTTAAATCCCCTATTCCAATGAAAATTGATTTTGTACAAAGAACAAATTAGCTATTAGCAGTCCAGAGAGTGCTCCTGTGGCACAGTTCACCTGATGGATTTAACATTTCCCTGGGAGTTAAGAAACGTAAGTCCAAGACCTTATTCTGAAGCAGGTAGAACTGAAATATGAACTCAAGTTTTCCCACACTCTGGTAGGTGACCTAACCAAAAGGGCAACCTGGGACAGCGTTTCCACAGTTGTTCCAAGTTAGTTGTTTGTCTGTCCCCACTCTCTGCCAACTCCACCTCATATTTTGACCAAAAAATGATCATCATCCTGTGAAACTTTTCCTAAAACAAATCTAGTGAAAACTCACACAAATAGTTTTGGTTTCAAGGAATTTGTGTTTTTTAAAGAAAAAAACCCCCAAACCAAACAAGTAGCCAAACACTGAATTGAAAGATTTCCAACAGGCTCTGCTTTGGTATTGTGTGACTGGGCTATTTCCTATGAAATTAGAAAAGTAGTCTGTGTGCCTGTCATTCACGCATGACTTCCATTTAACTAAGTAACAGTGTTTTGTATGCTTGGATATACACTAGGATTCACCAAATAACCACAAATTCTATTGTACAGTGGAGCAGAATTCTGCCCTCATTTGCTTCTGTAGCAGTATACTAAATAGTGTGTTTGCCTTTTATTTTAGAAAGCTGAGGGAGAAAGAGAAGCTGACAAAATGACCAGGAAGTTTTCAAAGATTAATGAACTTTCAAGCAGATTACATAGGCATAAAAACCAAATCAGTAATGCGTAAAAACCAAACCAGTAATGTGTTTGTAAACTATTTCAGTATTCTTATTGTGTTCCCAGAATGAGGTATTTTAACATTTATGGGCATGGTGGCCCTTGAGGCATGAAACTTTCTAAGAAATACTGATGAGTTTCTAAGCTACAAACTCAAATAGATAAAGAGGCAGTGGAAAATGAAGTGAACAAAATGAGCTCAGATCTCTTTTAATGATGTTGTGTATGATCACTATTAAATTATACCTTTGACGTTATTAAGGCGTGTTAACAGACTCTGACAGAGCCGTGAAATAGGCCATTTTCCACCTTTTGTTGTGCCAAGGAAGAGAAGCTTTCTTCCCTGAAAACCCGAGGAAAAAGTCAGATGAATGCCCATGAGGAGGAGGTGCTGGAAGCCCTCATGTTTTGGGAGCTGTATGAGGTCCCGCGTGATATTCCCGCAACCATGCAGAGTGGCCAACCACCTCCTCTGGAAAAGCTGTTGAATCGAAATCTCAGGACACACTCTCCCTGCCTGTGTACTGTTATTACTAACAGTCCTGGGAATCAGAATTGAATTATGGGGTTTCTGGTAGGCTTAGAGAAGAGAGGAAGAAAAGGTATCCCACCATCTCCCGTGCATCGCTGCCAGATGTGTGCTGCTCCCAGTCAGAAGTAATTTCAGTGCATGACTCATGATGTGCCGTTTCATTCTGTACTTGGTGCAAGGTTCCCTGAGCCTGCCAGCTTTCCCTGTGACCAAAGTGCAAGTGTGATTCCCACCTAAATTTTTCCTCAATTAGCAGTTTTAATAGAGTGTCGGCAGTTCCACCCATTTATGAATGTCAGAGCAAATATCTTGACCCTCAGTCATTGTTAACTTTTAAACTAAATATAGAAAATTTCATTCTACTCACTTCTTGTAGGAGACATTCAGCTTTACATCCAGTCTATGCAAGAAAAATAAATGAAACTTGTTAATAGAATCTGGCAGTACTACTAAGCTCATTATATGACTCTGGTAATGGTGATGAGAAGACAGAATGAATATTGTCCTGTTAAAGGAGTGTTTGCGTAAAATTAAAAAAAACCCCACATAAACTTGTTATTTAACTATTTCAACTAATTTCAAGCTCAGAGATCAAGAAAGATGTCAAAGAAAAAATCTGGCCCTGAATATATATATTTATTAAAGATGAGTGGCCAGTGTTCAGACATACATATCTAACTTTGAAGCTATCAGTTGGTTTCTAGGTAGGTACAAGAACTAGAGCTAATTGTGTGTCCTTTTATTGATTATTCCCCAGAGGACATTTCAACATTTAATGACAATCTGAACAGCTCAAAATTTTAGACTGGGAAATAGAGGGTTAATTTTAAGTGATCCATGACAATATGTGTGGTTAAGTATTTTATGCCTGAGCTTTTTGCTATACACCAGATTTCTTCACTAGCATGCATCTGAGGAACAGGATCATCATATCTCTTCCTTCTTGCCACAAGTAGTGTGTTGTCTGAGTCCTTGGCTAGAAGGCCTATTCAGCCTTGCAAATTTCAGCCTTGAAGCTGAAAATTGAAAATTATTTCAGGTTCATTTTGTTGCTGAATGGTTCTTCTGTCTGGTCACCTGGAAGTTGATGTTTTCTGAAGATAAGAGAAACTTCAGATGTAAAAATCTTGCTAAATCAAGAGCTCTAGTTATCTGTCAGAATGTATTTTGTATGGAAAATTTTCAACTAGCTTTAGATAAATTCTATTTCTGTGCTGGCAAAACTCCTCATAAGAATGAAGAGAGTGTACATAAAGCAGCAGGCCCAGCCATTAGATAAAAGGGTCTTGTAATGGGTTAAGTTAACTTTAAAATTTGCTTGCTAGTTGGAAGGTATAATAAAACATATCCCCAAACCAAGAGACAGCCAGCAGGTCTAATTTTAGGGTTACCAGCTGTTTATATTTGGTGATGCCTGTCATTACAGAACAATTTCTGTGTCTGTGGCTAGAGATTCTAGTGCCAAATTGAAGAGTAATAGAGAGAGAGGAGTAGTGTAGATTGGTTAACCTTTGTTTTGTGGCGAGCAGATTATCTGCTCATCGGTCTTACACTGTTAATGGGTACTGGCCATCGTCATAGCTAGTTGGCTAAAACCAATCCCCAAATTAAATTTTCTGCCTGTGTGAGCAAGACTGGGCCTTCTGTGCTATGAGATCAAAATGGGAGACAGACAGAAAGAGGGGAAAAAATGAAATTTGGCTGAACCACTTATATAATTGAGTAACTCAGTATGTTAGTTGTTTTATGATTTTTATTGGCCTTTTTAATGCCTAAGTGAGCGATATATGTTGCCAGATTATAATGTCATCTGGTACTTTTGTGGTATCCCCACGAGCTGGGAAAGTCTCATGAGAAAGCCAAATGTCATAGTTTGTTAGTTCTATAAAACACCAGAATGCTGCAAAACTATGAGGAAAACATAAAATCATAATCTCTTCTGTATTTTCATGGTTATTGTCCTCTTTGAAAGGGCACATTTCTGAGAGGCCTTTGGTATAAGCCTTTCATGAGACATTTACAAGAGCCCTCGTATCAGTTCCCTCTGCCACAGTTTATACTAGGACTTTGCTAAGAAAGCATGTTTCCTCAGCCTCCTAATGACTTTTCAGAGATACTAAGATTTCACAAAGTCCTTATTCCCCAGAAAAATTCTGGTGAGATGCCTTTTGCTTGTGTAAACATCCAGTTCATCCTAAACTTAAGTGAGTGAGAAGATTCACTTGGAGTTAGTAGGGCAGCTCTGGGGACATTTTTCTGGGTATTTTTGAACAAAAGATAGGAGCCTCTGAAGCTGAAAGTTTATCTTTAAGAATACCTTTAAGAATACCTGTAACAGCAATTATTGCCGGTGTTACAGGAGCATGTGGATCTGTCACCCAGTGTGAATCCTAACATACTACCAAGTATGGAAAAGGTATGCCTTTGAGAGAAACTGGAGTTTAAACAGACAAAAAAACCATGTGCAAAACGGAGAAGCAAAGCCATATTTCACAGCCAGGAATCTGATGGAGAAAGAGACTGAATAAATGTCTCAAACTTTTCACAATAAATTATCACTGCTCTAAGAAAAATCCTTACGTGGATTATGAGAAGTATCAAAAATAGTGTGGCCAGCAGGACCAGGGCAGTGGTTGTCTCACTGTACTCGGCACTGGTGAGGCCAAACTTCAAGTGTGTCCAGAAAAGCTAGTGAAGGTCTAGAGAATTAAATTGTATGAGGAGCAGCTGAGGGAGCTGGGGTTGTTTAGCCTGGAGAAAAGGAGGCTCCAGGGAGACTTTATCACTCTCTACAAACACCTGAGAGGAGGCCGTAGACACATCAGGGTCGGTCTCTTCTCTCAGGCAACAAGTGATAGGACAAGAGGAAAAGGCCTCAAGTCATACCAGGGGAGGTTCAGGTAGGACACCAGGAAGAATTTCCTCATGGAAAGGGTTAAGCATTGGAATGGACTGTCCAGGGAGATGGTGAAGTCAACATCCCTGGAGCTGTTCAAGAAGTGACTGGACATGGCACACAGTGCTATGGTCTAGTTGAAAAACTGGTGATTGTTTAAAGGTGGGACTCAATGATCCGGGAATGAAAATCTGCAATGATTCTGTAAAGTAGCTTTGTCGAGATTCATGAGAATTTCTAAATGAAGATTTAGCCTTAATTAACATTTTTAATATTCTTTTACCTGTCCCAGAATCAGTATTAAGCCTCACTGAGTACATATTGAAAGCCTTGATGAAACCAGAGATCCCTAGTCAGTGAGCCAAAAGCTCACTGTCCATGCAAAGAATCTGGTTATAATGAATTTTCTTTTGCAGTGAGCAGAAAGGCAATAGGAAACTTCCAAGTGTGGTTTGTGCTACTAGTTTTTTAAGGTATTTGAGTAGGGAAATCCCAGGCTTCTTTCAATGCAACAAAATGCCAATGTTCCATTGATGTCTCCATAGACATTCAAAGATAAATTTATAGCTACCCTATTCTCAGAAAAGATTGCTGAAGTCCATATTCTGTATGCTGTGCAAAGCATTAGATAACCAAAGAGTCCTACTCAGCAACCAGCAACTTTTCCTGAATTGCAGTAGTGCATTAGTACAAAACTAACTTAGCCCTTTTAGGACTCTTTCTTGTGTGGGTAGATTGACACAGAAGCTCATTTGTTCTGTGCTAACTTAATGTTGATTTCTACTCATTCTCACTATGAGCAAGGTAGAAGTTTTCTTTTAAAAACCAAGAAAGGAAAACAATTTATGCAAGTTGTAGTGGAAAGTCTGTAGTAGATGACTAGGAATAGACATACCTGAACTACAAAATCATTTTGTTATGTAGTAGGATTAGAATAGGAGTCCATACTCTGATGTGAAAACCTCCAGTCACTGCCAGCAATTCTTTTTTTTTCTAGTGAAGGATTCATTACTATTCTATTTGGTGAGAATTATGAATGGAGAAAAGTAAATAATTTACATTGGGCACACTTTTTTCCTTTCACAGTTCCTTCTTGTTTTCTGCTAACTTTTATGTGCATTTTGTGTTCATTTCTTACACCATCTTACTCACATTAACTTCCCTTGGGTGTGACAGTGACACTGAATTGGATCATAGTGGCAGCAAGAGCTGTCAGCTGTGTAAAGTATGGCAGACAAATAGGAAGCTCTCTGCCTTTGTACTGGTTTTTACCTGAATTGTGCTTGGCATGTCTGTCCAATTTCCAAGAGAAACACAAAGTACGGTATGGCAGGCAGGCATGGTCACAACAGGTTACAGTGAGGTATGTCATTTCAGAGCATGCAATTTCCTCTTTGAGTCATTTTGCAAGAAAGGTTGAATCACTACATCCTCTTCTCTAACTGTGGTTCTGCCTCAGCATATCAATGCCATGACTAGATCTGAGGTGGATGCACCTTTGTAATGTTAACAGGAGGTGAATGCCACACACTACAGCAGAACGACTGGCCCCTTTGCAAAGCTTTTGGAAGAAGCCAAAAAACATGCAAAGTGCATTTGCAACTTTCACAACTGATCAGGCATGGAAACTGCTAGGCAAATAATATGGGATCTGAGTCATGAAAAAGAAATGAAAATAAAATTACTAACCTGTTTTGTTTTGCTTTAAATTTGACATGTGAAGAGCTGAAGAATTCTGTCTCACAGTTGTTCAGGGAACCAGATTCAAACCATGCTGACCTGCTCTATCAAAGGACAAATTAGCAGCATGACTTGCTGTTTTCAGATGTCTCTATTTGCCAGTCAAAGCCCAAACAGCTCTTTCATTTGGTGGGGTCCTTTTTATTCAGAGTTTTTGGAATTCTCTGTGTCACTAAAACTGCAGCTTTGACATCTGACATTCGGGTTTTTTTTCAGCATTTCCACAGAAAGGTAGCAGCAATTCCCAGTGGCAGCTTCCCAGAGCTGAGGGACTACCTCATACTGGATAGTTCATTTGTTATGCAGCATCTGGGATTCTTTTCAGCGTCTCCAGTTACTGGCCTGATCCAATTTCCATTAACATCAAGTATAAGGTTCCCATGACTTCAGTGGGACCAGAACTAGATCCTAAACTTCTGTTGACACTAAATATTGGAACAGAAAGTGGGCTACGTTGCTGAGTTTCGTGTAGAACAAAACAGATCCAAAACTCTATGTCCATAAGCCATAAAGGATAGAGAGAATGTAAATACATGATGTTGCTGAGATTTTTTTTAAATTTTTTTTCTTGTTGTTTATTTTTTACAGTGTTTGATGTCTAACATAGTAAAGAAAAGGACTTAATAGTCTCAGGATCATGAACTCCACATTGTCATACCGTCTTCCTACACATGTGAAAGGATGGTATCTGTTAATATTCTGATGTCTGTAAGATAAATCAATGACAGCAGGAAAAGACAGCTCCATTAGAAACAAATGGCTCTAACACAATATCTAGTGACAGGTATTTGCAGTCCTTTGGAGGCACCATTTCAATACAAACTGTGATTATACATGATATTTGGGAATGGTGACTTGTCACTTGTAAATGGAGATACTGTTATGGAGCAAGAATTGTCATAAAAGACATTTAGTTTAAGGGCAACCTCAAAGCTGAGGCTGTTTTTTATTAAGTACTCTCTTCTTAATGTATGGAGCTATAGCCCAGCTGCTTATTGGCAATACATAGAATCATAAGCAGTGGCAGAACTACCCCCTTTATAATGTCCTTGGGACACAAGCAATGTGATCATTATAAAATGGTGCACTTACAAGCTTAACACATGCAGTATAATTTTGGTTTGATGTACACTGTGTAGGAAAAGATTATGTGCATAATGAGAGTGAAGTCATCTACTACTTGAACAGAGAGTGCCTTGCCAAGTAAGCTCCCTCCCACAGGGATCCTCCAGAGTACAGCAGCGTGAAATAGTTTGCTCAGAGCCTGTTCTTGAGAAAGACAGAGGATTTTTGCTCATATAGTTATTCAAGTTAATTTCAATGCATAATTTTTCCTTGGGAAAAAAAAAAAAAATCAACAAACAAAGCACCCAAAACCAACCAACCAACCAAAGAAAAAATACAAAGCCAAACTCAAACCAAAAAACATTTTTCATCCTTTCTAGAAACACCAGTGTTTTGGAGCCTTGAGAAATGTAATAAACATAACAAAAATGTGGACTTCAAAGTACTTGTCCCCACCCTGGAAACAGAGGAGTGCAAGTGGGAGTTTATCATGGTCTGGTTGTTCTAAATGAAATCCTGGTCTTGCCTGCTTATAAGATAAATCATGATTTGGGTTGTCCCAAAACATAATGGGCTTCTCTTTATCTACTAGGACTCACTCACTGACCTGTGGAAGCAACTTTGTGGCCTAGCTCAGACCAGGGGCCTTTCAACTACTCTCTAAAAACCTCCTGCTTTACACTACTCTGAACTCTGGTCTTGCTCCACAAGCCAGGACAGATAATAAGTATCTTTTTGTGCCTGTTAGGGAACTTGAGGAGCATCATGATTGCAAGAGTCTCTTCCTCTCCTGAGAATGCAATGTGGACTCATGTGGGTCCTTTTACAGGCTATGCAGTGGGACTAGGTTACTGTGCTTTTGCTTCCACATTATGTACTCAAGTCTTACAGTACTGTATGGAATTCTGTTGGGAAGGTTACAGAGGCTAGCTGCAAAATTCAGGTCTAGGCCTGGCTTCATATTTTAAACCTGCTAAGTCCAGGGTGGTTCAGAGCAAAAAAATTTGCTCTGGCCTCTCACGGCTCTTTGCCTCTCTGTATATGTTTGTGTATGTGTCCTGGTTTGGGCTGGGATAGTTAATTTTCTTCTTAGGAGCTGGTACAGTGCTGTGTTTGGATTTAGTATGAGAATAATGTTGATAACACACTGATGTTTTGGTTGTTGCTAAGTAGTGCTTTAAATCAAGGACTTTTCAGGTTCCATGCTCTGCCTGTGAGCAGGTGCACAAGAGGCCAGGAGGGAGCACAGCCAGGACAGCTGACCTGAACTGGCCAAATGGGTATTCCATGCCACAGAACATAATGACCAGTGTATTAACTGGAAGGTATTGACTGGGAGCTGCTGGTCAGGGAACAGGCTGGGCATCAGTCAGTGGGCGGTGAGTGATTGTGCTGTGCATCACTTCTTTCTCTTGGGTTTTACTCCTTTCTGTTTCTACTTGTCATTATTATTACAATATTCCAATTATTAAGCTGTTCTTATCTCAGCTCATCAGTTTTACCTTTTTTATCTTGATTTTTCTCCCTATCCCATGGCAGGTGGGAGGATTGAGCAAGTGGCTGCACAGGGCTTAGCTGATGATTGGAGTTAGCCCATGGCAGCATGAATACACCAGACAGTCTATACAGTGTGTGGCTGTGTGTGTGCTTGTTTACCTCCCACCCACACATAAGATCCTGCACGTAGGTATAGTGAATACCATAAATTCAGAGATGCAGCAGCATTTATTCTTTCTATAAAAGAAGCAATTGGGTCATCTTTGGTCTATATGCTGCTTAATAGAACACAGCAGAAGTAGAGGCTGATGGGAAGACCTGATCCTCATGCCTTCTTTTAAGCAAATTGCTCTTGCAGCAAAGCCAACAGGTATAAAGTTTGTTCAGACAAAAAAAAAAAAGGGCTCTTCAGAGGCAGTTTCAGGAGTGCACGTGAGGCAGAGGAGGCAGCAACATGGCAAGGGGGCCAAAGAGGCCCCCTCATTGTGCTCCTTCTCCACAGAGGAACACACCAGGCAGCACAACACAGCCAGGCAGTGTTTGCTGAAAGGGCAGGGTGGCTGCTGTTCACCCCATTGCTGTCTCTGGCTCGCTGCAGTGGTTGAGGTGAAAGCAGGAGGGGATGTGGCACAGCTGCCTCACCAAGTATCACCACTTTCAAATTCCACTTCTTATCTCAGTCCTTCTTCCTTGTTGCTAATTACCACCTACTCCAAGATGTCAAGAACATACTCCCAGGAATAAACTGCTAGATAAACAAACCCCAGACAAACATCAAAGCTTAAAACAAACTGATAAGTCCCTTTGATTGATTTTAAGGGTCGGTGGGGAGAGGTGTGTTTGGATTGGAAGGTGCAAATGTTGAGCGGAGCAGCACCTGCTGCCTTGTGATCTGACCAAACCATTTGGCTTGAAAAGGCCAGGAGATAGGGAATCAGAAATCCATTTGGAGTTACAAAAGCAGCAGGGGAGGCTTAGATGAACAAAGGGGCTCTCCGGGCAGGGCCGTGTGCTGCTTTTTGTCAGCTTGGTATCACATTCCCTGTCCCAGCGTGACAGACAAATGCCAGGCCAGATGATGTGATACGATCAGCCTTGCTGGGATGAGGTCTGTACCTGTATTATATGATGGCAGCAGATGCTAATGCAATATGGGGGCAAGTGCAGAGTAAACCAAGGCTCAAAATTCTCAGCAAAAATTATTTCCAGGTACCTGTGTCAGCAGGAGGGAAGGGAGTTGTTCAGAGACAAGGACAGGCTTGGCATGTGCCTGTGTATGGATTGAGCACTTGTGAAAGATGCTCGGAGAATAAAATGTGACAGCAGAGCTCCCCCACCCCTTCCTGGGCTCTCACAGGCTCTCAGACCTGCTCTGCAGTGACTGTGCTTGCCTTGGCTGACGTAGGAATAGGAAGCCAGCTCATGCCTACTAAACCAGAGATTAGTAGAGAAAGCTTACAAAGGCCTAAATATGCCTAAGATCAAAGCGATACAATTTGCTGTGATAAAGCAGGATAGCTTTCACTCTCTTAAGTTCCAATGCTGCAAAAATACTTCCACGCTTTTAACTAGACACATACAGTAATGCCTTGGTTACTGATGGGCTCTCTCCATGTGCTCAGTTAAGCAAGAAGGATTCAAGGACTCAGACTCCTATCAGCTAATTTTAAATACTTGTATTTATGCCTGAGGGTGCCTAGGGGTGTTTCAAATGTTGCAGTGATATGCTGAGGTGGATCTACACCATTCATGCTTTAGCAGTTCCTCTAAAGGTGACTCTCTATTGCGGAGACCAATTGCAGTAGAAAGGAACATAGCATGGCTGGGAATTCTGCTTTGATTGTACTGTGCACAGTTAAAAGTGAAAAAGATGCAGCCTATACAGTTATTTTACTTACTTGCTTTCATGAGTAAATTAGTTTTCTGATCTCTTAATAGAAGAAGTTAGTTTTGACCTAGGTTTTCTGGGAGGTTGTTTTTTTTTTCCTCTGGCAATGAGGGGAGAAAAAAAAAAAGAGGGAGGAGAAAAGGTTGTCTCTTTTTGGTTATGAATTTGCTGTAACTGATGGAAATTCTAATGTAAAGCTCATGTTTACCCAACTCAGAAGCTCTAAAAAAATCCTCCAGTTTTCCCTATTTCTTGAAGTGAAAGCAAAGGAAATGAGACTAAACAAATGATGGGTGGGTGAAAAAAAGACAGTTTGTGTTACTGAAAAATGGAAGTGGGTGGATGTTTCAGAAATGCTTGATCAACATTTGCAAAAAAAACCAGGACCAAAGTCTAGGAAAGCAGTTTACCCTCAGGAATAATAGGAGAAAAACAATTTTAAGTAAACTACTGAAATACTCAACTTGAATTTTCATCATACAAATCCAGTTCTTGGATCATTACTTATCCAGTTATAGACTGGGAGACTGTGCTCAGTGAAAAACAAGCAATGGAGGTTGAATTTCTGCAAATGAGTTTTCAAAACCGTATTTATTTCAGGACAGAATGATTGACTCAGTCCAACTACTGGCATTGCCTACAGTGTTTAAATGGTGTTTCAAGATGCACCTCTCTACACGAGACAATGATAGTAAAAATTCCCAGGCATGCTCCATTTCCCAGTGATTTTCACTGAAACCACTTGGAGCGTGTGCAAGGGCTTTAATATGACTGAAGAAATATAGATGTACATTGAAGAGATCAAGGAGGGACATGTTTTTCTGACTCTCTACTTACAAAAAAAAAGCAACATCACCTCTCTGTACATTAGACTTTCTGTCTACTGAAATGGCACAAAAAGAACATCTCTGAGGGCTTTCCAGTGCCAATAGGGATGATTTATAGCTTCAGCACTATTTGTTTTAATCTCGGAAGGAGGGGAGGAGGAAGGGAATGGATTCGATGATACATAGAGAAACATTATTTCCCAAAGGCAGATTTTATTTCTTTAACAATTTATAAAGCTCCAGAAGTGAAATATCACTATTTTGGGACTGGTGTTATATATCAATGAGTTTAGCAGCTGCCAGGCTTATTGCATGTATTTTGTACTGTACATACAGTGCAAAGCCCATTGATTCAACAGCCATAACAGGGTCTTTATTGTCATTGTTGTAGTAGATCACCAAATTTTGATCTTAAGAGACAGACTGTTCACTGAGAAATGTCAAGGCAAACTTGTATAATAAGCAAGCCCAGTTCTA
Source organism: Corvus brachyrhynchos (assembly GCF_000691975.1). Taxonomy (NCBI): domain Eukaryota; kingdom Metazoa; phylum Chordata; class Aves; order Passeriformes; family Corvidae; genus Corvus; species Corvus brachyrhynchos. The sequence continues at coordinate 2,804,584 of NW_008236767.1, forward strand.
CCTCCACTAATCACCCTATTGCCTCAGTTGCTGCATCTGACTTACTCTGCTCTTTAGCAGTAGCAGATCTGACTACCAGAGTTCTGTTCATTCTGCTGCCACTAAGAATGTAGGCATATAAATGTGACCAAATAATAAATATATTGATAAAAACTTTCTTGAAGTCTAGTGGGGGGAGGTGGATGTGTATTTTGGGAGAGGCAGAAAAACCAAATCTTGTGACTCTTAGTGTAGTTGTACTAGCTTGATAGTCCCTATAAAATACTAGAGGGAGTACCTGGATTTACAGGAAAAATACAGAAAGGCTGCTTTAAGGTGGAAAATTTAGTGATTAGCTGTTTTAGTAGAAGATGGGTTCTTCAAGCCATAACCCAATTATTGAGAGGTCTCAAAACAGTAGAAATGATTGTATGCAATTCACAGGCACTCCATGACCCCCCTCTGCCTGAATGCTGTTAATTATGAAACCAGAAAGCTTTTTCCTCTTGAAGCTTGAAGGAACCTGAGGTATTAAGATAGATAAGATACTTCTCTTGTGGAAAGTAGAGATACAGGTTTCATTTTGGGGTTTTACACATAAAAGAAGAAAGAAACTTTTAGAGGGTCTCTGCAACCCCCCTTTCAAAGGGGGCTCTGTAATCTTTGCCTGTGTTACCTCTGTTTTCATCTCTCAGAGCGCAGTTGAGATGAGAAAGGATATAGCTCCACTGAGACACAGGCACTGTTCCCCTGTGTCTTTTCTCTCCCTTTCAACTGAGTTTTGTTTGTGTTGGAGAAAAATCTAGTTTTCAGCTCTGTGGCTACAGAGCATTTACTGTCAGCAGAATCAGTGTATTTTCCTTAGGCAAAGGCAAAAGAGACAATGGAAGGGCAGTATATACAGTGTGCATTGTTACAGCCTCAGCAGGGACTTCTGGTATGGGAATGATTATGGGAATACAGAGTGAAGCAGGGCCATATCCTTCTCTGGGAGTGTTGGGACTCCAGAAAGCTCTTGCAGACACTGATACCTTTTTCATTGTTTTTATTAGGTGCTAGCTCTCTGGATTTAGCTTATTATTATAGGATGCTTGAGTATTTATTTGCCTAGAAGTAATTTAGGCCAGGGTTTGCTGAAGACTCCACTTCACTTGACATGTGTCAAGATTCAAAAGATGGGAATCAAAAGTTTGCTTGATATTAATATCACTGTTGATCCAGGGCTTCAAAAATTGCTGGTGATGGCAGTGAAATGGGGAGCAGCTTTACTCATTTCTGATGGAGCTTGCAAAGCAGAAGTCTGCTGATTTTTCAGTTCCTAAGAATGTCTGCATAGCTTGTTAATCCCTGGAAGTGGGAAGCCCGCTTTTAACAACAGCAGGAGGGACGGGACCTTTGGTGTTTGCTAGCTCTGAAACTGGGATTTAGCCAGATTATTCTTCATTTCTCACAAAAGGGAAGTCATAGTGCTTGCTGAAGCCAAATGACAGTTGTGGGAGCTGAGACTTCCATTTACTACATACAACAGCAAAGCTAAGAGGAAGCCATGGCTGCCAGATGTTTGTTTTACATAATCCAGAGGATGCAGATGTCTTTCTTCAGCAATGGATGTTTTGTGATATTTTTTAGAGGCTGGTACCTAAGGAACTGTCATTAGATTGTGACTTGAACTATGTCTGAGTGGAGTGGAGCAAGGATCCCTTTCCTCTTTGCAGGTTACCTGAGGAAGCTTGGAACCTGGGGTGAAAGAATAGCTAGAACTTTGTGCCTGCTTACTCTTACCCCAGAGGAAAGTGGGTGAGGGAATAGCTTAAGTGGTGCTTCCCACCTGCAGCAACCTATGTTGAACCTGAAGAAAGGGAATAGAATAGAATAGAACAGAATAGAATATTTCAGTTGGAGGGGACCTACAATGATCTTCTGGGTCAGCTACCTGAGCACTTCAGGGCTGACCAAAAGTTGAAGTATGTCATTAAGAACATTGTCCAAATGCCTCTTGAACAGTGAAAGACTTGGGACATCAACCACCTCCCTAGGAAGCCTGTTCCAGTGTTTGACCACTCTTGTGGTAAATAAATTCTCCCTAATACCCAGTCTAAGGAAGAAGAGCTTGAGGGCTTGAGAGGAGCATGAGGAAATCAGCCTTTGCTCAGTTGTTGGGTTGAAAATGCAGCATCTTTGAAAACAACCCTGTTAAAAAAGAACCACTTACAGAACATGATCTTTTGTATTGTATTGTTTGTTGTTATTAATTGTATTATTGCCTACTGGGGTACACAAAGGTTGGTAATAAAGTAGACACCAGGTCTTGAAATCAAACACAGCACTATTGACTTACAGTAAAAAATGTAAGAGGGAGAGACGTTGGGACTGATGGGTTTCCAAATAAAACTGTCCTTTCCATCACAGAAGAGTTTGTAGTTTCTGTAAAGAGTCAAGAAGAGGAGTTAGAAATGAAACAGTGGAATAAAACAAGTCACAGATGCCATAAAGGATACCCAGAATACAGATCGTTAACGTGATGGCTGTGTGTGTGAATGCTTGTGGCTTGATCTTAGGCAATGATCATAATTAGAAGAATTAAAGTTTCAATTAGCTGTCACACAAGAATGACGTGTGTCTTCCTGTGTAGAAAGCTAGGGAACTACAAATTTCTGTGGACTTTGTTGGACTGTGCTCCAGTTCAACACCAAAATATCCTTAACATGAAAAAGGAAGAACTGTGACCCTGGCTTTCAGCCAACATGCAAAGCCAAACAAAGCATGTATTGGAGGAGGTGGAGGCTGCTTCATGGTGATCTGAACACAGAAGCACATTGGACATGTAGACAGTGAGAATACAGAGAATCTCTTTAGCTTCAGGGAACACTGGACAGAAGGAACTGTCAGTCCTGCAATGAAGAGGTAACAATACACCTGTTGAAACAAGCACAGAACTGGTCAGAGAACTTGTGCTTCTGATCCTAGACATCTGTTGACTTTTGAGAGACTCCAGCTGCACTCTGAAAAATGTAGAGCGTTTAGGAACTAAAGAGTGGGAAGAAGTTCAGTGATTTATAGGGATGCCTAACTTATCTTTCTAGATTCTGCACATGCTTATCAGAAGCCTATGAACTCTTGAGACAGTTAGCACATAGTGGGCGTATGGTGAGATACCAACAAACAGGCATTTGAAGGAGTAAAGAAAAATGTAAGTGATATATCAGGCTTTAAGTACTATCAAGCAAAGCGGCCCTGGAACTATGGTGACTATGTCTACATAGACACACCTCTAAGCAACTGCGATTGTTCCTTTGGATCATGCACTACAAATTTATGCCCAGAGCACAATCCATCCAAGGGTTACCCTAGTGTCAACAGTCTGCTTCCCTCTCCCTTAAATATGTGCAATAAATTACTACAAGCCTTTTCAAAATTTTTTTAAATTATGGGGACATCAAATATATATCATGTCTAAAAAAGGAAGAAGTTTTTAGAAAAAAACAAAGAGTCAACAAAACTGTTTCAGATAATGTAAAGCTGTTTGTTTTTTTCTTCTGTGCCAACCCAAGCTGGGGATAAGGCAGACTGGGCAGGTGTAAGTGAGAAGCAGATGTGTCTGTCTAACTGGCTTGCACATGAACAAAGCGTGGTGATGATGCCCTTGTTCAGGATTTGTATCTTGATTAATTTTTAAGTGCACCTGGCACTAGAAGGAGGGAAGGCTTGGACTCTGGTATTGAAGGCTGGCCAGTATTCCTGGAGGGCTAGACTTTCAAATACTTCTCTCTGTCACTGGAGAAACAAAGGTCTTTCTGCATGTGGGCACAGGATGAATTCAGGCACCTGTTGGAACTGAAGAGCAAGGTAAAATGTTGTATGGATATACCTTGTGGGGTTTTAGAAGGTGGGCTGTAAGAAGTAAAGGAAGCAGACTACAGCTATTATCACCAGAGCTCTGAGACACAGGAAAAGAGGTATCTTAGTACTGGAAAGGATGAAATTACTGAGATTTTGGAATACAGAAATCCAATTACTTTACCTTTGGGTGGAACATGAACTCACCATATGATCTCACCAAATCCATTAGAAAGCAATGTGTGAATAAGCTGATACTAAGTACATCAAAAACACCTATCCAGTGTAGTAATTGAAACTACATTGATCATGAAGGAAAGAGTAAGGGTCATGAGAATCTGAGGGCTGACAGACACATATGCAGTATATCCTGTTGTGAGTATAAAGCATCTGGGACCCTGGAACAGAAGACAAAATCCCCAAGTATGCTACAGTACCTTTCCATCCCTCATGAGACACTTCAGGCAGCTGAAACGAATGTGCTAGGAACAGCAAAATGACTCATACTCCAGCATTAATCGCTTCATAATAAAAGACCACAGGATGTTACTTTTTGTTTGGTGAGTAGTGACTATGGTGTGCAACACATGATCCTGAGTGCAGGGGGCCAAGCAATCACACTGCTGGATTTAGGGTAGGCACAAAAGCTTAAATGAAAATGTAGGTCTTCTAGAGATGAGCCAGGAAACATACTCAGTGGCCAGACATGAAAGGCATACGTAGAACAGTGTGCATAGTGCAAAGTGCTGGCAGCAGCAGGAGACTACTGTCTGACGACAGCCCAGGAAACACTGTGAAGTCCTCTGTTCTTACTGGAGAGCAGAAATTGCATTGTTAAAATAAATTATAATCCAATTTCTAAAAGCTGGATTCTCTTTTTAGATGAAATCTTTGTCTTACAGGGCTGTTTTTTCCAGTAGTTATAATGTAGTACTTTAAACAGCCAGGAGCCAATGACTGCTGGAAAGAGCACAAGACAGATGACTACCAACGTTAGGCACAGGGAAAGCTGGGCAGAACAGTTGACTCACAGGTGTGTCACTAAATCACTCTGCCAGCTTGAATTGTTCCTCGGGTGATGCAGTCTGAGCACCACACCTGTCTAAGGGCTGTGCCTGCACAGATGAAGAAATATGAATCCAATTATTTCATAAAGAGGAAAAGATTGTGAGGAGAGAGAAATGAATTTTTTCTCAGTATACATACACATGAAAGAAGGAAGCCTGAGGAAGTCAGAAGAGCTGGTTAAGGTAAAGGACTGTTTGAAAGTAACTGTTCAAAAACTGAACATGAATACATTCAGACTGGAAAATTAGAATGACATTCTTACTAACAAGGAATAGAAGGGGTAAAAAAAGAGTTGTATCTAGTTCAGTAAGAAGCTCAATCAACTCAGGATGGGATTTCTAAGTTTGCAGGAGGTATGTTCACATCTCCAGGATTTCCCTTTTCATCCTACATTCCTATATCTTAAAAAAGGGAATACCAAGATTTGCATTCAAATATGCTATGTGTAACTGTTTAAAGCTGGAGGTATTCCTGCCAAGGCTGGTCTGTAATTCGGATATTTATATGTACAAATGATCACTTGGGCTCTATCTTCTGGTTTGTGCAACCGTGTGGCTTGCATGTACAAAAGTGGTTGTGCACTCAAATAGACTTGCACAGTGCTGTGTGTATGGAGCCTATGCAAATTATGAGCTACTTAAAATATCTTGAAGTGAATGTATTAAAAAGCTATGTGTGCTATAGCTGTTTGTTTCCTTGCTGAATCCAGCCTCTCTAAGCCTCAGCATATGAGATATGGGCATTAACGAACCTATCTGTAACATACTGGCAACACAGAAATAAATATTTTAGTGTTTGGGTTTTTTTCCCAATTATTTTAAAAGAATCTTAGTGGGAAAGTTCCCCCCTAAGACTGATTGGATGACTTTCTAAAGGAAAACATTTTCTAAGATGTCCTTATTTTTTTACCAAACAGCAGGAGAAAATCTTGATGCTATCCTTTGGGAAATACAGACTTAACAGGCTACTTCAGCTAACCCTAAAGTCATTGGGAGTGAAGATCTCTGAAATCTCATGAGCTCCAGTTCAGCGAAAGACTTTAGCACATCCTTAACATTAAACATGTGGGCTGTGCCTTTGAAGTCAGTAAGTGTACTCACATGCTTTCGTCTGCTGCTGGATTGGGCTTTGACCACCTGTTTTTTATCTCAGCAGGACAGAGCACCCAGTCATTCCTGATATCCCCTTACTCCTGCTAGCGGTTCGTGAGCAGTCAATAGGCCCACTGTGCATGCAAGGCTTGCTCAGTTCAGGCAATGTTAAGCCCACCAGTAGCACTGGAAGCTTTGTACTATTTGGCATTCTGCTTGAACTTCTTTTTTAAAAATTTTGTCTGATAATTCTGTTTGAGCTGCATTGCTCCAGGGATTCCTGCACTCTTCCCCTCCAAAAGCCAGACAGACTAGTTAATAAACATTCATAATTGCAGGCAGTCCAAGACACAAATTAGCCTATCCCTTGTAAATTCACTTACTTGAGTCAAGCTTCCATTATTTTGTTTTTCTTATACCTACTGGAGGGAAGAGAAATCAACCCCCTGAGCTCCTCCAGGCTGCATATTTGCTACTTTTTCTTTTAAAGTGCCAAAATACTCAATTTGTATTTTCCTCCTCAGTCTGCAAGGAAAATAAGGTAATGGAAAATTAACTCCAGTGAAAAATCAAGCGCATATAAGTGCAATCTAATGAAGAAGATTTATTTTGAGTGTCCAGAGATATGGCTGCTAATTTCCTCTTCTGGGGCCCAGACTCTGAAAGTACCTTTCTTTTGGGGAATGGCTGTGTGCCACTGGCTGGTATCACTGGCTGGTTGTGCCCGTTTGCTGCTTATGGCCTGCCAGCTCCAACATTTTCCTGTATTGACAAACAGAGCCCTTGACCTACTTTTGGAGACTAAGGTCTGATTCTCTTCTCAGACTGATTTTGAGACCGATATTGTTTTGCTGCATTTGTTGGAGTAACTACTTGATGTAAAGCAGAGAGCAAAGAAGACAAGACTACTGGAGGCAACAAATGGGATTTCACAAATCTGTTTTTGGGTCTGTAGACAGTTCCTTGTTCTCTGCTGTGCCACTGCTATCGAGTTGCACACGGTTTTCTGCTGACTGTTCTGGATATTCATATTGCCTTCTAATGCCATTGACAGATGCAACGAGACATCCTGACATTGGCAGACTGAGGTCTAATTTTACTACCTAGAAAACATCAGTGAAAAGGAGTAAATTTTCACAGAACAGATTCAGGATATTGCCATTTATTCTATGTTTATGAGAGGAAATGAGCATTTTGTCCTGCATCAAATTTGCAGATGCTCCCTGGAACATTGTTCTTGATAAATTTGTAATGACAATGTCTCATTTTTCAAACCTACATTTTCTTGGAAGAAGTAATGTCATACTGGGCTATGGAAAGTAAGCTGTCCGGGTGGGAAAAGTAAAAATTATACCAAGAGAAAAAAGAAAATAAGGATGTTTAAAGAAAATCAACTAATGAAAAAGGAGTAGGACCTGTGGGTTTTTTCATTTCAAAGTTCTACTGCTTGAGGTTTTGTTATTTCTTGTGGCTCAAATATCAATCAGACAGCATCTTCTCATAAACAAATTGTAATATAAAGATTAAACCTTAGCCTATTTTTAGAAAAACAACCATAGTGGAAAAACAGTAGCGAAAAAAAATCAGAGTTTTGGAGCTCATCTGGCTCTTCTTTGATTTTACAACATTTTAAAACCCTTGCAAAGTAAATGCACCTCAGGAGGAACTCAGATGTCAATAGGTCAAGGATTTTATGAATTAACTCTGAGCCACAATTTTTAGTTTTAGAAACTAAATACCAGCACATAGTGTTGATTTAAACAATACACTCACCTATAATCCACTGTGCTGGTAGTGTAAGCTGAATTAGAACCATATCTCAAAGCTAGCTCTAAACTAGCAACCATTTCATCTCTTCATGCTTCTGTTGATTGCCATCCTCCTGATTTACATCACCAATACATGAAATGCTCCCATCTCATGGCAATCATCTTAATTGAGAAAGCAGAAGCACAGGGATGATATTGACTCAGGAAAATGAGACAGACAAGTATGAACTTTCCATTATTCTGGATGCTGGTTATAAATGTTTTTCCTCTTCTGAACTTTGACTTGTTATGGTTGGAAAATCATTACAGCAAGTAGCTGTAGATGCCATTCAGTGAATGTTACATGTCTGTTCGGCTCCTCTTCTAAATCCTTATTTGGAGCTTCAGCCAATCTGTGCAATCATTTCTAGTCAGTCTCATAACTTTTGTCTACAAAAGATGCACTTCAGTGTCCATCCACTACAGCTTCCCTACAGTGTAATGGTGATGTGCCAAATCAAAACACAGGGCAAGATTCCTTCCAATTTTCCTGAAACTTTATAAAAAGTATATTTACTCTCAAAGTAGGTTACTATTTCTGAAAACTGCCGTAGTGACAGACCTGCTGATTCAAGCCCTCAACCACATAACAGAAAGAGCATGGTTAGCAGCAACACAGCTACATCTGGCCAGCCTGTAGCGAACTTCTAGGGACGAGAGGAAATTCAGTTTCCATGCCCATTTAATTTTCACCTTCTCTGTTAGAAGAGACAAGCAGGATGCTAGTTTTGGACTTTCCAGCATCATTTTAAGCCTGATCTGTGAAGTCTCATGACCTTAGGCTTATTGAATGAGCCTGACAATGAATGACACACAAAGGCTTAGGGCAGAAGCAGTACATTTAGATCAAAGGAGACTGAAGACTTGTTACAAGAAAAAAATAGAGTACTTTTTGTTTTGCACACTAATATCTTTCATTTGTCTAGGCCCATTCACACATTTGTAGATGGTTTGACAGGGCTCAAAGAGGTCTACAAAACCTGGACGTTTGCATTGACGCTTCTTTTTCTTAGCTCTTTTGAAACATTCCTCTTCCAATTGCTTTAATCCTTTTACATACTACTTCTTTTCATGGCTGGTCATTTGACTAGAGTTACAAATATGAAAAAAAAAGGTCTCCAAAGGAGAGCATCTGTTTTGTTGTGGTTGTAAATTATTTCAGTTCCTTTGGATCACACTGGCAAGGCAGAAAGCAAGGGGAAAGAAACGGTTCTCTGATCAGAGATACCCTTCTAGCCATGTGGCTTCAGTGGGGAGAGAAGACAGGAGAGACTGACAAAAGATAGTAAAACCAATAAAAGGCAACAGGTTTGACATCATAAGAAGCTGCACAATGGAAGGAAGTTTAATCCCTATTTAGTATCAGATTGAGATCTGTGAAAAAGGGTGTCTGCTTTGTTGTACTGCATGTATTCAGCTTCCCTCTAGGAAATTGGCAGCAGTTACCAAGAACGAGACATACATGACCCGAAGGACACAAAATATTGTGTGATCTCTCTATTTAATTCTCTTCTAGTCTGCTTTCACTGATTGACCAAATGAGGTAATTTCTCCAATGAAGAGAAAGAGACTAATAAACAGGTTGTTCTTGCAAGACATGATAAATCAGAAGGAACACCTGGAAGACCCCAGAACTAACACATATTACACAATTTCCATGCAAAGAGAGGTAGAGGCAAAGTGGAAGCTAAGAGAGTAGTTTATACACAAGGGCAGCAGCTCAGACACTCAAGGAAATAGGAGTTAAAACACAAGTTCATTGGTTTGTGAATAGGAATAGCATGAACTGCAGCCTGAATTTGACAATATTTCACATGAGACCAAAGCCGACATTTTTCATTATTCTTGAAAATGAACCTTTTCCCCAACGCTCTCCTGTGCTGGTGGATATTGGTAAAGCTAAAAGCACTAAACTGACATCACAATACTCATATGGAAATGGCTGGAAATAGAATCAAAATAGATTTTTTTTTTTTAAAAAATCGATAAGATTTAGTTTTGTAATATTTATTTTCAGAGAGATATTAGAGGGGATTACTTCCCAGGTGATCTAAGGACAAAAAAATGACATCTTAGAAGTGTCATCTGATAATCATAAAAGTTTGCATCAAAGAAGTATTCCGTTTTACTATTTAAAATATCTTCTAATAACCATTCATCGTAATTTCTAAATTTTCCAACTCAATTTTTAATTTAAAAAACCACCCTAAAATTCCTTTTTTTTTTTTTGCTAAAACCATCTTCACTGTAAAGATATTTTCATTTTCCTTGTTAAAATTCTTTCGATAGTTGAACTACAGTGATTCTTTACTATTTACCATTATCTTTTGCTGTATCATCAGTGCTTTTCTATCACAAGTGTCCCCTAGAAATGACCCTTGAGGTAAGTGAAATATTCTTCTCTTGCAGGATAACTCTTGGTTTTGTAAGCTATCATATCTTATCCAAAGTCTATCCTTACACTTCTAGAATTTCTGATTACTTTCTCTGTTTTATAAATAGATCAAAATGGTCATGCCAAGTCTGCACAATACATTTCAAAAGGTTTGGTCAATATCTGTTAGAATAAACATAAGTGAAATCGTATTTAAACTTCTTAAAGGAAAAGATGTCTAATAAACATGATATTTTTATTTGGGGAATAGAAACTACGAAGATTGTAAAAATCAGGGAAGTTAGAGCCAAAATATATCCAGAAACAGCGTCCTGAAGAATCTGAAATATCTGTTTAGAAAATGACATGCAATCTTATGTTAGGACTTAGTTGCCAAAGTTGTCTGGCTGCTTCCTGGGGATTATTGACTGCAAGTCTCCAGTGTCTCACAGTGACATGATTGCCACTTCTCTGTTCAGTTAATTGAAGATTTGAGTAACTCGTGGTAAAGAGAGACTAACAGAGAGAGCAATTGTATTGTGGTTGTTTTGTGCTGTGAACTTGAAGGGACATACCCTTCCAGTGAGTTAACACCTTGTCCCCAGAGTAAAGAAGGATAAAAATAAAGATCTGAACAGTATTGTTCCAGTTGAGTAAAATTAGAAGCCTTTTTTAACAGCCCTGGCTCTGCCGTGCTATTGTTAGAACTTGTTCACTCGCTGAAGTGTTCTGCGTGACGCTACAGCGTGTGCTCCCTCCTCAGAGTAAGAGCCCTTTTCTGATCGCCTTCAGGAGCCAAGAATGTGCCATATAAAATGAAGCAGCTATTAAAATGTGCATGAAAAAACAATTTGCTTTGTGCCTAGTTATACCTTCAAGGGTGATTGTTATCAATGTATTTAATCTGAGTCTCTGTGTATAATCAAGCACTAGAACACAAAATGGTTGTAAGCATAATAAAACCATGGAGGTAGGAAAGCCAGTGGAGACAATCCAGTGATTTGCTGAAAAGTGTGTGGGGATTGAAAGAAGGAAGGAGAAGGAGGAGGAAGGAGAATAGGAACCCTGGGAAACAGAGGCTTATCCTGTCATTCATTCTGTTTGATTGTGAATTTTGCACAATTTATGCTGTCTGGGTTGGGTGATCATTCCAAACACTTTACAAGGAGCAAGGATTTTTGTACAAAATTTGCATGAACTGTAACATGGACACTATATGGATAGCAAACAGAACCCTAAAACAAGAGCACAACAAAGACCGTGCCTCTTGTAAATTGTTGGTGGAACAGATTCCGTCTTCCACTAATTTTCATTGAAACCGTCATTTGTATGTCTTAATAAACTAGTCATGTCAGAATAACCCCAAAAGCATAAATTTCATCACAATATGCTTTCTCTTCTGGACCTCAGTTCAACAATTACTAGCATATTTATGGCATGAACAGACATGAATATTTTGTTAATAGAAGTATACTATTATAAACATACATTATTGTGACCCTCTTCCTTGCAAAAGGGTATACCATGCCACGTGTTAGCAAGCTGCAAAGTGTAAGGGAGAGAGTTAGGAAGGTAAAAGGGAACATGCACTCTTGGAAACACAGACAAAAATTCTAGGTATGGAAAAAATGCACGTCCTCACAGGATTTTATTCTCATTTCAGCATGAGTGGGATTTTCATGGCAGTGATTCTATATTGCTGCATGTACTGAGAGAAACCTGTGGATTTAAATAGGCCTCTAGAATCCTGAGACAAGAAAGAGTAAATATTTGGTGGGCTTCTAGGGAGATAAACTTCACAGTGACATCTGAAAGTAGAAGGAAAACATCCAGGCAACACCAGCCCTTCCTTTCTCTGATACTTTCCCTTTCTGTGAACACTCCAAGTGATAGTTGGTGGCAGCACGAGGAACTACCAGCAACACAAACTACCTGCAAATTCCACAGAAACTCAAAACTGCAGACCTCTAAGATGCATTTGGATCTACGAATGTGCCTAAATGGATTTAATGTTCATTTCAGAGTCTGGCTTCAAGACCATGATCTGTCTTGCAGAAAGCCCATTACTATGTCCCAACACAAAAGTGAGATAAATGAGGCACCAATAAAATCATATTCCTCTGCAACATAGCCTGAATGTAATCTTGACTTCAAGGATTGTGCAAGACTGAGGATCTGGAGGCCCTAGTAGGTGTCCTGAATCACTCTTTGCTTTCTGACATCCAGGTGCAGGAGTCTGCTGAAGGGTGTACTCTGTCACGGTGTTGCCTCAGAACTCAAGCCAGGCCTTGATCCTCTGGACTGTTGAAAAGTTAGTGGAAAAGATGCAGGTAGACAGTCATTACCACATAGCTCATTGCTTCACACATTTCTAACTGAAGAACTAGGATCTAATCATATGTGTTTCTTACGTGAATAATATATCTATTTCTGCCCCGTTAGAGCCTTTATTTTACTTTGAACTTTCATTATATCAGATTTTTTTGCAAGTGATAATTAAAACAGTAAGTACCTTTGTCTGGATTCAACTTTAGTAGAATTCTTTTCAGAGAGATACAAATTACATTCCCCTTTTCTAAAAATAGCATTGGTGGTGGGAGACCTGATATAGTCTCTGTCAAGTATTAGAAGGTCTATACAACAAGCTTTGATTTCCTCTACATAGAAGAATAACCTGGCAAAATTCAAGGGAACTGCAGCCGTTGACTGGAGGAATTTCTAAGGCATTTGCCTCTCACTTACTGAAATGTGTTAGTCCTTGGACATGGTTCCTTCTTTGAATGTGGTAATACTTAGAGCCTTGTGTTGCCTTTGATCACATACTTTAATCATAGAAATTAGAGATGGAACAGACATATTCATTCATCTAGTCCATTTCCTGCTGCTGCAGTATTGGTCTGCAGTTTATTTTTGAGGGCTTTCTAGTTCTCACATTTCTCCCTGAGATCAATGGGAGTTCCTCACCCAGATCAAGAGCAGTGAATGGCTCACAACTTGTGAAACTCATACTGAACTGTATTTTGTACCATATTGGGTGGTACAAATGGTGGAAATAATGGAGTATTCTTCTCATACAGGTCAAAGCAAAGCATCAGATGGAGAAATAAGCATGGTTCATTTACACAGGTATTAGCTGAATAGAAAGGAAAGAATATCATGATTATTTTCCTGAATATTCAGCTTTCTAAACACAAGTACTTTCCTGTGTGTATCATCTATCTTGTCTGTGCAATGTTGTCAGTCATCTCTTCATTCTTCCTTGATGAATTTTTCTACATGGAGCTGGTCGAGTTTTTCTTCACTGTGTTTTAAAAATAATAATTTAGTGTTTGGCTAAGTGAAAAAAGTATCAATTTTTAACTGAATGGTTGTGATGTATTCCTAACATTTAGCATTTAAGAAAGGACAGTCATAAACTTTTTCATCTCTTATGGTGAATTTTTGAGTTTTGGTCTTTGAAGAGATTGCTAGTAATTTGCCTATCATCTATACTATGGAAATTACAATAGAAACTTTGCCTTTGGGTTTCTGGTAGAACAATATTGTCTAATGCAATGATCATGCAGTAGGGGCTGTTTACACTTTTTTTTATTACCAAATTTGTTATAATCCCTGAACCTTTCCTCCACCTAACACTCCCCACATTAATTGTTGTTTCACCTCAGAAGGTTCTGATGCTTTGCAATATTCCTCTGGCTGCTATGATACAGTCCATCTGGCATTTCCTTTTTAGTACAGTACTCTTCAAAGTAATTAAAATATAAGCCACAACATGAAAAAGCCTGAATTCAGCTGTCAGGCATGTCTGCATATCATGGCACTGGTCCGACAGTAAGCTTCTTAAATGACGCCCTGCTACAGAGTTCCACACAATGGAAGATTGCCAAACAGTTTTTAATTCATATAATTTAAGCTTGGTGGCATGAATGACTAAGTGTGAAATGCAGAAAACTGTCGAAAGAAGTCCAAATACTTGCTGAACTACAAAATCAAATGTGACTTTTCAGCTTTCTCTGTGGTTTCAAGTTCATTATCCTATAACATTGCATCCTATAACATAGCATCTCTAGTACCTGCTGCTTATTTAATAGATAAAACTTCAGCCCTTCCCCTGATCCACAGCAGTGGAAAAAAGCAGCAGAAGAAAAAGCATAGTACGTAGCAGCAAACGTGGAACTGCCCTTGCCCTAAATATATTTTAAGTGGGCATCTAATGAGCAGGACCAAAGGAATTCTATGGAGGAGGAAGTCTTAAAATAGTGTGGTTGTGAGCTGAGCTGTGCAAGGTATTTGGCTGGCTCTCAACCCACAGAAGGCAAAGTGTCACACAACAGCCTAGTGTTGCTGGGTGCAGGTCATTGTTAGTCCCCGCAGGAAAGGGATTAACTAGACAATTGCCTTTCTGCAGAGCAGAAACAAACTTCCCCATTAATTGCTACCAGCCTCTTCCTGTTCCAGTAGGTTACTCTGGCTTCTTTCACTGCAAAGCCTTTGCTATCAGAGCAGACAGTATCTATGGGTACAGGAGGCACTTCCCAATTAACTCTTTCTGTATTTGCCCTTCTGCATTGCAACCTGATGTGACAACACTTGCCTTTTAGAGATAACAAAAGTATCTTAAAATTTACCTAGGAAAATTGATCATTACTACTATGCACAGTACATAACTACAGCACAAACTCCTGTTCACTTTCAGTGTAAGGAAAAACTTGTGTTTTATCTTGCCTTTTTCAGAAGAAAAATTAATTATTATGGTACTTGGCTTGTATTTTTCTCCCTCAGCTTGAATTGCAATTGCATGAATTACCATCCTGGAGAAGATCATTAAACTAGCTGAAGTGTATTATCCTCCCTCCCTCCCTCCAGCTACAGTCCAGGCTAGATGCCTCTCAGGACAGCGAGGCTGCATGCCTGCAGAAATGCATATTTTCTACCTCTTAGCTCATTGACTACTCACAGACAGAAGCCTGTGTTTTATGTATATACCAAGGCTCAAGAATCTTGTAGTTTATGTTAATACTACATTACTGCTGCTGAGGAACTGGCATCTTGTTCCTGTGTTAAAAAAACCCATAATGCTGCACTTTTATCTTCGTCTGAGGTTTGGAGCAGGGCATAATACGGTTGATGTTGTTTCTTTTTCTTTCTTATTTTTTTGTTTTGTTTTGTTCTGCAGTCACTTTGGTGTGGATGAGTATGTCAGAAACCATTCATAGAACTGACATCTTTTCTCTTGCTATCTCTTCTAGAAAAAATTCTATTTACAGTGGTATGTGAACTATTTGAATATTTACCTTTTCTGTCTGCTCTCCTGCCTCCTTCATATACACATATAGCTGTTTTTTTGCAAATATTAAGAGTTCTTCTTGTGTAGATGTGGAAAAACATCAAATTTCCCCACCATTCCACTATTAAAATTTGTGCCTTTGTGGATCCAGGAATTTCCTGCATTTTCTGGATTCTTGCCGTCACTCTAAGCAGGGTTTTGCTGACAATGTCACTCTCCTCTCTTGCAGTGCTACACTTCCTGCCTTCACAGATTCTAGTAGCCTTTTTCATCTTTCAGTCTTTTTCACTGGTGCTTATGCTCTTTTATCAGTAATGTTTATGCCCCTTCCTCAGCCTGCATCAGACCTCAGTCTTTCCATACTGGTCTGTATGTCCTCTGTGCTCATTCACAGCCTGGGGGAATGTGTCTTCTTATTTCCAAGGGTTTAAATGTTCTGATCACAATTACACATTTGGGGAAACTCTCCTGGTTTTATATGTCAAGCACCTTTCCTCCTTTCTCAAAGAAACACACGAACCTGCCAGGCCCCCAATGTGCAGTTTTCTTCCTATTGGGAAGGGCAACAAATCTCAGGAAAAAATAAAAACCCATAGAAAGTTCCTCACTGAAACTTCGCACACCACACTCAGGCACTGCAAAATATGAACTTTTTACCTGAAATACTGTTATTAGGTTCAGTAAAGAGCACGAAACCTTAATTGTTTCCCAAAAGTGTTTTCATGTGTTGCCTGAAATGCGTATGTTGAACCTGACACTTCAGAGGAGGAAAAATATCCCATTTTGGGCACATGATCAGCTATACTGTGCTGAAAACATTATATTTGGATATATATGGATATATTTCTTGTTACATTTTTATTGCTTATTACTTTGCTCTTCTCACTGGTAGCACTGTATATCACAATTTTAAACTAGATAGCTTGAAAGTATATACTAATCACAGTTTAGGAAACAGAATTAATGACTGAAAATGTAAATGACCAGACATCTGATAAAGTTTGAATCTGCTATGATTTTTTTTCTCTGAAATGTAAGCCTTTTCTTTTCCTACAGAAACATGTAGCATTTTTAGCTCTTTGACTGCTTGTGACCACATGATCTTCTGAATGCTCTATTTTCTGAGCACAAAACTGATTTTCTACATGCATGCTACCATGAAGCGTGAGAACGTAAGCAGACAGGGTCTGAACCAGTGACTTGTGAGATAATTAATGACTTCAGTTTCAATATCATAATAGCTTGGTAAGTTTTGGAAACATTATTAGACAGATCCATGCATGATTAGGGAACTGTTTTTCTGAATATTATAACTGCTTTACAGAATAACATATAAAATAATTAAAGAGCCCCAATACCCCAATATTTTTTTTCCAGTGACACTTTTTTGTGAAAGATGGAAGTGTTTCCAGGACTTCCTCTAAGCAACAATATTGTTGCTTAATTAAAGTATATCTTTGACTTCTGCTATGATTTCTGCCCAAGCCATGAATTCATTGATTCTATGATTTTAAATATTATAGAACATGAATACAGCAGTGCAGTTTCTTATAGGATCTTCAGTGCCAGACTCTGCTACAACAAAAACATGATGGTAATGTAGACGTGTCAAGGGGCTGCCAATGGCCCCAAGCAGAGACTTTATTTCTTGCTTGTCCTGAGGAAACTACCAATCTCATTCCTATTACCATGGGAAAAACCCTGTGATATCCTTTTGTTTATTGAATAGGATAACCTTGTGTTGAAGTCTACACAGATATATGTGGATAAATTTACATACTTATACTCGTATACGTATGTGAGTGTTTCTATATATGGATATATTTCTCGTGCTGCTGGAGCAATAGACATGTGAAATAGCAAGTACTTCTGAAATGTTTCTTAGAAAATATCTTTGGATGAGCAACCGGGAAGAGCCAAACACCTTGCATAGTTAAAGAAGAGCAAGAAAAAGAGTACTTGGCAGAAGTGAATGCAGTAGGCCTTTTTCCCCAGAGTCCTAGCTGTCAGCAGTGGGGCTGTAGGAGAGAGAAAGACTGTGTTTAAGTGACTGATTGCAGGGCAGAACCAGTCTTCAGACACGCATGCAACTGTAGAGAAGCCACTATCAATCACTTTATCCTTCCCATTCCAGATGCTATACAGAATATGCATTTTTTTTCCCTTGGATCTCAAGAAATCCCTGTGGTCAGGTCTCTGTAACCTTTAACTTGACCATGGCCACCAAATGAATACTTTCCACTGAAGGGAAGTCTGCAGCAGAAACCAATTGCCTGGACCTTTGTTCTGAGTTCTCATAAGAGAGAATTGGTCTGTCTGTAAGCAAGGAAGAGACCCTAGGAGTTATAAGTGAACTTTTGTTAAAGCATTTGCTTCACTAGGTCATGAGCTTTTTCTGTAAAGATTGATTCATATTAGATTGTATAAGAAAATTATCACATGGATAACAAACCAATAGGAAGCAAAATGTGAAAAAGTTTCTAATTCTGGTATTGAACTGTTTAAATCTGGTTTTCATTTGCAGCTTCATTAACAGATCAGTAGAGAGGCCAAAGAGAAACCCAATAAATGAATGCATTAGAGAGAACTGTGTGAATGCTATTGAGGACAGAGACAGAAAAAAACCCTCATAAACAACCAATGTTAAAAAGTTTCCTTGAAATGTAACTGATTACTGTGCTACTTAATTTGACTGCTAAAATAAGGTTAGGAAGGGTTTTGCTTTTTATTGTTGTTACATATCAGACTAAGGAAAACTGGGAGGGGGGGAGCTTCTGGTGTGCTTTCCTCTGTACTGTGGGTGTGGTCTGTTGGCTCCTAAGAGCTTTCTCTACCAAATTCACGGCTTTTGCAGGGGCCCTGGGCAGTACAAAACATTGTTTTTCATCTTTACAACTGTTTTTACGTTGTTAGAGGGCAATGGAGTTATTTTATGACCTGAAGAATAAGGGGAATGGGATGAAGGATCAACGCTCTGAGGAGCTTTCTAAAGGAAACACGTCGAACTACAAGGGCAGAACTCATTGTACCTCGTGACCCTAATGAGTCTTGCATTCCCACTGGCAACCAAGGGTTATCAGAAAAAAGGTCTGTTTGCTGTGTGCTAAAAAGAAAGTGAGAGATTTCTACTGAAGGGATCTGTTCCAGCATTAATTTAAACAACAAATTGATTCTTTGTTTTGTCAAACATTGAAGCATGTCACAATCTCTTGATGATCTAAGACACGAGTCTCAAAATGAAATAATAGACTTTTGTTCTAACCTAGTCTTATGGAGAACAGTACATGAGCAGCAGGCAGACATGATGTGTCATGTTGCAGATCTGAGAGAGCTCAGAAAACCCCAGAACTGAAACCTGCCACATTTTACCTCTGATGTTGCAGAGCTGAGTGGGGGAGGAGGCAAGGAGCCAGCAGAAGGAGTGTGTGGGCACCAGTCACTCACTGCCTGGCTCTCTTGTTGCCTCGAGAGCTGGAAGGGAGAAATTATCATTTGCATCTGCCTTTTGTCCCAGACATATGGCACCAGGAAATCACTAACTTGAGAGAAGATGCTCTCAGGTTCTACTTACATCTCTTACGTGGCCCAGAAGGCTGCTAAGAAAAGTACTCTCTGAGCTCTGCTGGATGGCATGAGACTCAGTAGATACCTGGTACTTATTGCTAACCATCATTTGTACAACCATAGTAGCCTATTACCTCTGAGTATCACATGATTTTTGGTGTTAGAATTTCTGAGAGCTTATCTAAGTAGCACCAGTAATCATCAGAGTAAAAAATTCCACTTATGACAAACTTAAGTTAAATCAAAGGCAGTTGCAGTCTGTTAGACCTGGGTAAATAATACAAATCTCAAATAGAAAGAAAATTTTCTTCTTCTTTTCTTTTTATTTTTTTTTTTGCGATGATATTTCAGTTCGAAGTAACCCACTCTAGATTATTTCTCTAGAAATTTCTCTATGTAGGCTGCACATGTTACTACTTAATAATCTAATGCCTCGGCATTGGATGTTGGAACAAGGTGACTACTTTTGCTGTGTCCCTGACTGTTAAAAGCCTATAGTGGGCACAGTCTCAGCCCAGTTTGTGCTGAAGCTACTGAATTTAAGCTCTTGACATCAACATTTTATCTTTAAGTACACTTCAGCATTATGCTCAAGGCTAACTTTTGTTCAGTGTAAGTCCTTTAAAAATGCCTGTGTAAGGAGAAAAGCTTTGGAATCTTTTAAGATAAAATTTAAAATACCTAGAGGAATTTAAAATTATAACCCCTCCCTTATTATATAAATATATTAATATTTTGACATGACTGATCTTGTAAAGAAACAATAGAAGGATTTGATAGAATAATTTTAAATTATTCCTGCGTGCTGAAATAGGCTGCCTTTGCTAAGATGCACTGATTTTTTTAATGTTCTTTTTTTCTAGATAATAATAATAATCTGCCTAGATTTTTCTCCCAGTGAAGTTTCCTAAAATTTACCCTCCGGTATTTTCCCCTCAAAAGTCCAAACAGATCTTTTAAAGCCTGTGTGAAAGGTTAGATTATGACTCACAACGACTGATTGAAAATTTTTTATTTCCAGATTCTAGCCTGAATCTACATCCTGTATGTGGATGTAGAAGGGAGTTATTAAGTACAAATTGGGAGTTTCCTAAGTGAATTGGTCTTTACAGTAAATATGCCAATTCAGGTTATTGAAATTCTTCATCTTGGAACACTTGAAATTCCAATTGTAGTAAAAAATACTCACAATAAATAGCAAGACACAGCAACATGCAAATTACTCCAATACCTCAAAGGTAGCAGGCTTTGAGGCATCATGCCAAAAGATCAAGGACGAGTGGGTTTTCTGAGTGTGAATTATTGCTCTGTAATTCATGCTCTGATATAGAACACAAAACTGGTAGGATCACTAGGTGAACGAGCTTTAAATATGGCCATATCAAACACTAGGTTGATAAGGCAGAATGGTAGATTGGGATTTCTACTCCCTTTGAATTTACAACAAAAATAGAGGACAAATTAGCTTTACTGACAGTACACTATGATCTTTTCATGTCTAGATTTGCATGTTTTAACAGATGAGTTTAGGTTAAACCCTCAGGCTGTAGACATTGCTGGAGGACAGAAACTTCGGAAGTTGAATATATATTTGATAATTTAACATTGTTAAGACACAAATGCTATAGGCTTTCAACATTATTTGTAAAGAAAAAGCATTGACAATAGACAGCTGTCACAGAAACTTTTTAGTTTAGTCAAATATGATGGTATCTGACCTAGCTTTAAATGTTCATTTTGGGTTTTGGCTCAAAAGTTTTGAAACCTTACTGATGCCTGAGTTTTGTGACTTTTAAGAATGGAAACATAAGCAAGTGGTCTCAAACCCATGACTGTGGTCACATCTTGTGATTACTCTGATGAAGCAGATTCAAGCTATTGTCCTGCATGTTTTCAGCTGGAAGGGACAAAGTCAGTAATGATGTCCCACTTAAAGAGAGAAAACCTCCACTTAGTGCACATTGTCTGCTTAGACAGCATATTTTATCTGTGTTTGGACATAACAGCCTAACTCCTTAGAGGTGTTTGTGAAACACATTTCTGGACAGGCACCTAATTTCTCATGAAATTAAGCACTGGCATTTAAGCCTTTATGGTGTTCATCACCTAAGTGCTAAAAAAATGCTGAACCAGTAGTGAAATAAAGCTCTGTCTTACCATTTTTCTCCTCTGTAACAGCTCTGAAACTTGTTAACTGCAGCCTTTCTATTGTGGAGATCATTTCTGAGGTATGTTATGAAAGACCTTTAAAAGCATGGTTCTTAGAGAGGTGGGTAGATCAAAAAGCAATTTTTGACTGAAAAGGTCCTTGTTTTCTAGCTGATCATGCTGGTGAGATTTTGTCCACATTTCTTTATATTAATTTTTTAGAAGTTATTATATTAATTCCATGGAAGCATCCTACTAGGGATCTCTCTCTCTTCCCAATGCAGTTTGCAGCAAATAGACCACTGTGGAAGGCAATATGTAGGATCACTGATGAAGACACATGTTTCTCAGGTCTCCTATGTCCCTGACCAACTGAATGGCTTTGACCAGAGTTTTGCATGCTCACAGAGCAAGGGGACAGGTCTCAGAGCTGAGGCACCTCTGTTTAGTTGAATTTAAAATTTTGCATGCGGAGAATAAATGGATAAATGAATGAACATTTTTTATTGCCTCATTTGCCTTCCAATTATCTTCTTGCAGAGTTTAAGAGACTGGCAGAAGTATTCATCTTCTCTGCTTTTTCAGAGGGTTTGCGTTTGCCAGAAAAAACAGAATTTGACATTTTACCAAAGTAACCAAGGGAGAAAATGGCAAATTAAAACAAGACTAGGTTCACTCAGGGGCTACACTGATACTCGAGGGCAAAGAAAAGAGATATTCAACAGGAACTTGAAGTATATAAAATAATAAGCCTGAGGTCCTTAGCAAAGGCTTCTGGCACTTACAGAGTGTAAGTAGTGAAGATTAATAAATGTGATTAAATTGAACCAGATTTTGCTATAGGACACTGAAGTGTTTAGAAACTTTCCACTGTCCCCTTGTTCCCTACAAAATTTAATTGTAGGAACTAAACCAGCTGTATTGCTTCATTAACTAGAATATGAATACAGGTAATAGAACACTGATTAGGGGACTTTTAGGGAAGCCTAGGGAGACTGGATGTTTAGACCTCATCGTCCAGTTGTTAGTCTGGAGAAAGTGATAACATTGTAGGAGTGATTTAGATCAATAAATCATAGTTTTCTTACAAAAAATGTTGCCTATAGAGACTTTTGCTCACAGTTCTGAGAAAGATCTGTTGTCATGTCTCAAAGGGACATTTTTTTCCTTGTTTCACTTGGTATTATTGTTCATAAAAGGGATAAAAGTGGTATACCTACATCTTATTGGTTGAAAGCATAATTCAAAACACCTTAATGTAATATCTCTGTTCCTTTTTTTTCTCACTAATAAGGAACAGGTAACTGAACAAGTAAAGCAGCCACTGTAACATTTCTGAGTACCTTTTGGGGATACTAATAAATAAATGATGCTCTGAAGAAGCAGAGGAGAAAGAAATATAGTGTCTGCCATTTAAACAGAGAGTGAAAGAAGACTTGAAAAATTAAGTCCAGCCGGCCTCATATCAATACTGGGAAAGATACTGAAACAATTTACTAAGCAGTCAATTTATAATTAGTTAGGGATGATATGAAAAAGTCAGTAAGGATTTATCAGGAAAAAGAATGTCAAGTCATTCTAATTATTTTGTTTGACAAGATAGCTCTCCTTGTAAATAAAAGGATTGGAGTACATATGATATATGTGTTAATCTCGCATTTTGACTCATCCTCATACAGTTTTGTCACAAGAAAATTAAAGGAAAATGGCCTAAATGAAAGTTTTAGAAAGTGGCTGAAAATCAGTGTTTGGAAACAGGTGTGATTTGTTACTATTAAAATGGATAGTTGGTAAATTCACTCTGGTCAGTGTTTTGGATGTGTACAGACTGTCATTACAAAATCTCAAATGTCCTGAGAATGAGGGAGGTTGTAGGTGCCTTCTAAGGCATAACAGATATTGAAGGTTATTGTGAAAAATTGGAAGAATGATCTGAAACGAGTTTCAATAAATACTAGTGTGAAGCACTGTTTCCAGGGAGGACAATCATACACAAACACAGAGCAGGGAGTAACTGGGCAGACAGCAGAGCTGCAGAGAAGGGGTCGAGGGTGATAATGGGCTACAGAGCAAGGATGACTCAAGAGCACAATGTCTTTTTTTGAACGGCCACTTCATTCTGTGGTGAATTAAAAGAAATGCTGTGTCAGGCAGAGGTAGGAGCTCCATCCTACTTGGCACTTTGAGTTCTGAGCTAGGAACTCAACCCAGCTTTGGGCACCACTTTTTCAGAGAGTTGCAGACAAATTGGCGAGTGTCCAGAGGAGAGCAACAGGAATGATAAGCGGTTTAGAAAACATGACCTGTGAGGAAAGATTGAAGGAATTGGATTTGTTTAGTCTACACCAGAAGAGCCTGAGAGGGACATGATAACAGTCTTCAAGTATGTAGAAGGTTGTTGTAAAGTAGACAGTGATCAATTATACTCCAAGTCCACTGACAGAGCACAGAAAAAATGATTGCTTTAATTTGAAATCAAGAAGTTTTAGGTTAGGTATTGGAAAAATCCCTCAAAAATAAAAATCCTTTTACCACACTGAGCACAACTAAGCACTTGAACAAGGTACTGAGGAAGTTTCAAGAGTTTTTAAAGAATCCATGAATAAAATAAATAAGGGCCAGAGAAAATGCAGGTATTTTTAAAGCACAGGGATCCACTAGGTAAAGTACTAGGGCTCCTTTTATGTCATATATTCTCCGATTTCTACAAAATAATCTGCTCTGCAAAAGAGTTACCTAAGCTTCAGCAATGCAAGAACTAATGAGTTTCCTAATTTATGCTAGGGTAATTTACTTTATTTGCATGTCTGAAGTTGTCTTCTGGTTTTTTTTTCTGAAAAAGAGGGGTACAGTGGTTCAACAGAATTTCAAGTACTTTAAAAAAACCCAACCAAACATAAAAAATCAACTCTGTGCGTAGTAAGCCATTACTGCCATTTTTATCTGAAGTTTTGGAAAGCTAAGCAAATGAGGCATTTAAAGTTTTATCTCTTATAGCACAAAGGCCATCAGTGACCTAGTGGGTGTATTTATTTCCCAGACAGCATTAACTTATTTTTCTGTTTCTGATACACTTCTAACTATGGAATTTTCCCTATAGAACAGCAAATATGAAAATGTCATTATCACCCTCTGACCTTCCCAGCACCTTAGCAAGGAAGATATCAGTGAGGGTGAAGTAAACCTAGACTGTGTATTGCAGAGGCTGATAGGCAGACATTCCCTTCTGCTGAGTCTGCTTTCAGAGTGCCAAGTTCCAGCAAAGAAATAGCAGGACAGGTGAGAAAAGACAGCATCTGAAACCACCAAAGGAAGATCTGCCAGAGCCAAGCGCCAAAGGCCTATGGCTGAGCTCTTGCCATGTGTTCAGGCAAGAAAACAAGGTATCCAATTCTCTCCTGTTGCTGTTTTTTTCCCTATCCAGTGCAGTTATTTGTGATTTAATTTCAACAAGGGTTAGCTAAGGGAAAGGAGATACTTACTTGTTACAGGTTAATACCTATAGATGGAACTGAAAGGGACCTGCTGGGGCACAGAACCCAACCCCATTCCTG
>NW_008236767.1:2829571-2834288 GCF_000691975.1 Corvus brachyrhynchos
CTGCTAATTTTCAGTCCATCTGTCCTAAAACTAATGATGAACAACAGATAGAAGCTCACCCAAGTGCATGTCTAGCATTTCCCAGCTGGGACTGCAGGTCAAAAGCAGGGAGGAAGTGATGAATGTTTCTCATTTCTAGGTAGTTGCATTAAACTGATTAATCTATTGGAGGGAGGCAACTTAAAGGTGTTAGGGAAGCACTTCAATAAACAAGAAATAAGAGGTATGAGAAGAAAAGTTTTGTTTATAGCTAAGAGTTGGCTGTCATCATGTAGTATCAATCCATTTATACTTTTAATGGCATATATGTACACAAAATTGCAGTTAAGACTGGGTAAAATTTTTGTTAAAAATTATTTTCCCATGTTTGTATTAGCTTTCCATCTGATCTGGATAGACTCCTCTATTATTTACCTTTTTTCACATTTTACCTACTTAAAATGTTGTATCACCACTTCCTTTCCCCCTGAGGATTATGGAATCCCCAGGAAATATAGCACCTATATAGAGTATCACTGACCAAAGAGTCAGTAATCAAAAGGGGTTTTCAAGCTTGAACTAGTATAAGGCCTCCCTCCTTTCCACACCCTCCTAAAGGTCTACTTTTTGCCCTATGAGAAATCAGCTCATAAATTGGACAGAGTTACAGTTTATACAGAGCAAAGTAGCACAAAAATATTGTATCCTCAATTCAGCCTTAAGCTTTGCCTACTTTAACCTACAAACTCCACAAAAGCTGTTCTTTTACCTAGTGTATTAGCAAGTATTGCAAAATTCTAGACATGACATTGCTGGAGACCTGGCTTTTCAGCGATGCCTAAACCATTGCACACACCCACCATGATCCTGAAAGCATCCCTAAGATACCTCACTGGAATATGTGTCCAGGTGGACTTTCAGCTCTCACCTTTCTGACCCTGCTTGAAACTCCTCACTGAGACACATATTTCACCTCCTTTCTATCGCTATCCCTCTGGCTCTGCAGCTTCTGTGCTGGAGTGTGAGGTGGAGCGATTTCTAAAAGAGTCTCCAGAGCGAAGCCGCTGAGCAGGATCAGCTGCATGCACTCACACACGCGTGCACGCACAAAAGCACGGACAGCTTCAGTAATATGGGTCGGCAGCAAAGAGGCAGGAAGGATCTTGCATAGATTTCCACAGGAGCAGTTTACTGCTTCCGCACTGGGAAGGATTCTAGAGGCAAAGACCCAGAACAATGCAGAACTCAGGCTTAAGTACGGGAGTGGGGCTAGCACTAGGAACCAATGGTGTGAGGGCATGGGGGCGGTACAAAGGCGGGATTAGGGAATGGGAACCTATGGGGAAGCTCTGGGGTAGCGGTGAGGGGCAGAGGCCAATGGGGGAACCTGGAGTGGAGAACTTTCTGGGATATGGAACATATAAGGTAGCAAGGGGGTGGAGGGGCCATGGGCCAACAGCCAACCATGAACACAGAACTGGGGTAGATTACCATAACCAAACATTCTGGGAGAGGCTTCTTTCCTCACCGTGACCGACTGAAGTCTCTAGTACTAGGGACTGTCTTACCACGAATTCTGTTTCTTGTACCACAGGGTAACCGGCCACTACACCTTTCATTGTCTTTTCTTTGGTCACTGTCTTAGGGTTACCTTTCTCTACATGTCTTTATCCATCTTTTTCCTTTTTGACCTTCCTGGAGTGTACTTCACTCCCAGTTTAGCAGGATATTCCTTCCCTCCACGTGGACTGCAAACTACTTCCTTTTGTAAAGAGACAGTACCACATCCCACAGCAGAATCTGCTAGAGCTCATCAAATGACATAGTAAAGGTATAGGTATATCAGGGTTATTCATTACATTTTCCTTTTACATACTGTTTGACATAATGCTCTTCTCTCTAAGTAGTCATGCCCAAAAAGTCTTCAAGTATCTGTGATATTATAGCTGTGTTTATGCTGATAAACATGTCATGGACAGGGACTGTTCTCTCATCCCCGTCACACAGCACGTGGTGTGTCTCCTCTGAGTATATGGTTTCCTGGTGGATCTCAGGTACAGCTGTTGCTTTAAGTGATTTTCTTCAGGTATGTTCAGTAAGGTGAGGGCTCTCTTTCTGCCTGTAAGAATCAAGGTTTCATAGGGTGAAAATTGTGGGGTTGTGTTGCATGCCTTGGTGCAAAGGCGTGGAGAGATCTTTGAATGCAGAAAGCCTGTGCAGGTTGTATCAGAGGAGAGCACAGGCTCTAATCTGTTGTGGTCTCACCCACATAACTTGCTGGGAAGTGCTCCCTGCCATATGTGCTCTCCCATCAGTCATGTCTGGGCATTATTACTGAAAAGTAGTAGTTGGCATAGCAGTTCAGTGATCAAGTTCACTCCCTGGCCTTGATTTATTTAGTGATAAAGATATAGTCTATGTTTTGAACATGCTGTACAGACCATTATCTGTTTTATTTTTGCTCTTATGTACTAAGGCAATGTGTAACATATCAGACACTAACTTTTTAAAGATATTTTCAACCACAAGATGTTTTTTTATGACAATAATAGCAATAATTAAGGACTGAGTGCCAAAACGTAGCTCATGTTTTGCATGTTAGAGCTATTCTCCAAATCACACAAATGTCCTGTTGTAGGAAATAAGAAGCAAAGGGTGGCAGAGTTCATGGACAGTAACTCTTGCTTTGAGTTGGAGACCTTTCTAGACATGTTTATTATCACTTTGTTCTGATTCAAATGCAGGTTTAGCAGCAAAATAAAAAGCTGTCTTGTTTAAAGGAAGACGTAACTCATTTTATGAACAAGAACTGCAAACAGCTGCTTCCATATGTTGCTAGTATCAGGAAAAATTCTTTGTTAAATAGCATCTTTAAGATTAAACTCTGTGCTGAAAATAAACACAACAAAAGCGTGAGATGATTGAGGAGAACAGTGACCCACTCCAGGAGAAAATACACTTTGTTTCAACTGGTGATGAATCTGCATGACCCAGACAGAGCGTTCCAACATTGACTATCACTGTATTCTGCAGTATTTTGACATGTAATATAAATGTCTGTGATAAGGGATAAAAGGCACATTGGGCCATCTGTGCTAGTTTTAAACCTGTTTGTCCAACTTGGGGATATTGTAACCTTTTTTTATTTGGTAAAAGTGAATTTTTGACATAGTTTGGACCTAATTCTGCTTTCTGTAGTATCTCTATTAGAAAATGTTTTTAAGTGCAGCCCTCTGTTAGCCAGATTGAAACACAGTTCACGAAGGTGTCATCATGCTCTCTTTGAAGTTGAAGGGATACGCATCTGCCTTGAATGAGAGCAGGATCAAATCACCTAAGCAAATGGTTGATTAATCAGATAGTGCCAAGGAAGCTAAGTATGGTTTGAGACCTTCTGTGAAGGAGACAAAGCTCTGGCTTCAGTTTTAATGATGAAGTGTTTTCCTTCATAATGGCTAGAGTGTGAATCTCCTGCTGCCATTCTCATGCTCCCAGATTTACTTTTAGTCTTATGAATCTTTCCTCTCCAACAACTCCATAGAGAGCAGTGAGATTTGCCCAATTAGGGCTGTCTAGTTCTTGCAACCTGCTCCTGTAATCTCTGATCACCTGCTCCTTGCTATACTTTCATACTATCATCTCTTTGCAAGTTTTTTTGCATTGCTTCAAAGGGTTTTGTAACACAGACTAAGCAACCATATATATTTGGTGATATGCTATCACTTATTGTTTGAAAAATATCTTTCATACACTCATCTTTTACATGGGGAAAAATCTGTTTCAAAACTGCTGCTTGAAAATTAACTGAAGAATGTGTGGAAGGCTAGTGTGGGGATGCTTGCCTAGAAAAATACATGTGCCAGTTAGATAAGCATCATGATTTTTTTTTTTCAGACCTTTTCAAAAGAGAATTAAATTTGCTCTTGTGTTATTGGTTTGCAATATTTCCATGATATACAGAATGTTTTTTGTTTTGTTTTTTTTTTTACTTTGGTAGGCATATATATTTACTTTTTATTATGGATGGATGGAAAATCTTGAAAAGATGAGCCACCTACTGACAGTGTAGAGAGCCTGAAATAGTAGCTCTGAGGAGTTTGAGTTCCCATTTCAGCATCACACTGACTCTTACTGCGGTACCCATCTCAGCGCAGCAAGCTGGATGATTTCTTCAGGTCCCTCCCAACCCTGCATTTCTACTGATCTGGGATTTCAGAAACGACTGCAGTCCCAGTATGTTGCTGGATTGTGGGAAACCCCTCCCTGGGTGTGTTAAAGGCACTACTCTGCAGCCGTTCAGCCTTCACTACAGTATTTGGTAGTTTTTAAGATGATCACAGGCAATGTATTTATTGCTGCAGGTTATATAATCTGTCTTCTCTGTTTTCCCAGATTTTTGTTCTTAATCATGTCACTCTTGCTATGTTTCATATCTCTGCGATCAAATATGTCCTTTACAGTCCTCCGATCTGAACTGAGAACATTCATTTCAGGCTTGTAAGTATCCAGGCAAAGTGAGCAAAGGAGAACACAAATGTTAGCAACTACTGCTTTCTGTGTCTCCTGCAGAAGATTTATCTGGATATACAATTTTATTCTGGTTTAAACAGGGAAGTGACATTTTAAAAAAATCCACTTTGGGGGATGTTATTGAAAGAACTTAAATGCATGTTATGATTAATTTGCCAAAGCTACTAGGAGTAAACACATCCTTAATGTAGACTAGGACGTCTTCACA
>NW_008236767.1:2834299-2838349 GCF_000691975.1 Corvus brachyrhynchos
CCTAAGGCAGTAAAATCTGTAGGGTGGGGGTTTCCTTAAGCACATTGTATATGAGAGTATGTGACTTATCATCTCTGTGCCTCATTTACAGTGAGACTTAGCAGCTGCTTCACAACCATGTGATACATTGAGCTTTGTATAATAGTTCACTTGAAGGTCTTTGCACAGTTCAGGCATGTCAGCTGAGTACCTTCAAGCAGTGCAGGGACTTGTAATTAGAGTGGCCCGAGGCTGCTTGCCTTTCTGATGGGCTTTGTCTTCCCCATGGATCCCAGTGGCATTCTGTATCCAGTGGCTCACCATCGGAGTGCTCCAACGTGGGCTCAGCGGGTGGTAGGGGGGATCCGAGGTATGTCAGGAACTGAAAACAGGTATGAGAGTTCAAGCCTAGACAAAGGTCTTGTTAGTCATTTGAACACAAAGCATGCAGCACCTTGCCTCTCTGCTGGATCCCGCAGCAGGTAAAGAAAGAACCGCCCTGGGCTTTACCTCAGAGGAGTTATGCCCCAGTCCCTTTCCAAAATAAACAATCCACTGTGTTTATCTGTAATGACTTTTGCCACTTTAAGCAAGTTGGCTGATGCAGACATTCTTGGGAGGATGTCAAAGGAAGAAATACACTGTTTTCTAAGCTGGCCTTTTAAATGACTGCATCACTTCTGCAACACTCTGAAAGCTTTATATCCTGCCTGCAAGTTCCCATTCGTTTTTCCCTGAGCATTTTTGGAAGGACTAGACTGAGAAAATTGGAAGGAATAGACCTGAACTTCCTATTTCTGTCACTCCGTTTCTGTTATCCACTAAGACAGAGAAGGAAAAAAATGAAGGAAAAGAGTCAAACAGATTTTTATGTGGAAGATGAACTTTTGGCCACTCAAATTTGCAAAGGCATGTTAAATACCAGAGGATTTCAAACAGCAAATCAGCAAAGCATTGCTAAACCAGCTGCTCTAGGAAATGGAAAATGTATTTCTACCTCATAAAAGGGTTACTTTTGAGCACTGGGTTAGGAGGAATGGTTCCTCACAACTATAAGCTGGCACACTCTTTTCATCTGTTACTCTCCTGCATTGGTTCTGTAGAAAGTATAAATCAATGTATTAGAAATGTCAGGTCTGACTGAGTGTAAGAAAGCCTGTTTGCCTGCTCTTGTATCTCTGTCTCATGGCTCACTGAGCAAGAAATACTTCTAGTGCCCACACTCACTGCTACATGAGAAGATGCTTTTATTTTTCCACAGAGCTGCAGAGAATCACCATTAGTTTGGGCACAGCAGTTCTCCCTCCCTAACACCTCCTACCCCCACTTCCTGCTGCACCTGGCTGCGCTGATCCATCAGCTTTGGAAGGGTAAAGTGTGATGCATGCTCACCAAAGTGACTGAGGTGGGACACAGGTGAACCCCTTTTTAAATAAATCTGAACTGTCACTTTTTATGAATGAAGAAACAGCTTCCCCGTCAGTCCTGCTGGGAGGCACATGTCTCTGCCTCCTTGAAAAAGCAGGGCTTAGGGCACCACATGCTCATACCCACACAGCATATAGGCCTTGTGGCTATATTTATCCCTCTAAAAACAAGAGATGGCCATGGATCATCCTCTGGCCACAAGCCTGCTCAGGGTCAGCTGTCCTCAGGGCAGGAGGGTCTGGTGAACTATAGCTCTACTCATAAATGAGATGGCTGGATTAAAAATAGGTGGATTCGTGGCACTACTGCATTATGAGGCTGGGCCTTGTCTCTGAGTGGTGCACACCAGAACTGTCAGACATTTGCCAGAGATGGTCCAGAGGTCATCATGGTCCTGAGACCATTCCCAGTAGGCCAGCTGGGCGCAGCCCCCCTCCTCTAGTGGGATGGGGGGGCTCTTCTTTGCTGGCTGGCCTCAGAGCCAGAGACCAGTCCCAGGCATGCTTAATTACCAGTATGAGTAGCTGGACTTTGCACCCCTTCAACTCAGAGAGAAACCTTGGGTTTCCTCAGGGCCGTGAGGTATCTCTGTGACCCCAAGACATAATTACCATGTCACTCTTGGTTACTCAGTTCAAAGTATTGGAAATAGCTGAGGGCTATGTTGCAAGAAGTGTTTTTACAGCACAGATTGAATGTGTGTGCTGCATACACAGAGGTGTGCCAGGAGGGCATGGGAAGCACTTTGAAGATCAGTGTCTTCTGGGATAGCAGAAGATGGAGGGAGACAAATGTGATGCCACCTTAACCATGATGCCCTTTGGAAGTGGTCCCTGGAGGGAACTAACCCATTACTTCCTCCAGCACATTCACTACCATGTGCTGATGCCTTTGCTGCACCAGTCTGCTGCTCTTGTTGCTTTTTCTGATGTTGCTTCTGCCACCACTGCCCTTGCTCTGCCACCACCTCCAGTGAGCCAGGCAGCAGCAGCACATGGACACAGTCCAGGCACGCAGGGCTCCCTTCAGCTTTCTGTTGTGTGAGCTCGGGCCATGAGCTGGGCTTGCTGGGCAGTACAAACCTGACATCAGGTTTATGTTGCTGGCACTCCGAGTAACAGCTGGGTTTGCTTTCAGCCCTAAGCTCCTTGCAGTTGTGGGTGAATTGCTTGCTAGAATAAAGCTGGATAATATAGCACTGATTTTTGAGTGTCCATGCTGTGTTTTTGTCATGGCAGTCTAAACAGACGTGAGAAACATTCAGCAGTCTTGCTTGGGCTTTTCTTCTGCCTCTAGAAAGAGCAGACTAAAAACAGCCCAAACCACTGGAACCATTTATCTAGATCTGGGGTTTGGATATTGTAGGTCACTCATGCTAATATTATAATTTATACCTTCCAAACTCCAAAAATACTCAGTAATGTATAGATTTTGGCCTGGTAGATCCCGTTTATATCCAAAAATAGGGAAGCCTGATGAAATAATTTCTGTGCCTATCCTGGGTTTGTAACAAAAAGTTTTGACTTTGGGCCTTGGATTCTCTCTAGTATTTTGAAATCAGTATCTCCTTTTATTAACTTGAATGTTCTGAAGCTTACCTAATTACCTATGACATAAGAATATTGTCACTTGGCTAGCTTTCCTCTAAGAGATAATATTTTATTAAATTCTACATATGCATTGCTGAATTGCTTCTTGTTTTTAACTGTTCTTGGAAATAAGCATCATATCACACTCATCACAGAATTAAACTTGCAGATTCCCAGACACAGGGCTTATCCAGCAAGCTTGCATCCAGCTCATGTTCTTTTAACACCGTATATGTCTGTGAGGGTACTCTGACTGGTGTCTGTGACAAAATCCCATTGATTTAAAGGAAAGTAGGAAGGGGCCCAAAATGCTAATTCTGTTGACTTTCTTGTTGGACTTCAGCTTAACCCTACAGCACTGAAGACTGTTTCATTTCCTATGGCTCAACTTTATCTGTTCATCTCAATACCCCAAGTTTACATGACTCCCTTTTTCATCCCATCAACAAAGAATTATGCTGAATTACAGCTTTGTTACTAAAGGGGAATTGTGTGTTTGAGGTATATTTTTCACGAGGCATTTTGGCCAAGTGGATGAAGTATTAATATGAGAAACTATAAACAAATCTTGGTTTTCTAAACTGCGGATAGAGTGATTGGCTTAATTTGTTTCTATACACTGCCATCTTGAAAACTAAACTGAAGCATCCAAATTAAACAGGAGATGTAAATATTAGCCAGATGTTCCCTGGTGTCAGAACTCTTTTTTGTTTCTTTTTTTTCTGTTAAATGGGTATGCTTTTTTACATCTAACATAATGACCTATGTTTTAGATTTTGGTCCTGGCCTAATGGCTTTTTATCATATGATTACGATATCATCTAATCATGTAAGCGTCATGAGATGCTGTTCAGCTTTGCTGAAGCACATGAGTGTCAAACTGCTTAGTTTAGGCTGAACCATTTGTCTGATTGTCTTAATGTGGGGAGTGAATGTGCTGTTAATTTAGGAAATGCCAGCTGAGGCTGAGGGTTTAGCGAGCCAAGCAAAACAGAGCAGTGACCACAGATTGAAACATTACAGAGTTCCTTAATGGTTCTGTCAAAAAGAAATA
>NW_008236767.1:2838532-2847125 GCF_000691975.1 Corvus brachyrhynchos
AGAAGTTGCAATAGTCTTCTGGTGCAAGTAGCAACCAGTAGGGTTTTAGCATTGATAAACATGGATGGAAAAGACAGGCACTTGACTTAGCTTTTGGTTAATGCTTTTTCCTGAAGACATTTGTTTGAGTTTGATGATAGTGAAGCTTTTGGTTCCATTCCTCACATTTAATATTACTAGGCAAATGACTGCAGTTACCAGTAAATCAGGATTTAGCAGATACAAATATAAGATTTTCAATAGAATTAAAATTGTAACACTGACTTTATGAATTTAATGCAAATGAGGAAAGCAAAATGACAGCTCTTTATTGTTTTTCTTTTGCCTTGATAGTCTTGCTCAGAAATACGGTCTTTTAAAATTTCCCTTAGTGTAGGTCTAGATTTGTGAGATCTGAGAAGGCTGAAGAACCTTGAATCTTCTGCTAAGCACTGACAAACCTCCATGAATTTGGCCACAGAGCTTGAACAGTTTGGGGTTCTGCTGAGATGGTTTTCTGCAACAATCCTTACTATAAGACCCCTTTGTTCCTGAGTGGCACGTCTGCAAGGGCTCTTTTGCTTTAGTGTTGTTTTTTGTTTACCGATCTCTTCGAAACTTTGCTGAGCTTGGTTGGGACAAGAAATTGTTTTGAGGTGTCTGCTTAGCACCCCAAGGACTTTGCTGGGTGAAAGAGAGAAAGCTTAATAAATAAAACTACTATTTTTATTCTTTATCTATCCAAAGCTTTGTTGGAGAAAAGAGGCTTGCCTGTGAACTCTGCTCTGCAGAAATTCTCATCACTTAGGCCACTTAAAAATAGACTGGACAAAGCACTAGGGAGCATGCTGCAGAGGGCAAGTCTGTACTGTCAGCAAGAGGGACTAGATGACTTTCCCATATCTGTGCTGTTTTATTGTAGTGAGGTAATATGTTACCACTGTGTCCTCTAAGGCAACAAAAATGACTAAATTAATCTCAAATGCACATCTGCCCAGAGATTTCCACCACAGTCAAGCATCTGGAAATAACAGAATATGGCTATTAGTGAATTGCAAGATATCCTTCACAGTAAGGAACATCAGTGTTTGAAAGCAAGGCTTTGAAGGGCCTTCCAGCTTATGGGAAAGCATTTTCCAAATCATCCTTGTGAAAATGATGTAAATGGTCTCTTTTCGCCTTCTCTGACAAAAGGTGTGAATTGCCTCCAGTGACATTGCCTCCATCCATCTTGCCTATATACGAAGTACACAGCTGTGTGAAACAAAGGAGGTGGATGCCACATCCACTCCCGGAAGGTTCTCATTACATTGCAGTATCAGGCTTTATTTTGGTTTATTCCTTTATTGCCTGGAGTATGTGAAAGAGATTAGGCTGTATTTCTTGTGGAGCAAAGCATGTATCTGTGGAAACAAGTGCACCAGAAGGAATGGATCAAAATCTAAAGAAGCCTTTACTTTCAGTTACTAAAGACACTTCATATTCTGTAAAGCACGTTTTATAGCACTTAAAGTAAGCAGAGTGAGCTTTTAAAATCATTGTGTTTGTTCGGCCTCATACATTAGGCAAAAGGTCATCGGTGGGTTTGAATTTTGAGAGGCCCCTTGTACATCTGACTGAAAAGATGGGATTTTATACTGATGAATTAACCCTTCTGAACAATCCCAAACATGCAAACAGCCGAATTAGCAAGATGTGCAGGTACCATAGAAGAGTAACTTGTTAAACTTCTCACCACCTCCCTCTCTCCTTTCTCAGAATCTCTCTTTGTTTCATGTATAAAATGGGCCCATCTCTTTATATACCCAGCAAGATTTGTACTCCATTATTGAGGATTATTAATTCATAGCTCCCAGTTCCTCAGCAGTCTTAAGGAAAAGCACCACCACTCACTAACAGATCAGAAATGTGTTCAATTCATATTTAATCTTTGTTTGTGTTATCTACCTAATGTTTTCTGAGATAATATGTTGCAACTTCTAGACCTGGAATCCCCAAAAAGCCAAAATATAGCTTCCAGTCAAACTGGTTTTTGCCCTGGTCTTGTTAAAAAATTACACAGAGAAGAAAATACTTAATTTCACCCTGCATATAGAGACAGACTGTTTGTTTTCCATTTAATGTTTTGCAATGTCTATGCAATATAATTATTTTCATGAAATATTTTGGTTTTTTAGTAATTGAAACTGTAGTGATGGGACAAGGAGTAATGGATTCAAAGTGAAAGAGGGGAAATTTAGGTTTGGTACATGGAAGAAATTCTTTATTGTGAGGAGGGTGAGGCACTGAGACAGGTTGTCCAGAGAAGTTATGGGCACCCCATCTCTGTTCAAGGCCAGGTTCAATGGGGCTTTGAGCAGTCAGGTCTAGTGGGAGATGTCCCTGTCAGTGACAGGAGGGTTTGAACTAGATGATCTCTAAGACCCCTTCCAACCCAAACCATTCTATGGTTTTATGATTCTATAAAAATACTTCAAGAATCTTCTTGTGATTAAAGTGTGATGAGATTGTCCCTTTAACTGCCTCTCAAGTCTACCATTATTTCTGCAGTATTAATTTTTGAAATGATAGCACTTCTATTGTCCCAGGTTTGCAATCACAGCAGCTGTATTATCAGTGTTTCACTTAAGTGTTATTAGTCAAGAAATGCTGATATCACCAAACCCCTGTGATAAATGAAACTCTCTTACAGTATCACTAGTTTTACATTGAAGCATTTACAAGTCAAAGATAAAACACTGGGTAGGAAAAAAACCCCAAACCAACCAAACTCCCCCCTTCTTTCCCCCCAAAATGCAAAAATCTACCCCAAAAAGCCAAACCAAAACCCAAGTACATGAGGAATGTAGATCCTGCAAGAAAAATTGCATAGATATGAGATGGAACTAACACTGACCTTCATCACAATGACATAACACTTGTGCCTATCACCTTGTGTGACTTCACAACTGCCCAGAGTGGAAGATGTAAAACAGTCTCCCTTACATATCTCCCCAGAGTGCACTGCAGCTGAACTAAGTAATGTCTCGACTATTTTCTGAACCTATCCAAGATAGGAGTTGAAATCCATCCAGGTCCAAAAGGGCGTAACCACTTCAACCAAGGTTTTTGTGTTCCCCTGGCAGCACCTTTCCCATGGACTCAAAGCAGTTCTAGGGATGAATTCTGCAAAGGAGCCAAAGGCCGTGGGAAGGACTGTAAACTCTTAACTTACCTATTTTCAACATGCTGGACAAATGATGTGAATTACCTACAAGCTTTATTTTAGCTTTAATCTGCATTGCTGCCCGATGCTGCAGCCAGGGCTTGCAACTGGATTTCAGAGTTTTCTAAGTATTTTGGGGGAAATACCCTGGAATGACCTTTCAAACAGGCAGTGAACAGACTATAAAGCTGCTAAAAGAAGAGTTTTTCATGTTTAGAGAAAAGACAATTCAGGATTTAAAAATGAAAGTTTGTAAGTGGATGATTTACTGGTATTCCCAAGGGGATATGTGATTTCTGTTTGTTGATCATTTGTTTTATACCATATTTATACTGGCCAGGAAGGAATTCCCATTTCCTTTTCTCCCTTGATGTATATCTTGGCCTCTGTTGTTTATTTATTTGCATTCCTTTGAAGCATTTAGTCACTGGTCATGGCTAGAGACAGGTGAATGGATGCACTAATAGCAGATTCCAGGTGCTTGCATAGCTTGTGGTCCTCACAGAGCATCAAACACATGTGCCATTTTGGCATCAAGATCCCTTTCCCTGTTTCCTGAGGTTGTACTGGCAGGGAATTTTTAATGTTTATATTTGGCTTTCCTCTGCAGTAGATTTAACCCCACAAATCACCTGTTGTGACAAAGACTATGGATGATGGCAATGCCTTTAGTTGACCTCTTTGTTTTCTTGTCACATTAATCATCATAACTCTTAGTCTTTTTCTGTTAGTCCTAAGTTTGTTACAGAGTTATAAGAACTATTCAGAGTGGATCAAAATACAGAAGGGCCTTTTGTTTGCCTGCAGTTTCTGAAACCACATCGCATTTTAACACCACAAAATCTGTACAAGACGCCCCTATCATTTGGCAGCATCACTCCTAGAATCTGATTCACAGTATCCTCATAGAAAGTATAAACTTGTCTTATTTTTAATAAGGGTGCATTAACTGTGTTTGAAAAAAATTCTCTGAGAATGTGGACTAGTTAAATAAGGCAGAATTAATGTATTTGTTATTACTACTGCTTTGGCTATCTTACAAAAGTATAACAAACACCACTGACCTTAACAATGACAACAGGAGTTCAGTATGAGATACAGAAAATGATGAAAACCAGAAAATATTTTGTTACATTTTGCAAGGTAAAATGTCTTTAGAATCTTGTCCCTGCTGTGTGATATTGACTGTGGGCTCCTAATATGCTCTATCTGTAATTGCAATAAACTCTGCTCATCTTTGTGACTGGAGACTGCATATTCCTCTTTAGAAACTGTGGGTTGAGTATAAATACATAATTGTCTCACAGAAGGGGATACATAGGCTCAGAACATTTGCATTTACATTTGTCAAACTCACAAAGACTACTGTAAGCAAGGCCACAAAAAGATTCTCAGAGCTTCCAGATGCCATTTGACTACTACAGACACAAAGCTACACTTCCTATGACTTAAGCCAATAATTACATCAAGGATATGTTTATCAGCAAGAGTTAGTCAAGGTTTTTGTGAGTTTATGTCTCAGTAGCTACTAAATAACATTTAGAGAATTACTGTGGTAAGTTGCCATTAGGATTTTACTGAAAAATACAACAAAGACTTTAAAAAGCGTGTACAAATAGGCACATGTGTGTACACTACAGTAAAACTTTCATGTTGCAAGACAGAAGTGGGCAGTATTAATTTATGATAACTGAAGGAATCTGAGATTACTACTGACAGGATTTTCTTCTTTCATAAGATCACAGTAGTATAATAGAGGTGACATATTGCTTCACTGAGAACTATAAAGTGTGGGTCTGTCTTATGCAGTGGTTTGCAGCAGTTGTTTGCAGATGGAAAAATGTAGGAGTAAGGTGAGGAGCTGCAGACAAATCTTAATGTCTGCACAAGGTTCCAGGCCTTAAGGTTTCGGAAGTCTATTTTTAAACTTCGTTTCTTTGAAAAACCAAGACCTGCGACTAATGCTTGTCATTATGGTATAATGATCTATCTTCTTGCCAGAGTATTTGGGGATTATGTTTCACAGAGAAGCAGAGCTATCCGCCAGAGATTGTTCTTCATGTTCGAATCTGTTTTCTCTCTTTCCTAGTAAAGCCTACAGTCTTCCACAGTTCCTAAGGCATTAAAACCAACTGTGCAAATGTCTTCTCTTCCAGATTTCAACATACCTGTCTCTGCCCAAGCTGACTGTTCCTGCCAGAATGCTCAGGGAGCTTGGTGTGTCAGAAGCCAGCATCCTTCTGCTGCTGCTGCTCAAGCAGCTCCTTGCTGGGCAGCTTGCTTAAGTCTGCCCAAATGGCCTGCGTATCAGCAAAGCTCATTGACAGTCTGAGTCAATACAACCAGCTCCAAGAGAAAACTATAGAAAAAAAATGAAAAATGCCCCCTGTTCAAGGATCCTTGAGTAGATACCAATCCACAAACAATGCCACTACCAAAGACCTCTTTGCAAAGGAAATGAGTTTTCACTGCCCTGATTTCATGATCAGCTTCCAATTTCACCTAGTTCTGGATAGGGAGGAGGTATTAGTGCATTAGTATTCAATATGTTTGTATATGCAATTGTATGCTGTGCAATCAGAAGGTTGTGTGGCTTTTGGGACAGGTGGCAGCCCTCCAAACCCTCTGGAGTAGAGAGCCAAAGAGCTCTGTGAATGACAAAAGACCCGTGTGAGTAGCATATGATCTACATATTGTGTGTGTGATATAGCAAATGCATGATCTGCCTACTGGCTATGAAAATACTTGGAAAATTTTTCACATATGGGGGCTTAAGCTTATGATTGCACCATAACGTGATAAGTTACACATGTCTGGGAACTGAACAATTTTGATTGTGATACTCAGGTGCATATTAGCCCTGAGGTCTCAAATCCTTTCCATGAGGTGATATATTCCTCCAATCCCAAAGAGCTCTGTGAATCAAATACCTCACAATGATGAAAACTATTTTTCCATGGGTTTATTTATAGAAAGGAATTCTTGTGTCACGTTTTATCTATCTGTTATACAGTCTGACTGAGAATGATGCTTCATGTATAAGACAAGTAGATCCACCAGTCAATGCTTGTTATTCCCTTACAGCAGAGATGCAGACAAATGTACTTTATAACTGTGACTATAAACCACTTGAAAGTAGGATTTGAAACAGCCAGCAGAAGTAATGTAACAGAATATAAATGAGAGAAGCAGACTGGCAAAAAGCACAACCGATATGTCCTTCCCATCTTGGCAGTTTTAGGGTCCCAAATACAAGTTTCTCTGGTTTTATTCTCTCCCTTGCTTGACATACAAAGTTTTGCAGCAGTAAAAGGGGAGCTAGGGAGAAAGAAGCTGTATGCAGATAAGGAGAAGGCTTGTGTATGATAGAAGCATTGCAGGCTTGATCTACTCCTTATCTGCTGGGAAATAAAATGAACGGGAGGATGCATGCTAAATTTGAAACAGGGGTCAGACTCTTTCCAATTTACAAGAACTGTTCCAGATTAAATGGTCTGTTCAGACTTGGAGATTACTTTGGATGGAAAGAACTAGATAAGCACTATTGCTATTTTTTAAAATACTCTTATTGCATTGGTTTCAGAACTCAGAAAGAAAACAGAAACTGTGTGCAAAATATCCCTCAAAATACCGTAACAAGCTAAGTGAAGTGGATTTAGCAGTGACATAAAGCGATCACAAATGTCAATTAAAAAAACTGCAGGGAAGAGAAAGTATTAGTTTTTCTTAGTTTATCAAGACCTTGTTTTAACAATGTGCTTAATAGTCTGCCTACATTTAAGCGCATAATTTAAGTGAATTTGGTCTAAATGAAATAGCTGGCAACAAACAGCAAACTGTGTTTTCAGAAATACAACAGTTTTTTAAGATGGTTATTGTTAGTCACGGCAGGGTAGCTCACTGTACTTCTCAGTCTCCTCAGTTTATTCTGTATCATGATTTGATTCTGCAAAAGTCACTGGGCTCCTCTACCTGCTTGCCTAAAGAAGCAGTTCACATATATCTTCATGCTCCAAGTTTTGCTCTTGTTCAATGGAAGGCTGAAAACTCAAAGCAACTGCAATTTCACACAGTGTTAGTACAAAACTTTATGGGACTGGGACTAAATCCGTGCTTCTGCAGTCAATTGTGGCCACATTAGGGCCATTATCAGCTCAGGCAGTTACTGAAAACACTAAAATAAAGTTTCACACTACTTGTCCTGCTGATGTGTTTACCAGGCCGTATTATCTCCTCCGCATGAATCCAGATATTGGGGATGCTGTTACATGGTCGTAAAGAAGGAAAACCAAGAGAACAAGAACTACCTCCTTCCCCTCTCTCCTGCCCTCCCCCTAGCTCTCCCCCTCTGATCTTTAGTGAGCTTCTTTTAGACAGGGGTGTAAAACCAAATTTAGTTCTTGGTTACGCTGCTGTGTATCTGATTAAATCATGTATCATGATTAAACTGCCATAATGAGAAATATTCTGGTTTTACACTGTTGTAGGGGATAGTAAGTTTTGGCAACAACCTTTATGTAGCACAGCGTAAACAGCTTGCTCTCATGCAAACAAATTACAAAATTGTGTATAGAGTATGAGAATCCCTGCTTTTAAGCTGTCGTTCTCAGGAAGAGGAATTAAGTCATCCACCTTGGATATGTGTAATCCTCTTGAATTCTTCAAATTTGCAACTTTCTATCACTGTGTAAACTTGACTTTCCTTGTAGAGATGCTGTTCTCTAATTGTTTGCGTCTTGAGGATATAATTTTAAAAGATCATACTGTATCTTGTCATCTTCACCATCTGATGCAATTTAAGGAAAAGAAAAAAAGACCATTAAATATAGTTAACACAGCTTGGCTCTGTCTTCTTGTTACTCCCCTACAGGCAATGGAAAAGGAGCCCAGAAAACAATTTGTTTATTATAAGCAGGTCAGTCCTCGGGGGGATTCATGGAATCACGCAGTGGGAGAGGACAATCATGGCACTGAAATGGTGGGTAATTTTATTTGTTCCACTTGATGGTCACAGTGGCATCATGCTGGCCAATTACTCTTGAGTCAGCAGGTTTAAGAGGTTAAGACCCCCTTGTGGGTTGCAGCACTGCAGGCAAAGCATTCAGGCCAGATTGAAACCGTTTCAACAGCAGAGACGCCAGCCGCCTTCTCCCTTGGAGTTCTCCTTTTTCAACTGTGTACGAGACATACATGTGATAAAATAGGCATGTCTCTAGCATCGAGACAGCTTAATTATTGAGAGTGGAAAATATGCCAGCCTCAGATAAAGAAAGGAAGAAAATCAGCCAGAGAGACAGGCTATGCCGAGGAGGCGTGAAGCGAACAAATATTGCAAACTTTGACAGCAGGTTCCAAAGGAAAGATCATGTCTGGGAATAATCCTCGTGCTAATAGTCTGCTAGTGTTTCA
>NW_008236767.1:2847240-2862096 GCF_000691975.1 Corvus brachyrhynchos
TGCTGAACCTTTAACAATTTCATCACATTTTTCTCCAGTGGAAATGTTTCAAGCTACTTCTTCAGTGATCTGTAATTCTAAGGGGAAAAACAGCAGCAAAGTATTTGCTTTACCAGTAGAACCTGCCACAAGTGATTGGGCAGAGGTGGATATGAAAACCAAGTGAGCAGAAATAATGTGTGTGAGGGAATTGGGCAGGAGAGTTGTCCAGGACAGGCTGAAATTGTTCCATTAGGCTTAGGTGAAATTCATTAAGTGACTCACATTTCATTTGGATTGGGGTATGGGAAGCAAGGAAGTGGCATTTTATCCTCTTAATGATAATACTACTGTTATGATCTCAGAAACAGGGGAGGCTTCTCAGGCTTAAGCTCTGTTGTGTATGTGACATTTCAGGCTTAAAACATCTCAAGTGTATATTTCCTGTCAGAAATATTATGCTGTGAGAGCTATTCAGTTTCTGAAGGATTCACTGGAGAGTTAAGATCCATGCTTTAATGTTTTTTGGCTAACATCATGCCAGTTTGCAGTTTCTGGAAAACATCTCAAGAATCTCAGAATCAAGATTTAGATGTATTATTATGATTAACTGTAGTGCTAATTTATCCAGAGCCTGCTCTTGAGAGACAGAAATGATCAGTGGGACTCTGATGTCTTGCTCTACAGAACTGAATCAATGATGTCTTAAGCTTAATATAAATGTCAGGCTATTTGAATTTGCAGAAAACATTGGGATGAAGTGGAACGAGACAAAATGTGTATAATCAGGGTTTTATTTTTTAATAATTTTATTATTAGGAGTAATTTTTCCTTCTTCAGCAATGGAAGAATGAGAAAACTTTTATTATGAAAAATCTTGCAACTAACTTTTTCAGATCAAAATGCATTTTGATATGTAAAATGCTGGTGCATTGCTTTTTTTTTGGAAGAGATATCCCAGTGAAAGGAGGAATCCAGGGCAGGAAGTTTCTCTAATCCTCTCTATTCTTCTAGCACCACTTTATATGACACAAACACTGGAAAAGTCTCACAATGGAAAGTTCTCACATTACAGCTGTAGAAAGCCATGTGTTTGGGCATCAAAAGTGAAGCAAAGCCCAACTCAAACTCATGTAAATCAGGTAAATTTTATACTGCAGTGGTTTGAACAGTGACAGAAAGTTAAACACATACTTGCTTAAGCTGCTTTGCTAATCTCTGGTCACTGTGAGTGTGCAGTCATTGTTACAGACATCTAATGAGCAAA
This sequence comes from Corvus brachyrhynchos, assembly GCF_000691975.1. Lineage (NCBI taxonomy): Eukaryota > Metazoa > Chordata > Aves > Passeriformes > Corvidae > Corvus > Corvus brachyrhynchos. Next base: position 2,848,487 of record NW_008236767.1, read on the forward strand.
GGACTTGTGAGACTTCATTAAAAAAATAAGAAAATAACTTTAACATCTTAATAACAATCTGTTTAAGAGCCTGGAAATATTTTTATTTGAAGGTTCAGAATATGAAACAGAACCTCGGAGAAAGATCAGAATCAGTCTTTTCCAGTTGGGTTTAACTGCTTGAGCTACACATTCGCTTCTCCTGCCCAAACAGTTGGCAATTAACCCCTGCATGACACATGCAGAGGCAAAGAATCTGTAGAGTTTAGAGATAGTCCTACTCTGAGCTGCATCTAAAACACTAATTCATCTTCCAGATTTTGCTCCTGCCTGTTTGACAACCTTGGATTCCATACCAGGGAAGATGTTAGACAAAGAACAAATCAGGCTGAAGAAAAGAGCTCTGGGAGGAGGGAAACTATGAGGAAATATATCGTTTCTCTTTCCACTGCAATTAACAAAATACCAAATAGGAATACATAATTTTCATTCTTCACACTAGTGGAACAAGTGATATTGCTAAGAACAGGGTAATTTCTTTGATTTAATTGAATACATTGTTTTGTTAAATATGTATGGTTAGAATATCATGTTTTAGAGATGATTGTCAGTGATGGTATAGAGCTGCTTGTGCTTTGGATGCCCTGGGAAGAATAAGGTATAATTGATTTTAAATACTCAAGTTCATTTTGATGGCTAATATTTTCCACTTTGGTTGAGGAAGCTCTCTTTATGAGACAAAGGCCTGAAGGAATAACTGATACACGCAGCAAATTTGTAAATCAATAAAAGAAGGAACTGGGATGTCTTGCTGCTCTACTGAAACAGGCTTAAATAGATCGTGTACCAAATTAAAAGAAAAGATGAGTGGTGACTTTTCCTAGTTTACCCAAATCAGGATAAGAAACTTAATTCAGGTCTTTTAAAGGTTTTTACCATAAATAAATCAGACTCAGATATAAATAAGACATGAGAATATATTTTTAATGGTATAAACCTGTATTCCAACATCCAGCCTACTGTCTACTCCCAATGCTTATTTAGGAATTTTGCCTCATATTATGATTTTTCTGGGACCTGGAGGATGGGATGATAAGAAACATGTCAATGTTCATTAGAAAGAAAAAATGCAGTAGTCTGTGGGATTTCCAATCTTCTCGTAGACACTCCTCATGAAAGATTCTGTAAGATTTTATCATTGGCTTCACCAAAGTAAAGTAGCATCTGTTGTAATTAAATACACCAAGAACATTTCAGTGAACCATGAAATAAATGTCTGTACAAAAGTTTTGTTTTTTGGTTTTGAGTGATATACTGTACAAATTATTAGGGTAAAATCTGTCACACAGAAAAGATATTTCAGCCCTTAGGTGTACTCATGAATATGCAGCAACAACCTCAGATGTGGAGAGTCTCAGTTATTTGTTGTAAACATGTGTCCTTGTGTATAGATTTTCCTGTACGCACAGGTATAGATTGATAAAGATCTACTGAACTAAATGCTTCAGGGGAAAACAATTCAGGACTTCAATAAATTTCATTTGGAAGACTTAGTTCTGAGACTTCTTGAAATCAGGTGGAAAACATGGAATTAGCCCATCTCCTACACATCTCAGAAAAATCTGCAGCTAGTCCCCCCAGTAAATGTCACTTATTAGGGACTTCACCACTATGACAATAAAAAGAATAAGAAATCTTGCCTGCAAATGAAAACCTCTGTGAATAGCTGGCAAAGGAGAAAATACATGATTAGTCACTGCTGAAATGCCTCTTCATGTGAGGGGAAAGCACATGATTTCACATCCCAGTCACACTGCTGCCACACACATCCATCAATTCTGTTGTACCTCAATAGAGTGAAAACAAGGCTAGAATTTAGAAGGGTTCAGTATCTTGAATTAAGACCATAACTGAATTTGAAGTTCCATGGCTAGAACAATAAATACATTTCATCAATCTGATCCAAAGGAATTTAATTTTTCTTTCGGGCTTTTTGCTCACATGAAAGTATAATCCACCCCCCCACCCCCTCCGACTTTCTTTTTTTATTATTTATTTTTTAACCATAGAATTGCAGAATTTTTGGTGTTGGAAAGTGTATCTGGAAACTGTCTCACTGAACCCCCCTGTTCAAGCATGGTCAGCTAGAGTAGGTGTCCCAGGACTGTATCCAGTCAGGTTTTGAATGTCTCCAAGGATGGACAATCCACAGCCTTTCTGAGCAACTTGTTCCAGTGCCAGTGTTGCATTTAAATTGTATCTTTGCAGCTGCCTGCAATAAAAGGTAAGGAGGTATGAGACAATACTCATAGGTGTTTAGAAAGAAGTCATCCTCTTGCACCAATTCATGCCCTGCTGTGAGTATTTGTGTCTGGCTAGTCCTGGGAACTTCCTGGATTAGACATCACCCATCTGGTCAAATTTGATTCAGTTTTCCCCCTTGAAGTAGTCCAACCACTTCTGCAAGGTATTCAGGTGCAAAAAGGAAAAAGACAAGGTTGGACTCTGACTCATACACATCAGCCCAGGCACAGTCGAGGGAGATAGATTTAAGCCTGTCTTATGCCTGGTTTTGAGTGATATTAGAGTGATGAGGGTTTAAATTTGAATTTAGAGCATGACTTCCTTGATGGCACCTTCCAAATTTGCTACTCAAGTCAGCATGCACAAGGCTAGATTTTAGGTTGGCCAGCATTAAAGTGTGGTTTTCTTCCCGAAACCTTCTGAAACCCTTCTAAAAATAGTGGTAGGGAGGTGGAAAGCTTTTGCTGTTGAGCCACTCTCTTCAGGTCTGTTGTCCTGTGAGTTTTCATAAAATTTGCAGAATGACAGCTACCTGTGGAATAGAGCAGCCTGAAGGACAAGCCACGGGGACAGATGCAGATCTCCTACTGTCCTTTCCCTGAAACACATGCAACATGTTGCAAACCACACCATTTCCACACTGCCACTTGACAGAAACATTTTTGACCTTTGGCCTATAGAAAGTAGATTTAATATTGATAAAATTTGGGATACAATTGCTCCAACTAGACTCTGGAACAAATTCCCACACTAGTGTTTGTTGTCCCCTACCATGGGAAAGACCTACTGAAATGTACCTTGTCTTTAAGCCCAAAATTCCCTCTGTAGGAAAGTGAGGTTGCTCACTAATATTTTGCCCTGACACACAGGGCGAATGTAACCAGATGTGCACCTAGAGACTGGGACTGTGGGGTACACAGGGAAATGCATCCACCCTATCCTGTGGATAGAGCCATGAGAATCGGCTTTCCTGTTAGCTGTTACCCCCTGACCTTTCCAGCATTTGTCTGGCATGTTCTGCAGGCACTACTTAGTGGGGAGCCAGAAAAGAGAAGACTGTGTCTATTCACTGGAACATGGTGCTTTGAAAACTCCAGCATAAAACTAGCTCTGCACTTGGCAGCTGAACACTGATTGTCTGCTGTATGAGGTGAGAGGTTATAATTCACAGCTCCTGGGCTGAGGTGTGGACGAAGGAGGATTGAATTTGTGCTGATTATCCATTGTATGTGTAGGAAGAGTCTTATCTCTCATACTTATCTCTCTTAAAAGGTGGACTTCTCTGCTGAGCTGCATGGCTCAGATTCCCCTTTTTCAGAGCATCTACATAGAAGTAGCATTGTTATACTGATCTTGATTTTCCAGAAGGTTTCAGAGTGTTTAGAAAATGTAAAACTTTGGAGTTTCATGTGATTTCTTGCTTTGGTGCAGATCGAGTGTTTGTATTTATGGAATAGGTCTGATGTGATGCCCTGAGTGCTCTGCACCGCTGTATTGCTCACACCTGGTAAGACCAGTGTTTCCTGAATGCATCAGATTTCCTGAGCACACATGATATATTAATGTGCACAGGAAGATACCTGGCTCTTTATTTTGCTCTGCTGAGGCTTGCTGAACACATAGGAGAAATCCAACCCCAAAACCTCAACTGTGTCCCAACTTAATTGCTGCTAGAAAAAGAGGATAATGCAGGTGCCTGGTAAACCTACACAGGGACATTGTAGTCAAGCACTGCCATTATAGAGTCAGGGAAATGTCTGAGTAAAGAACACAAACTGTCTGTATTCTATAAGCATAAGGAAGATTTCTTGACTAATATGGGAACTATGTGCCAGTATATTGGCTCTGGAAGCCAGTCCACGGACCAGTTCATTTAGACATGCGTTTTAATATGGCTCAGAAGCAGGAACTGAATGGAAAGGGAAGGTGGAAACAACTATTTTTCTGAGTGTTGAGAATCTCAGAAACCTTCCAAGGAGATGCTACTCTCAGTGAAATTTTTCTGTTTTTACAAATATAATCCAGTGGGCTGTTGCCTGCAACACCAAAATAAAAGATCACATTAAATGTGAAGATCTTCATTACAGTGTTCTCCCATGCTTTCCTTCCATGCTTTGGTCAGCCAGAGAACTGGTTCCTCTGGTATATTTGTCATGTCCTTGGGGACTGTCCCCATCGAAGCCTTTCTGAATGAAGCAGTGCCAATACTTCTCTTTGAGAACTGTCTGCCATTGCAGTCGGTTGTTCGGCTGCTTGAAGGTGACTGCAAGTCTACTGGTTACATTTGATTGCTGTCAAAGGTCTGCTTTTTTCTGGGTAACTATAGGAACAAGAGACACTTCGTGGGGTTTTTTTTAAATGAAAGTTAAGTTTTTGGAATAGAGAGAATGGGAATGTGCCTTATATTAATAATACTGCTCAAAAAATAAAGTATCATTTGCAGCGTCACTTTAATTCTATTTCTGCTTATGTGCAGAAAATATTTCCGTGTATATGTCTGTATATATGTACTCACATTTGTATGTATGCATACACATATATTTTTAAAAGGACTTGTTTAAATTAAAAAAATGGGAAATGTAACATAGCTGGAACAGATTAAAACAGATGAGTTTAGGTGGACCAGAAAACATATTGCACTGATAAGGATTTTTTGTTTTTAATTCAATCCTACCATAAAGTAATTTATTACCCATTGCTTGTTTTTCTAGAAAGGCCAGTGCAGCACCATTTGCTGTCTGATTGACAGTGGAACTCTCTTTTTACAACTTGTAATTTAAAACAGGAAGGCTGCCATTCACATCAGTTAAGAAGTCTACATTTTAGATTACCTTGAAAGGTTCGTCTTTGGCATAAGTTAATGGGACATTCAAACAGCTAAAACCAAAATGCAGCATTCCTAGGTCAGAATAGTCCATGCATGTGTAGTCACATGCAAAATCTAAATCAGAAGCAGTAATTTAAGAAATGCGTTTCACTTTAACTCTACATTTCCACTGACTTATTAGTTTGCCCTTCAAAGAGCAGCAGAAATGGTCATTTTACATTCCTCAACAGCCACTACAACAGTTCAAACTCTGCAAGCCTGGCTTGTCAGCTGATCATACACTGAAATCTGCAGCTAATCAGTACTGATCCAACCAGGAAAGGTCACAGCAAACCTGTGGAACTATTACTGAGGTGTTATAAGACATGGACATTATTCATCCTCACTAAAACCAGGCAAGGAATAAATACAATGAAAGCAAAAGGATTAACTCTAGTATGTTTGCTGTAGTATCACCAGGAGAAGGACTGTTTCCAACCCTAATTCCCATCACAAGCCACCTTAAAGTTCTGCCATTTAAGCATTATGTCTGAGCTATACTTTAGGCCAGATCCTGGGAGCGAGGTGTGTAAGCTGTACTGTCCTTAGACTCAAATCAAGTCTGTGTCAGGTACATTTTCCAAGACTGCAGCACTGATATATTTGTGCTTTTCTCTCTCTGTCTCTCTCTTTCATTTTTTCCTCCAGCACTTCTGAACTGACAAAAGCTAAAGTCTAGTGGTGCAATATTGGCTTGCAAGTTGCTCTTGTGCTTGGGCAACCGAGAGAAGCACTGCTGGACATTTTGTCATTATGAATTGTGTATATGCTGGTTTGCTGCACAGTTACATCAGCAAAATCTTCTGGAGGGGAAAGATCATTTTTGGATACTTCACTGAAGCACTGGCCTGCTTTTTTCCCAGCTGCACCAGATCAGAGCATGATGACTCCTGGCAACGTGGTAGGCACCACTACCAGAGCTCTAAAGAGCATGAGCATAAGGCTAAAGGACAAGTCATTCACAAGAGTAGCTCTGGTTCAAGGGAGGAGAGTCCTGCTCCTGGAGAGTTTGACTTGGTCATAACTTGTCAGTGAAGGAGCAATAAAAATGCATGGTGTGGCTTTACATGGCACCCCTTCAAAATATGACTTCCTTCTTTCAAAATGAAGGACGGAATAGATGCTGAACTAGAGTGCTCATCTGTGTAGGTAATATATGCTGCAATTTTAGTTATGGGCCCCTAAAAAAGTACAATGCCAGATTCTAAGATCTTTCTGAGACAAAATCTCTCTTTATGTTTAGGAACAAACTAATGTGAGTAAGAGAAGATTATCTGGACTAGAAGTCCTAAAAGCTGTTTCCTGTTTTAATTGGGGGACCAAAATCACACCTGTGATGGCAACATATTTTTGTTTTTACAAATGCCACAGAACAGCTCCTTCCTCTCCATTAGTGACCTAAGATGCAAGCAGGCATTTATTTTCTTTAAGAACTGTCACACTTCTTCTCACAGTGTCAAAGCAGCAAGTATTGTATGTGCAGTTCCCTTCTCAAGAATATCAGCTTAAAGTGCAAAGAGAAGAGCCATAATTTTGCGTTGTCCTCAAGAGATCTCTTGTGAAATTTTTACTTTTTATTTTAAACAGGGAGATATAAACAAGGTGGAAAGGCAAAAGTGTCGTGATCTAACCCCAAAGTGTCATGATCTAACCCCAGTCAGCAACTGGGGTTAGATCATGACGTGCCTGGTACCACACCAGACGTTTTCTCATTTCTCTGCACCCCTGGTGGGGCGGGGAAGAGAATCAGAAAAAGGTAATACCTCTGGTGGGTTCAAGACTGTTCAATAATTCAAACAGAGTTAAAAACATGGTGAAAAGTAGAGAGAGAGAGAGAGAGAGAGGGATAAACCCCAAGAGAAATAAGTGATGCATGATACAATTGCTCACCACCTGCTACTGATATCCAGCCAGTTCCTGAGTTGTGAGTGGCACTTCCCAGCCAGTGCCCCCCATTTATATACTGGGCATGCTGTTCTGTGGTGAGGAACATCCTTTTGGCCAGTTCAGGTAAGTTGTCCTGCCTGTGCTCTCTCGTGTCTTCTTGTGCAGCTGCTTGCTGGCAGAGCGTGGGAGGCTGAAAAGTCCTTGATTTAGGATAAGCACTACTTAGCAACAACAACAGAGTATTATCAACATTATTCTCATAATAGATCAAAACCAGAACACTTTAACAACTACTAAGAAGGAAATTAATTCTCTCCCAGCTGAAACCAGGATATGAAGATGAATAGAAAAAGTTTCTCAAATATACAGGAGCTCAGATTTAATATCATGTCTGCAAGTTATCTGAAGAACTGTGAGGAATTACATTTTCAAAAATCACTTGTTCTTGGCCTAAATAATAAGTCCATATTGTGCATTCTTCCCATTAGTACATAACAAAAACCAAGGAGAAAGATGTTAAAAAGGCTATAAACTTACCACAGAAGCTCAGAATTGCAACCTCATCGTTGTTAGCACAATCTGTCATAGAAACTGTAGCAGTGCAGGAAAAGGCAAGAACTCATCACAGATAATTCTGATTCCTCTTCAGCCTGGGTGACCATAAAGTAAGAAAAAAGGGTTTACTAGAAGAAAGGACCCATAGAGCTCTAAATAGGTCAGTGATTTAGGAAGAACAAGGTACCTAGGCTTGCAGACTTGTCGCTATGCTCCCTTCTTAGCACTATATAGCGAAACAAATACTTGTGATGCACTACATGGGATTGCACTGCAGCAAAGGATTATTCCATTTCTCTGAGCAAATGTCCATGTAGATTCAAAACCTTTTGACGTGGGCAAATGCAAATTTCATGGTGAGAAAACCATCGTGAGGGACAATCCCTGGATGCCCTGTACATTTGCTTCCACCAGAATACCACACATAGGATAAAAACTGTAGGAGTATTCCATCATGATTGTCAAAATAACTCAGTTTCCTTCAGGGATCAATGTAATTTTGGTAAAAAGGAAGCATACTCTTTTCTGCTTTTTTTTTTTTTTTTTTTTTTTTTTTTTTTTTTTTTTTTTTAGTCTGGAAAAGAATCCTTTATCTGCGATACCTGTCTTTAAAAGCAGAAAAACGACGGGAAATTATTTTTGGTTAGAAGCTTTCAGCTAACATAAAAATTAACTAGCATTGGAGCAGGGCTGTTTCTTAAAATATTTTCCCAACTTTAATTCTGCATATTTAATTTTACTTGGTTTTGTATAGATATAAAAATATATATAGTTTATCATGATTTTTGATGTTCCTGTTAATAAGAGCTTCTACATGTGTAATTAAAAAAAATCTACTGCAGCCTTAGTTCTGACTGTATTTTGTGTCAATAAGAGCAATGATGACACATACCTGATTTATTAGATGACTCTTAACTGGAGTCAAAATTTCTTCTCAAAGCTAAGCAGTGCTGGATTTTTGAGTTTTTCCTGGTACAGAAGACTGACCTGGAAGGTTATTTTTAGTAGATATTTTCTGCTTGTAAATATCTACAAACCACCTCCTATTGAAAGCTGACATTTCAACAGTCCCTGGGACCTTTTTTTGTCTTATCCTTGTTCCCAGAAGCCCTGTTGTCCTGCCAGTGTGGCAAGCTGACATATTTGTCTGTGGACTGACAAAGCATTTGGGTTCAAATATTCAGGAGCAGCTCTGAGTCATCTGCAGTGATCACCAAACTACAGCCATGACTTTCAAACCTCTGAGGAAAGGTCGCTGGGAAATAAAAGTATCACCAATTGCAACTTTTTTTTTTTTTTCTGCCAATAGCTGGAAAAATGGGGACAGAGAAAAGGGGTGCAGCAATTTCTTGAAACTACCTAGAAGCAGAAAGCCATTTTCCAAATAAAAAATGATTTTTCTGTCAGTAAGTGAGAGCTGTCAAAAATCCTGACTGTTTTTGAGTGTTGGCCTTGTCCAGTCAGAACTAGTTAGGATCTGGGGTGAGATGGCAAGCTGCTTTACAAACACCATGAAATGTCCATCACGAGTCACAAGACTCTTTTTTTAATTTCCTCAGGACATAGCAACCTGGCCTGGCTTCATGTATTACAGATTAATAGTGAATACTTTGCTATAAATCTTGGTGAACTGTCTTGCAAAATATCTTTTTATAATGCTAAAAAATTGTAAAAAATTAATGACTTAATGCCAAATACAATGAAGCTTTTACTGAGATGGAGGGATTTTTTTAGTCTTTTATGCATAATATTATTACTTTGAGTTGCTGATTGTTTTTCATTCAATTTTTACTGGAGTTACTTAATAACAGTCACTTTTCATTCTTCTAACTCTTTATTCATTGTCAGCTGTGGATGATCTGCCAGCCCACATGAGAGGGCAGGTTACATTCAAAGGAATTTTCTTTGGTTTAGGGACATGTGCAAAATCTGAGCTAATTGCAGTGCAACTTTATACTTTAACTGCTTCTTATTAGGGACTTAGCAGATGTCTGATGGTACTCTGATGTTCAGAGCTTGTACTGGGAGCCCACAGCACTCAGTGAGACGTAGGCACTTCTCTGAGAGGGATCTGTTAGACCAAGCTCCTGCATTCCCAGGTCATGCCTTTGAAAAGGTGTGGAGAGGTGACAGTCAGGGGCTGCTGCCACTGGATGGCCCAGCATGGTACATGTATTTGTTGGTCATACCCATGTCTAGGGCTGCTTAGAGGCCATGGCAATGCCCTCATCTCTCTAGCATTAAAAGATCCATGATCCCTGATGGTGACCCCCTGTTAGACACAGCTGGGAAGGAGATGATTCCTATGCAAGGCAGAGAAAGCCGTAATGGAAGGGGCTAAAACAGCAGAGGTCAGGAGAATCTATAGGGCTTTGCAAAGTGAAGAATGGCTTTCTGTAGTCTCACTTGGTTAGGCAAAAGGCTCTGTTTTATAAGATAAGTAATATAAAGATAACCTTCTAGGAAAGTATTCTGATCCAGAATGTGTGGCATTCTCAGTCATTCCTATGCTGAGTGGATGGACAAACAGCTTGAAGGATACCCTCCTTTGACTTTGTCCTGCTAGACAGGACCCTTGTGTTTGCATTTAAATCCACTTTTTAAACTGAGGGGGGCTCTAGCAACAAAATCAGGGACCTCTCTGAGGGATTTTCTGAAGTAGATCCCCCAAACTGGGGCTGCAGTGAAAGGATTTGTGTGTTTTGAGCTGGTATTCATGTGATTCCTGTTTTCCATGTCTTCTTTGACAAAACAAATTAAAAATATTATTATATAACTGAAAGATATAAAAGGTCTTTTATTCCTTCTTAGCAAGGACTGCCTGTGATCTTCATCCTTGCAGCTACTTAGTGTATGCACTGGACAACAGAACAGAGAGGTACAGAAACAAGACATGGGAATATTCAATACCCAGGTAAAAGGGATAGGGGTGACAGATGTGACAGATGTAACAGAAATCAACTGTTGCATAACTTTTGTCTTGCAGAGATGTGGGGAGAACAAAAGAAGGAGGGCCATGATTGAGCACATACTTATGGTTTTGTACCCAAAATAGTGAGTGAATCAGAAGAAGAAAAAAACCCATTGGTTTGAGGGGCATTCTTGAAGTATTGGAAAGGTAAGTGAAGAGGAACAAGGTGACCAAACTGCCAAACATGTCAAAACAGCTCCATTATGCACTTGTTAATTCTATATTTTTTTTTTTTATCTCTAGTCTGGTTTGGCTGGGGCACCCTTATGCTGAAGTGTGCAACAGGACAGGGCAACTCTTGCTGTCCCTGGAAAACACAGTCCCACACTCCACAACCTTCAAGGTTCCTGAGGATTTTGTATGTATTTAGAATAAAGGAAAGTTTTTGGGAAGAAGCAACAGAGAGTGCAAGCATAATTTTTGTTTCTTTTCTATGGCTGTGGCTGTCCCTGTCAGCCTCCCATCAGAAACTGATTGGTATTTCCACCTCTACTCAGCACTGGTACAGCCCATCTGCAGCACTGTGTCCAGTTCTGGGCTCACCAGTACAAGGCTGACAAGAGAATACCAGAGTCCAGTGAAGGACCACAAAGGTAATTAAGAGATTGGAGCATCTCTCATATTGGAGTCAATGAGACAGCTTGAAAAAAAATGCTCAAGATCTTATTAATGTGTATAAATTCCTGATGTGAGGGAGTGAAAAATACAGTCAGAATCTTAGTGTTGCCCAGTGACAGTACAAGAGGCAATGCATACCATCAGAAATACAGAAGAGTCCATTTAAATGCAAGAAAAAACCCTTTTATACTGTAATTGTGACTGAACACTGGCACAGGCTGCCTAGAGAGGTTGTGGAGTCTCCTTTCTTTGAAATATCAAAACCCCATCTGAACACAGCCTTGGGTAAACTGCTCTCCTGACCCTGCTTTGAGCAGGGGGGTTGGACTGGTCAATATGCAGAAGTTCCTTCCCACCTCAATCATTCCATGATCTGTGATTAACTTGAACAATCTGTTCTTATTTCCTGCAGCTATCATTTGGTACTACAATATAGGCAGGTTGGAGTGCACTTCTCACCTTCCACTCCTCATATTTCTGTGAACCAGAGTTCTAATTCATATCATCTAACTTTTAGAACACCTACTTTAAAGAGACAAAACCAAGCACTTGGGACAGCTAGTAAAACCCATTCTTTCCAAAGCAGTAATACTCATAACTGAAAATGTCTTATTCAAAAATAAAAATATGTTTTCAAATTAAATATTGATTTATTTTGTGGCAGGGGAAATCAGCTGTAGCACAAGACCTCAGAATTAAATTATCAGGTTTCTAATTGCTTTTTTTTAAATTGAAATTATAGGATCTTTATGGAGCTTCATTTTTATATGATTTTACAGGGCTTAGAGCAATAGGCCCTGAGTTTGCTTAATGACAACAGGAATTATAATAATCCAAATAATGGAGCAAAATACAGAAGAAAGATTCCATGGTGCCTTAATCTGAGAGACACTTCTTTTAACCCTTTGGTGAGTGTATAACATGCTTTTCCTAACTGCATTACATGGTAAGAAAATTGCAGTTCTTTGAGCCTAAACATGTACTTTGTTCTGTCTTCATTTCATGCACATCTTCCTTCATTCTGCAGCCTGTGAAGTGAAAAGCATGCCCAAAAAAAAGTGAGGGAAGAGAGACATGGAAACCAAAGTGAATCAATTATTGCCTTCAGCCCTGAGAAATTAATATATTTAACTTATAACTTCACAAGTGCCTAGGTGGCTCTGCTCTTCTCTGCACAGGGAAAGAACATTGAAAAAGTAAAATTGACAGAACATCCCAAAGGAAGGATCTAGACCTCATTCTGTAAAAAAAGAAAAAAACAGAAAAAGAAAAAAAAGACATTTCAGAAAAGAGCAGTGAAGATATTCAGAGTACAAGGACCATGTTTTCCTAAGAAAGATTTCAAAAGTTTAGAAAGATTATTTGGATATAGAAAAGAGGTGTGTTTTGAGAAATGTTGCAATGGCCAAAGAGATACAATGGGTAGCGTGACCATGGAGGGAACTTTTCCATCATGTGTTGAGAAAGCCATAGGAGTCATCAACCAGCAGCTCAGAACAGAATTCAATTTACATTTATAAATAGCTTGTGCAGGTGCAGAAGGGCTTTTCTAAGGTAATGAGGTAAAACTATTAATGGAATATGTTTTGGAGAAATGTCTTGACAGGGAATAGAAAGCAGTCACACAGGAAAAGCAGAGAAATTTAGCTGCTTGGGAAGTTTATGCTGCAACTGGACAGAGAGCTAGGGATCTGTGATAGAGTGCTCTGCTTCAATTACAGAGATGAGCCAAAAGAGCTTCTAGCCTTTCCCATCTTTGTGTTTTATGAGTACAGGTGTTACAGGCATGCAAAGTAGCATATCTTAATTGTCATCTCCAAATCAGACCAGTTCCACTTGTGTTTGGTTTAGCATACTGTATTTTGATGAAGTTTTCATCTGATTTCCCTTGAGGACAGCAGTAGCATTTCCACTCACCCAAGAAGTCAAGCTCTTATGCTATTTAATTTACTATGGGCGTAGAGAATTTAAAGTGTGAGCTAAAACAATGGAAAAGTCTTTGTGGCACAACAGAGGAGAGCAAACCTAGAACAGTACAAATAGCTGTTGACTGCCAGAGCTTTGCTCATACTCCAGTAAACTTTGCTCTGGGAAGAAAGAGCTGCACAAAGAGCTGCTGGAGCCTACGAACTTCAAAGCGAATGACATGGAAGTGCAAATCAATAGAGTAACCACATGAAACTTTTCAAGGGTATTTGATGCCTTCATGTGTCCGTTTTGAAATGTTACCTCACAAATTCCCACTAACCGTATCTTTCTTGAACTCTCCAGGTATTTCCTGAAAAAAAAATCTAGCAGCACCTAGGGAATCATTGTTATAGCCCTGAGATTTTGTCAGAAGATGCTTGGAGAATATGAAAGCTTCATTTGAGATTCAGTTTTCAGTATCATTCTTTCTGTGGAGAAAAGGTGCAAAAGTTCTGCCTCTTG
>NW_008236767.1:2862127-2893849 GCF_000691975.1 Corvus brachyrhynchos
GTATGATCTACTGCATTATTTTGCTGAAACACACTTTTATTCAAGAAATGTTCACCTTGTGTTTACACATCAGTAACATTCTCGGTAAATTGTTGGAATTTTATTTTTGCTATTACTTGTTCCTGTTGGTACTCTAGTGTAGACATAGGGGTCTTCAAACTGGATGCCAACTGGTGCTTGTCTGTTCTCTAGCTTTGTATTTTGCTAAAAGTTGAAAATGGTGTTGTTTCACACCAGACATTAATGATGAGACATGATTTGTTGATGTTGTAATACTTTTATGTAGTTAAGATCTTGGACTGCATAGTCAAATCACCTGAAGAAAAAAGATTTCTACTTTTTATTACGGAATAATTTCTTTCCTGTGATATATTACCTGATATACAGCTGTAATGCATTCACCTGACAGTTCTGATATGTAATACATTTTAATAAAATATCTTTAACCATCTTGAAATTGCCATATAAAGTATATTATACTGTGACTTGACTACTACTTTAAAAGAGCATCATGCAAACATTGCTGAACTCCTGTAAGGCTCCACTGACTTTAATGAACTTTGGATCAGGCCCAGATTCCCTGATGTGAAAGTCTCAGGGAAAGTACTATAAGGCCTCTCTAATAGCATCCTGTCATCTGTTAAAATGCAAGAAAAAAGTTGCTCTTAAATGTTTTTGAGAAAATATATTTCACAATGTTGTCATAGTTTTGTAAGTAGCAGAAATGCAAGTGTTTTAAAGCAGTGACTAGAAAAAGGCATTGTATGGTTTAAAGTCTTTTAAAATGCAATGTATATATTCCTTTCTAATGTTTAGAACTTGTGGAGTAAATCTTCACATCTGAAATTCACTTCTATCTTCATTTGGTCATGTAGAGACATTCACATTTTCCTATGTTCCAAAGCACACACACAGTTGTTTTCTTTAATTAGAACAAACAACAGAAATCTTACTTAAAAATGTTTATTGTAAAAAAGTGGCTAGAAAACAACATCAGTTTCACTTCACACTTTCTTCAAGTTATCTATAGATGCTGCTATGGGCAACAATTTGCTTTCATTCATAACACATTCAATCATATAAAAATAAAAATATTTACATTATGTCCACATACTTTACAAAATCATCAATAAAAAAGGCACTTGGAGGGGTAATGCTGAAAATATTGCATTTCCTTTGTGCATTTAAAAAAAAAAATTATAAAACTCCCATGGATCCCCTCTCTTGCACTTATTCCCGTTTTTTTTTTAAAAAAATGAAGTTTAGAGGAACTATTCCATATTAAATGATGGTCAAGCATGCACCAGGAATGTTTGAAGCTACAGTATTATCTTTTTAAATTTATTTTTTAAGGCACATGCAGTTAATTTGTGGCTTTTAATTTTTTTGTACATTCTCTTACACTTTTTTCCCCTCTTTTAATTATGCAGTTTTAAAGCATTTCAGGTCATTAATGAAGGCCTTGGCTTCTAATAAAATAAAATAAAAAAACACAGCAACGAATAATATTAAACATTTACTAAGGTAAACTTGGAATACTTTTTAAGGCACCTGAGATAAATGGTGTCTAGCAAAACTCACTTGGGTAGTATTTTCATTAAAATTTCCACTTAAAATACTGTTTCTTTGGTTGAAATGGCTTGGCAGGAATGTATTGTTAACTTTGAAGCCTTTTCTAAGCAAGAAAAGACAACCTACATTTGGCTTCATCTATTAAGAAGGCTGATAATGCTGCTTCCTTTAGATCTACTTGAAATGTCATGCATGGCGTCTTTCTCCCTATTTCAGAATTTGCACTTAAGAATGCAAATGTTTGGCAGAACAGAAACTACTTAAATCTCATTTCTACTGACATTCTAAGTTCTTCCACTAGTTTATTTGTTTGCTTGTTTGGTGATGTTTTGGTTTGTTGGTTTGGTTTCTTTGTATTTTGGGTTTTTTGGGGTATTTTTTGGCTGAAAAGTAGACGAGAAAACGCCTTATCATTTGGAACAGAAGTGGAGAAATGCATTGAGTCCAGGTAAACATTGACTGCATGACTCAGTGTGCTACACAGCATCCAGATTCCTCATGTTTGTGCAGAAGAGACATTCTGGAGAAAGTTTTGGAGCAATTTTTGCACTGGTATTTCTTCACATCCGAGTGGGTCTGCAGATGAGCCCTTAGATTGGATCTGTCTGCAAAAGCCCTGTTGCAGTGAGGACAGGAAAACGGCTTTTCTCCTACAAAGGAAACATCAAGAAAAAAATAGGATAAAGATTAAAAAAACAAAAAGCACATATTTGGGACAGGTAAAATCTGCTTTTATCCGAAGAAGCAAACGAACAAACGGAAATTACTTGTTATAAGAATAAAAAAGTCTAATAAAAAGTTAATCAGGCCAGAGATACAGCAGCTTTCAGCACTGCTGACTGTATTTGCAGAACCCCAGTCTATTGAGAATATGCTGTTAAGTGCAGTCTCTGAAGACAAGCTGCTGACACCTTCTGCATCTACAGGTGCATGCAGTACTTCTACACTGGGCTCCTCCCAACATTTTCAAATATTTTCATGGAACATTTTCTGCTTAGTGCTGCATGAATTACTGGGGAACAAGGGCTTTGACTGAAAAGCAGCAAACAGCTGTGCAGACATTACATTGTACCCAGCACTACACTCAAAACCCAGTTTTTGCCTCAATAGAAAAAAACCCAACCACTTTGCTGATGATGTGATTCTAATTGCTAAGGACTTGAAATAGCAGATGCAAAACTTGCCAGCTGCTTAAGGAGTCAGAATGCAGCCCCTCATGCATTGATTGATTTTTGCTGCCTGATTTCAGAGTCAGCTGCAACCTTCTCAAAGTTAGCAATTTCCAAAGCCTAAAAGTTAACACAAAATCCTTAAAGGAAAATCTTCAGATAGTGGAAATGGGCTAAACCGTCCTAAAATTATCAGGGGAGCAGTGCTGATTTATGCCAGTATCTGGCCTGCAGTTACGAGACCATGCTAAACCCCCTCCCACCTTCCCCCTCTCCCTGCAAGAGGGAGAATTTAGCAATTTAATGATTCATTTGAAATTCTGTGGACGTATTTCAAGGTTAGTTAAAAACCCTGGTGGTTTTTGCACCTGTGGAGAAAAACAGCAAAAAGGCATCCCGATGTTACAGCAACAAGAAACTGCAAATGTAATGCTTGCTCTTACCAGTGTGAGTTCTAATGTGTCCTTGAAGTAGCCAGGGTCTGGAGAAAGCCTTGCCGCAGATCTTGCAGACACAAGGTAGTGTGTGGGTCCTGATGTGCATCTTAAGCGCTCCCAGGCTGACATACTCCTTGTCACAGTACTTGCAGCTGAACGATTTCCTAGACTGGGCATCACAGTGCAGCTGCTTATGTTTGGCCAACCCGGAGAAAGTTGAATAGGTCTTGTTGCATAAACTGCACTGGAACTTTTCAGCTTCGATTGCATGAGGGTCTGAAAGCTTTGACTGGATTCTCTCTTCTTCATCTCTTGAACCGCTGTGATCTTTGGAGGAGGTGTCAGAAGGTGGAGGTGGGCTGACTCTTCCCAAAGATGAGGGGTATCCAGAAAGTGGAGAGAGGTCATTGGGTAATGGAGACGGTAGCAGCCCAGTTGTAGTCCACACAGTAATGGGATTGTAAGCTACTGAGCTCAGGATCTCTGGCTGTGGTATGATAGGGACTGGATAGCTTTCGTACAGGTATGGGGATATAATCACTGGAGAAAGAAGAACATTTTTAAGGTAAGAGAACCAAAAAGTATTTCAAAAAGCAGCAAAACTAACACTTTGAGGATTAAAAGCTGCATAAATGAAAAACTCAGTAGGGTAATCTGAATATAAGGGTGATTCAGGAAATACTGTTTCATACATATATTCTGATGGGAAAAGACAGTGCCCTTGAACAGGCAAATTGCAGTTGGAGAGTCCCTTCAAGGCAGCATGCCGCTTCTAAATCTGTGCAGCCTGACACAATGAAGCAGTGAAACTTCCTGAAGGATTTGAATAAAAGTTTCAATTCCAGCACCAACAGATACAGAACAGGAAAACTCCAAATCCTTTCTAAGTAACTTGGGTTCAAGTGGGTGAGCACATTTTCATGATTCATTCTGGTCAGCACTGACATATTTCTCAAAACTCCCTCCTTGTAAGCAGGAGAAAATAGAGCAAGCAATGAACGAACCCGTCCCCTCCAGCCTGCAGAGCAATCCCACCCCTCCTCAGTCCTGCCACGCAACGACCGCAGCCTCAGAAGCGACGCGGTGGCACCAGATTTCGTTTTGTTACCTGTATGAGTGTCCAGCTCGCTGTAATTCGGCTTCTTGGATGAATTGAAATGCTTCTTGACCAGGAAGGAGCGTGGCATTTTGGACGCAGGGTTTGTGCTTCTCGCAGACTCTCTCTGTCCTTGCGGGTGCGTGCAGCGGTCCCGGGCGGCGCAGCGCAGGCACACGCGGGGTCACTGCGGGCGCATCGGTGCCGCTCCTGGTCCCTACGGCGCTGCCGGCCCCGCGCAGCCCATCCACTCCCGCTTGTGCAGTGGCAGTGCCGAGCCGCCTTGAAAAGTGCTGTAAATACCCACGAGTCAGGTGCAGGGGGGAAGGGTTTTCCGCTCCTCCAATCGCTTCGGGATGTTCTCAAGCACTTTTCCAAAGAGGCTGTTTTTCTGGGAGGGCTCTGGGGCTGCTGGCTGTGGGATCCAATCGCACTCGGAGGGTTTGGTTCAGGTTTCAGCTCCTCCCGCTGGAGACAGCTGTGAACGGGGGAGAGAGCTCTAGCAGAGCGTGTTACCCTGCTCCGAAGCGGGGGGATGTGGCTCTGTAGAACTGCAGTCTACAAAAATGTATTGGTCAAAATGCTTGCAAATAAAGGTCAGTTTACTGATTCAGCTGCTGAATTCCTTTTTTTTTTTTTTTTTTTTTTTTTTTTTCGGTTAGAGATTTTTTTTTTTTTTTTTTTGCTTTCGGATAGAGACCTGGATAAGTCATCCCTCCCTCCCCCCCCCTTTTTTTTTCCTCCTTTTATCCCTTTCTTTCCCCTTTTCTTTTACCTCCCCCCCCCTTTTTCCTCTCCTTTTCTTCTTTTTTTATTACTCTTTCTATTTTTCTTATTCTTTTAAACAAATCTGGTTTCCAGATGTTTGATATGAGAGTTACAATGGGACAAACTGTTCATTAAGGGCAGACAGGGTACACACATACACACGACACTACAAGATAACAAGTTGGCCGGCAGACCTAATGGAAGGCTTTGAATTGAATGGGTGCCTGATCCATTTAGGAGCTGCCTTTGAATAGCTGTGCTTAGGAAAGGCTGGAGACGAGCAGCCTGCCTCCCTAACTTGCACCCTTCCAGGCAGAAGGACCAGACAGATACTGCAAGTGAGTTCAAGGAGAGGGAGAAGCCTTGGGAAGGATTATATTTCAGAGCAGGGTGATAGTCTTTATATAATATGCATATTGCTTCAGACTGTTCATATGAAGAATACTTTCTCTTTTACTTTAAAAATCTGCAGAATGCAAAACCTAGACCTTTCCTTCCTTGAGAGTAGTTATGTCACTCTTTTGCCTATCCTCTTAGGACACTGCCAAGGAAATTTTCCTAATTATCCAAAGCAGTTAAAAGATGCATAGATAAAAAAAAACCCCCAAAATTATAGACTGGGTAATTTAAATGTCTCTTAAATGTCCTTCTCCATTAGTATATTTTAGGACCTCTTGATTTCCTATGAAGGTATAATCTATGTTATGTATTTCCTTTAAGATGAAAGTCTCTTAAATGTGCCACAGAGTGTTCTGGTTATCTAGATTGATTTAGAGGAGATAGTCACAGGTTTTTTAATTTTAAAATATTTGCATTTTGGAAATATGGACAGCTGAACACTGGTAAATTTCTAACACAAATTACACTGTGATTGACTCTTGGTCTGCCTTCCCCACCCCTTCCCCCCCTCGCTGTGTACTACCTACACCTGCCTGGGCACATACCGGCATGCCGTGCTGGTGTGACGCTGGAGTTCTCTCTCTCCTCTTGGGAGGAGGTGTGGAGGGTGCTTTACAGAGACCACCCCAGCCCGATTTTGCAGCAGGTGTTGGAATAGATGTGAAGGGGAAAAAAAAAAAAAGCCGGATGCGTCTGTTAAGACATGCAAGAGCAAAGTGCTTTGTCAAGCTGCATGACTTCTTAATCTTGGGGAATACCAAAACAAGTGCAGGGAAAGTTAGCCATTTTCAAGAACTGATTTAAAAAGATTCATCTGTTCAGCATCTAACTCTGGTGTCTGTTAGTGAAAGCTGCCATATCAATTTCCAAGTGTCAGGGAACATACCCAGGCTATGGAAGGAAAGGGAAAGTGGCAAAGAAAGGGACTTTCCAGGTACTTGCTTTGCAGCTGGGGCAAAAGGAACAGAGGTGCCTTTTCCAGCAGAGAGAGCAGTGCTTGCAGAGACACAATCCGTTACTTCCCTCATCTCTACAGAAATGAAGAAATCCACAAAGCATTTTTAAAAGGTTGCATTTGTGGTCCTGCTTTCCTCTCAGCTCTGTTCCATCTGACAAGTCCCTGTCCCCTGCCAGCTCTGGGAAAGCATTGCATTTCAGGATGTGAGGCATTAGTCTGTATCTAAATAGTCTGTTACATGAGCTGTGATTCAGACCTTGAGCTGGTTTAAGTTTGTGTGTTGAAATGAATGGAGCCATGCAGATTTTCACTGGCTTGGGATCTGTTCTTTTGTGTGTTTTGTTAAAAGTAAAGGGTCTGATTCAGTGAGGTTCTCTCTCTCGGGGCATTTTCAGCAGCATAGCACTGGAGTGATGCAGTTTAAATTAATTGCACTTATATAAATCACAGGAGCGTAAGCAGTTAGCCCACTGGCTGAGCTGATTGAAGGATGTTAGGAATTGGATAGAAGGCATGTTATTACATGGTCCTGAAAGGATATTAGCAGCACATACTACCTGAGTGAGGTCTGCTGTCAAAAAAAGGGAGAGTCTGCGTGAGGAGTGGGTGAGTCAGAGCAAACAGGTGTTCTGGGTGTTTACAGCAAATGTGGATGAGAGGGCACTTGGAGATGTGTGGCATCCATCCCCATGCAGGAAAGGCAACACAAAGGTCGAATGTAGAAGACAGGTTTCCTCTCCTTGGAGGAGCCAGGGAGGTGTGGAGGGCGGCGGGTTGCTCTGATTGATGGTCACGCTGCCTGCGGGCAAAGCCTTGCACCCACCTCTGAAAAATCAGGCCTACAGCTTCCCTCTCACATTTTACAAGTAGTTGGTCTTTTAGGGATTCTTTATGTTTTTACTTTGAAAGCTCACGTAAAGCTGTCTTGTTAATGCCACTGTGCTGCTAATTGCCACTCTGCAAAGTGCGTAGGAAATGATCCAAGCAATTCTGCTGCCTGAAACCTTGGCATGTGCTTTGCAGCAACTAAATGATTAGGACCAGAGCTTCAACCCTACAGCAGAAATGGCTTTTTTTTTTTTTTCCTACATCAGGCCACTTGTTCCTGTGCACAGATAACAAACTGTGAGTTTCACTTTAGTCTCCCCATTTCTGACAGCTCCACCAAATCCCTGTCCTTGTCAGGCTTTCTGAGAAGGGCAGCAACATCGTTATTTGGCTTTCTGGAAATGGAAGGGTGCCAGAATTATGTTTATGATCAAAGAGGGAAGAAGGACCCAAGCTAAGCCCCATCAGTAGCTTAGTTCTTCTCATGACAGCACTAGTGTCCTTACCAAGCATCAATACTAGCAAGAGAGTGGATCAGAAAATGTTAAATATCTTGATAAACCACAGCAGAATCAAGAAAAACTAGTTTCAGAATATCAAATGAGTTATGTTGGATCACTGTTCCCATATTTAATCATTTTGACTGCCACAGAGTCCACTGAAGGCAGCACACAGCGAGGTTTGGAAGAACCCCCAGGAGGCACTGAGCCCAGTGGAGCTTACCAAAAATAGCTCTGGAGGTTTATTGATGCAGGTGACGACTTCATCCTGGAAGAGGTAGAAGCTCAAGTAACTCACACCTACAGCATAGCTCTTGCAATTCATAAGCCTCCTACATTTCAAAGGAAAGTGTGAAATGGTTAATATGGGAAAAAGAAAGGTGGGTTTTCAATAGTCAGTTGAATGTGGGACATATCAACTCAGCTCCAGGGTTACCCTATGCTTTCATATTTCCACTTTAGTGCCAGCTGATATATCCTGGAAAGTAAAGACATGGTGTGACTTTCGGAAGCAGGAAAAGTTTAGCAGCACTAGAAACTGAGGAGTACTTCAAATGTGATTAGATTGGATGTCAGAGGGAAATAACCCCAAAATTAACAGAGTAGAGGGAAAACAATTAGACAATGGTATTCTCTTCCCCCACCCCAACATATATGCCTTAATAAATTTTGAAACAAATTCTTGCTGACCTGAACTACCAGCAGAAATGGCAGCAAACTTAATGAAGGACTGTTATGAAGTCATGTCAAGCTCCAGTCTTGGAGGCTTGAAGTTTGATATGGTCACACTAAATCCATGCATTTTGGAAGGTTTTCCCAGTCAAGTAAAAAATCTCTGCATTTTTAATGTTTTGCACCAATAAATAATTTTTTTTCTAAAATCAGTAACTTTGCCAGAGTTTAGGTGTATTTAAGAGATGGTGATTGAACAGCAAAAGTCTGATTCAGTCTGAACTTTCCAATAAGTCAAGGCCCTTTGAAGTGTGTCTCTTAAGGATCTAACCCTGTCAATATTTTAAATATATCTATATGAAAATAATTTTCCTTACAAATAAACTTGCATTTATTAATAGATGCAAAATGGTTTATTTTGGATCAAGCAGTTTGAGCAGCGCTGGCTTCTGTGTGCGCTCTCCTTCACACCTGTGTAGCTTCACCGACTTAAGAGGGGTCATTTTAGAGTCAAATTAGCCCATAATGAAGGAACCGGTCATAGTTCAATTTTCCTACATTGTTTCTACATGAAGATATTTTAACAATGGGCCAAATTCCCCTGTCCTTCCCATCTGTAATATCTCCACTGGCTGCAGCTGACCTGTTCCAGATCTCCTCAGGCAGAACTGAGACGCGATGCTAGTCCAGTGAGTACAGCCCCGTTAATGTGCGTAGTGCTGTAACAAGCACTCGTTCCACAGAAGTGCGTTACATCCCAGCCCAAGCCACTGCACTCTGGAAAGCAATGCCGACCTTCCAGTACGCCAGTGCGTTATTCATACGAGGGACAAAAGATTGGAGAACGCTGCCCTTGGGATGCAGGGAGCGAAGCGAGGGCTTGCACGGCGTTGTGTGGTTGGAAAGAGCCACCTGCTGGGCACAGCCGCCGCCGGGACACGGATGCTCCGCGGAGCCAGGGCCGGGCCGGCCGCCCCACCGTGTGGCCAGCCCGGGAAATGGGGATGCTGCCGGCACCGGGATGGAGCGCCCTGCTGCTGATGGGGGCTCTGGGAAGGGAAGGACGGGGCGCCAGCAGCGGCAACGAGGCGGCTAAATCGCGTCCCCAGTTTTTTATATGGCTGACGTCTATGATTTGTGTACATTTTCATCGTTATTGTTTATTGCCTACAGCAAAGTGAGGCACGAAGGCATCATACGAGATTTCCTGCTCTAGGAAATGCATGTCTGTGTGTGTGTTTGTGTGAGCACCCAACAGAGATAATAGAATGGTTTGTGTAGGAAGGGACCTTAAAAATCATCTAATTCCACCCCCTCTGCCATGGGCAGGGACACCTTGCACTAGACCAGGTTGCTCAGACCCCCATCCAGCCTGCTCTTGAATACTTCCAGGGAGGGGCCATCCACAACCTCTTTAGGCAACCTTTTCCAGTTTATATTAAACATTTCTTCCTAATATCTAATCTAAACCTACCCTCTTTTCGTTTGAGGCCATTTTCCCCCTAGTTCTATTATTATAAGACCCTATAAAAATCCCTCTCTTTCTTTCAGGCTCCCTTTAGGCACTGGAAGGCTGCTCCAAGGTCTACACAGGGCCCACTCTATACACTTATTTGTCATGTATTGTGCATGCCTCATTACAGTCTACAACATCCTCATGAGGGGAAGATGAGGGGCAGGCACCAATCTGTTTTCTGTGGTGACCAGTGACAGGACCCGAGGAAATGGCCTGAAGTTGTGTCAGGGGAGGTTTAGGTTAGATATTATTAACAGGTTCTTCACCTGGAGGGTGGTTGGGCACAGGAACAGGCTCCCCAGGGAAGTGGTCACAGCACCAAACCTGACAGAGCTCAAGAAGTGTTTGGAAAATGCCCTCAGGCACATGGTGTGATTCTTGGGGCTGTCCTGTGCAGCATAGTTAGTATTTCTGTTTGAGTATAAAGTCAACACTTTGCTGCATCAACAGCAGATGAGAGCTGCTGTGTTTGCTGCAGCCTCACTCTTCTGTTTCATCCTGAGGCCTAAGCACCTTCTGTAATCCCTGCTGCTTAAAATGACAGTAGTGCTACAAGGCTGGTTCACCACCTGTGTTGCCTATTCTTCATTCCCTCACCTAAGTTTATCTATTGCTTATACACTGGATTGCAGGTTGATGCTTTACTTGGCTATTCTTATAACTTCTTGCATTGACTTCAAGAACTTTGTCTTTCTCAAGGACCATTTGGAAGTTCCCAGGACCCTGGAGATTTCTGACAGTGCAGATCTCTCTTCTTCTGAGAACCAGCTTCCTTGCACTCAGACTTGTACTCTGCTCCTGGCTCTGTTAAGGTTGATAAAGACATCCTGTGGTATCTTCTGCTATCTTCTTAGACAATAACTGTTGCCAGCTGCAGGCCTGATGTCTGAAAGTCCTGTTTTATCTGTTATCGCTGGAAAAGCTTTGAGGGCAGGCTGATGTCTGGAGCCTTTTTTTTTCTTCCAGCAGTACCTGGCAAAAGACATAGTGCAGATTGCAAGGGACTGGGTGATTCAGCATGCCAGAACCCATTTTCGACATTGCAACCAGAGACTTTTTTAGTCCCAGACAAATCAAGCAGTATATCTTCAGGATTACCACACAGTGACTTCCTTACAGGGCTGTGTTCCCTGATGGGAGGTTTCCCAAACATCCAAGACATTTTTGAGGGCTTTTCACCATCATAAAAAAATGCTAAAGACTGCAAAAATGAAAAAACACAGCTGCCAACTCTGGTTTCCATGAGTTTGAGGGTGTCTGGGATTTCTGCTCTCCCCACTTCCTTCCTCAGCACCTCCACCAGACCTGAGGGATGTCTGCACTTTGATTTTCTTACTAGGTCTTGTGAGAGCCTTCATCGGACTACAGCATGTGCTGGAGGAGTAGATCTCCTTACAGTACATCTCTGTTAGGCTGCTAGAGAGAGCACCAAAGGATTATTATCTTTTCCTTTCATGGTGTGGACAGTCAGACACAGCATTTCAGCTGAAATTCTGGCTTGCTTTATGAGTATTTTGTGGCAGTGACATCAACTATTGGACATTTCAAATAATAGTACCTGTGTTTGTTTGTTTAATTTCTGTGTTAACAGGTGGCTTCAAAAGTGTTTTACTGCATATCGCCAGCACTTGGCCACACTTCTTCACACTCATGTTGTGCAGCCTCTTGGATGTGGTGGGAGTGAGCTGCAGCTCTCTCTGCACATTGGCTAGAAATGGATACATCACTGCTCTCAAAGCTCAATTAAAGCTGTGCTGGTATGGCCAACTTTTGAATCAGCTGAATTTTTGATGATATGTCTCTCTAGCATCCTTTTCCACGGTCCTGAATATTTCTTCAGCAATAGGTCAGTGCTCATGTACTTTTCCTGTTCTTCCTGTTTAGAAATGCTTATGCTGGATTGGTGTTTCATCAGTATTCGTCTCTGCAAGGTGGTATGAAGTGCACAGTGAATGACTGTCTCCAGGGAGATCATTTTTATGCCTCCAATACTGCATGAAGACTGCAGCAATCTCAGTTTTGTGACACAAGTATTTAATTTTTTTCCTTTTTGGGGATATGAAACCAGTGTTTCTCTGCAGTCCTGTTATGTTTAATACTGCTCATTCTTCCCCAGAGCTGTGACCTGGTGGTGTGGTCTCATCAGCATATCAGCAGCCTTCCCCACAGAGGCTGCTGAGGATTTACCCTCATCTCTGCTCAGATTGTATTTTGACTTGTGGAGTGTCTATGTTATGGGTAGCATATACCAAGAAGCCTGTCTGTACTGCTTTTCCTCCAATTCTTGCTCATGCTTTAGTTCTTAGTCAATTCTGCCTTTTAGATTCACTGCAATAAAAGACAGAGTGGCAGACCTTTCCTGGACTCACCACTGCCAGTAGGGTTTTTGAGTAAGATAGACAACAACACTGAGAAACTGCACTGCCCCAGGTGAATTGTATATGTACAGATATGGATACATGTGTTTCTACATGGAAGAGGTTAGAGACTGCCTTAGAGGCTTAGTCTCGCAGCTGACTCATGTCCTCGTGTAAACTGGCTGAAGGAAGGGTGGCTACAACTAAACCGTCTGTTAGTCTTATAAAATGCTGAAGGATGTCTAGACCTTAGCTGGGAGGATGCTGATGCTTACTGTCCAAAGCCACGCTACGAAAATGCTAAAAATGAAGCAGTGTAGACATTTGCAACCCTGTGCCTTGCCTCTGTTTTATCTGCTAACCCAGACATAGTTCATATTCCTGAAATCGGGCTGATTCTACATGGAAAGAAGTATTTGCCAAAATGTCGAATGTAAGTATAATAAACAGGACAAATTTCTCTCTGGTGTCTCATACACACATTTCTTTATAACTTCTTTTCTTCCTAACAAGTTATATGCATTGTACTGTATATTATGTCCTGATATGTATCTGTTCAGGGAAAAAAAAAAAAAGGGATTGATGTGTTTTACTCAAATTATGCTGTACTTTTCTTAGATGTAATTTCAAAACTTCTAAATCAGCCAGTGAATTCCTAAATTCGGGTTATAGATTTTTCCACAGCTACCCCTGCTCTTTAAAACTTTGTTGCAACTTCATTCACTATTATGAAGCATCTATTTCAGTTTATTTTGTATCAGTTTTGTCCTAGCCTCTTACCCATTGCTATTCTCCTATCCTCTTAACCTCACAGATACTGAGAAACCTCTAGGTACTTGGTAAATGACTTCAAGAAGATACAGATATTACTGACATCTGGGGAACAACTACTATTGATCCCAGATATTCCACTGCTCTTCATGGCAGATGTGATAGAGGCAGGTGATAAGAGGAAAATGATGAGTCCCATATTATAAGCATCACCAGGAAGAAGAATGAGTAACCAGAATGACCAGCTTACATCTTTTGAAGTGGAAGTAATAAACACTTGCAAGAGGAGGTGGCCTGTTGCAAAACCACAACTAGCAAGCATTCTGTGGCTGATATATTTCACTAAAGAAAGCAAACATTTTGTGGTACTCTATACATGTTAGCCTGTGTTTCAAGTGGAGAGGTGTTTGAACCTTGGAAGAGTCTCATCCTTAAGGCTTTAAAGAGTACCTTACATCTTTTTCACTCATGATAGAACAGGAGTCCAGACAGCAGGTTTTCAAGATGAAAGGTAACCCTATAGTTAAGGCTTGATTCACTTCCTCTTGAGAAAAGTTTCATGTTTGATCAGGCTGAGAAACAGGTCCCTGTTCTGCAGCAGACTACTACTGTTTGTGTATCAGCTGATGTTTCTCATTTCTAAGACGGGGCTCATGACATTCCCCTATCTTCTAAGAAGTTCTCAGGACTACTGCTTTAAAGCACAGACAACATTAATGAGGATATTAGTTGTGCCTTGGTGTGGAATGAAGTCTGGAAGAAAATTCAGATGTAGATGAGGAGGGAACAAAGGGAGGAGGAGAGAGATGCAGCTGGAATGTGCAGCCTGGAATTCCTTCAAGGTTGTGTCCTTCCCCCCCGCCCCCAAGAAGCAAGAGGTGGTGCCGTGTTTCTGTGTGCTTCTCCCTTCAGCCATTCTGCTCCTGTACCTTTTGTGCACACGTTCTTGTCCCTTGGCAGAGATAGTGTGAAGTGCACAATGAATAACTTTTTTCATGCTCCTCCTCTGGACTTGTTCCAACAGGTCAACATCTTCCTTGTGTCTCTGAGGTACCATTTTAAGAGTGTGTGCTGGACCAAAAAAAAAACCTCAATCACTCAATCTGAAGCTGAGGTTTTCGTTCCTCTGCCTCCTGAGATATGAATGAATTGCTCCTGTCATGTGCTATTGCATAATTCATGAGTTGATATAACTATGAAATGCTTTGCTGAAATTTTACAAATCAACAAAGAAAATGTGCATTGCAAAATTCAGTTTAGAGCATTGATAAACAGAATATAGAAAAGAGAGACCTTCAGGCCCTCTAAGAGGATTACTTTTCACTTCTTTCTTTTATTGCAGTTTTGTTTTCTCATTAATTACTCTTAATACATGAGTCAATATTTACGTGGGTGATAACACCGGCTATACCAGCTGCTAGAAGTTGCTCATTTAAGACAATTACCTGTTTTGAAATTGCCTAATCCCCAATTTATTAGTTACCATACAGAATAGTTTGCTTTTTTAGTGACTTGAACAGTTTGTAGAGGCTGATCCTTGAGGATGTGAAAGGCAGCTTTGCCTTAAATTCGACTTGGTCTGTTCCCCCATCAGCAATGGCTGCCATATTACCTGTGTTGTATGGGATGATTTTTCTCACTTGATCATTTTTTCTTATGGAATGAAATGAGGTACCCAAAAATAACCTTGTGGTCTTAGGCAGCTTAAAAAAGAAAAAATCAAAACTGAAACAAAACCCTAATAAAATGAGCTAATACTGACACAGCTTTAAAGACCACTGAAAGTCAGACTGAGTGGTATAGCATGTGAAAGCAAATATCTGCTGGTCTATGCATCTCAGCTACCATATGAGTTTGATGTGCAGATCAGATATTGCTGTACAGTTTATTGTTTGTGGGCTGCTCTTGCAGCATTTTTGTTGGGATTCTTTGTGAAAAGTATAATGATAAGAAAGTTTCACGCAGCAGAATCAGATAAAAAGAGAGAAGCACACCCTTGAGAAGAAAGAATGAGCAAACCAAATAAATGTCAAGTTATTGATGTGTCAGATCATGCAAAGCCTTTGGAAAATATGGAGTCTCAGGTGGCAGAGAAGTCCTTTCAGTTCTACTTTACTGACCTCTAAATGTCAGCATAATGCGGTGGACAGGAATTTTGCCACCTGAATTCCTTTATGAGCAGTATTTCACTCCCTTCAGACTCCTCCTGAACATCCCACTTTTTAAAAAATTCCTTTTTCTTTCAACATCATTGTTAAGAATTTTCCATAGCTTCTCTATCCTAAATGGTCATACACCTTTTTTGTACATTACCTTGGTTCTTTAAATTTTGCTCTTCTGTGAATGGTTACCAATTTTCACGTATGAAAAGGTGACAAATGAATGTCCAGTGCTGTGCAAATTTCTAAAACCTGCCTTAACAACTTAGGTGACCTTCCTTTGTCAGAGAAGCCAGGTATATCTGCAGTGTGATGGGAGAGGGATGCAGCAGGACAGCTTAGGGCTATTTTGCATATGTGTGGCAATAATGTCAAACATGTGCAGTAAATTACTAAATCTGGCCTTTCTGAGGAGTATGGTGTATTACCATGCCAGCACAGCCAAGCTGATCTGCACATACACTGCAGAAATACCCAGGACTGGCAGCTGTGTTGAGCAACTTGTCCTTCACCAGCCTAGAGCTCACCAATAAATGTAGAGTCCTCACATTTCATGCAGACGGAAGCTCCTTTTGAGAAAAAGGGCTGCATATGACAGGAGTCTGTGGCATCTGGTAGGTAGGGATGGGAAGTCAGCTACCTTCATTTTAGTGATGAAGGGGAGTGCTGAGGCCATTTAAAAAACCACAAGCAAAGCCAGCAAAAAAACCCCGTGTAGGAGTGGAGCAGGTCTATTAAAAACAAGAGTAACTATGGAATAATCTTTCTTTTCCTCAGCATTACTTTCAAGCCATCCCTGAAAGAAAGTATTCCAACAGCAAGCCTTTGGTTTGCATGCACTTGGGTAAGTCCCCAAGTGTAAAGACAGCTGTGATGGACAGTGACCAAATAGCACATTTTCCTATGATCTATGTAATCAGGTTATTTCTCCAGTTACATGCAGTGTCAACTGATGTGATACCTCATGTCTCATTAAAATCTAGAGAATTAAGCTACCTGGAGAATTTGAGTAGCATTTGAGAAGACATAATAGCACAAAAGATGAAGGGGATTCACTCTTAAGCACTGTCAGGGATGTTAACAAAATTACCAGTGAAGAAGAAAAAATGATTCAGTGATGAATAATCATGTACTATATCAGGTAAGTCAAGCCTTTGTCTCTGCAGCAATTAACTGTTCCAATGATATGGGCTGGCAATGTAATGAGGAAGCATCAGTGAACACGCACTAATTACATTTTCTTTCAAATTCAACAGAAGCTGAACAGCTGTTTGGTGCAGTAGGTAAATTAAGTGCACTAGTCAGATCCAATTTTGAAGTGAATCCTTGATGTCACTCAATGATTAATGTGTAGGCTGAATGTTTAAGGGCATGATTCAGCTAAAATATACTTTCACTCCGTGTCTTATTACCTTCTGTTGTCTTGATCACACCTTCCCTGTACAAAAACCCATCTAGGGGTATGTGTGTGGAGGGGGTAAGAAAGAAGCAGCTGAAGAAAGTGACTTCTGGTGTTCTCCTTGCAGAAATTTCTTGTCAATCATTTGTGGAGAGCAGAAGAAAAACAGAATTTATCCTCTCCTGCTGAGAAAGCAGCTGTAGAGATGGCTTGCAAGACTTGCAGTTATAGCCTGTACCTGGAGCCTACAAGATCAGGGGTACACAAGGGCATTCATCAGAGGAAAGAGCTGTTCCAGTTCATTGGATCACATTAAAAGGCATTTTAAGCAGGAAAGGAAAATTTTAACCATATTATATTAACACATGGACTTCTCAGGAACTGACTGAGTGGCTCCATGGCCCACACCACTGCATCTTCCAAGCTTTTCTATTACAGAGCCAACTCCTACACTAGGGACTAGGACTCTGGACTGGAGTAATAAATTGTAATAACATGTAATTTTCTTGCTGCGTCCTGCTATGTCGGACAAATATAATCCATATTCTTGTCCTGGTTTCAGCTGGGACAGAGTTAATTTCTTCTTAATAGCTGGTACAGTGCTGTGGTTTGGATTCAGGTGAATAATGTTGATAATACACTGATGTTTTAGCTGTTGCTAAGTAGTGCTTACCCTAAGCCAAGGACTTTTCAGTTTCTCATTTTCTCATGCTCTGCCAGCCAGCAGGTGCACAAGAAATCAGGAGGGAGCACAGCCAGAACAGCTGACCTGAACCAAAGGGATATTCTGTACTATGGAATGTTATATTCAGTGTGTAGACTGGGAGGGGCTGGCTGTGAGCGGCTCATCTCTGCTTGTGGACAGGAGGGGCGTTGGTTAGTGAGTGGTGAGCAATTGTATCAACTGTTCTTAACTCACAGGTTTTACAATTTTCTTATTCTCCTCCCTGTCCCACAGGGAGAGGGGGAGGGAGTGGTGGAGGAGGGGGCATGAGGAGTGAGGCTGTCTTTTTGGACTGCTCTGGTTTAACTCCAGCCAGCAGCTGAGTCTCACACAGCTGGTCTCTCACTTTACTTTAAATGAAGTGAAATAGAAAACTAATAAAAATAATCAAAAGAAGAAAGAGAGGAATAAAACATGAGAGACACAAGTGATGCACCATAGAATTTCTTGGGAAGAACATGGGAAACTGAAAAGTCCTTGGCTTAGGATAAGCACTCCTTAGCAACAGCTAAAGCAACATGATTCTCATATTAAATCCAGAACACAGCACTGTACCAGATACTAAGAATAATATTTACTCTATCCCAGCCAGAACCAGGACATTGATATTGTGCTCTATTTCTGCCTAGCTTGTAATGAATCTATCTGGAGGGGAGGGATGCCATCCAGAAGGACATTGACAGGTTTGAGAGTTGGGCCTGTGCAAACCTCATGAAGTTCAAAAAAGCCAAGTGCAAAGTCCTGCACCTGGGTCAGGACAATCCCAAGCACAAATACGGGCTGGGTGGAGAATGGATTTAGAGCAGCCCAAAGGAGAAGGGCTGGGGGGTTTTGTTGGATGAGAGGCTGGACACGACCTGTTGACATGTGCTTACAGACCAGAAAGCCAACCATGTCCTGGGCTGCATCAAAAGATGCATGACCATCAGGACAAGGGAGATGGTCCTGCCCTTCTACTTTGCCTTTGTGAGACCCCACCTGGAATTCTGTGTCCAGCTCTGAGGCCCTGAACACATGAATGATGTTGACCTGGAGCAAGTCCAGAGGAAAGCCGTGAAGATGATCAGAGGGCTGCAGCAGCTCTCCTATGAAGATAAGCGGAGAGATTTGGGGCTGTTCAGCCTGGAGAGAAGACTTTGGGAAGACCTTACAATAGCTGTCCATCACCTAAAGGGGGTCTGCGAGAGAGCTGGAGGGGAACTTTTCAGAAGGTCATGTAGTGATAGGGCAGGGAGGGAATGGCCTTAAGGTGAAGTAGGGTAGGTTTAGGATTAGTTATTTGGAAGAAGTTCTTTACTATAAGGGTGTTGAGGCACTGGAGCAGGTTGCTCAGAAAGGTTGTAGACTACCTGTCCCTGGAGGTGTTCAAGACCAGGTTGGATGGGGTTCTGAGTAACAGAGTAGTGGAAGGTTCCTTACTCATGGCAGTGCAGTTGGAACTAGACAATCTTTAAGGCCTCTTCCAACCCAAAACTTTCTACAATTCCATGATTCTATAATTCTATGATTGATAGTATTTAACTTGTGGAGTTTTTTTCCATGCTTCACAAAAAAATCCCCATCTTGCCATTTGATTTGGAATGGATTGGCACAGGTCAATTAGAGATGAAGAATCACCATGCTTCTTGTCTATGTAAATGTTGACAAGACAGTCAGCAACATGTTGACAGTCAGCCATGTGCATTGTTAGAGAGAAATACCTAGGGTTTATTTATTTAAGGCTTTTTCTTACCTGCATTCAGCTTCTTGTAATGTATGAAGGCTGTTTTGTTTCTTCTAATTTTTAAACCCAAAGTAAATCCATAGAAAAACACTAGGTGTAATGAATGGGATAATCTATTAGCCTTGTATTATCAAAAAGTGACTTTCTTTTTGATAAAAGGTGAGTGACATGTGATGAGTCATTGCCTTTTATAATCTGAAACTTAGGTTTTGGTCCTTTTCCATGCCTTGATTAGCAAATGCATTTCCTTTATCACTTCAGCCCTTTTTTGTCTGTCACAGTGATAGACTCCTTTTGATCACTTAAAATATTACTTTTAAAAGAAAAGAAGAATATATCCAATAGGTCAATGCTGGCTTTGAAGATGCATTAGTCATGGTCAGATATTCTTGTTTCAGGGCACTACAGAAAATATAATATATAGAGTTACATTCAACATTCGCATTTCCCTCAGACCTCATCAGCATCCCTGCTCTGAAGCATGACTTTGATGTAGGTGCATTTGTTAGCTGCATATAGATGAGAATTAGTTTTAAGATTATTAATGAGTCTACAAAGACAGAATCATGGCAGGGAAAGACAGAAAACAGCCTGTCATCCTCCTCCCAGTGAAAGATTGTGTGGTTTCCAGGAGTGAAGTAACTTGGGTGAATCATATAATCAGTATTCACAGGGTCAGATGCAAATTTATGGTCCTTAAGTCCTCTCTAAATGCAAATACTGGGGCTAGAATCAGTACTCTGCTAAAGAATCAGATGCTGACAATTTCAGCATGTACTGAAATAGGCTTAGTTAAAAACAGTTTTAGTGGAATCAAGCTATGTCTTTAAAACTGCTCTTCTTGTCACAGAATTTTAGTTTTTCTGTCTAATTTTATAGAAGCACAGAAATCCAGGAATAAAGAAGTTGGTACACTCAAAACTTCCTAGATATCCTTTCTGCAAGCACAACATGGGTACAGAAGAAGAAAAGATTATACAGACTTGTTCAATAAACCCCATGTTGTAGTCAAGATATGAAAATATGGTCTGTTAGGCAACACTGAACCCAATGCTGAACCAAATCACATCCATCTCTGATAATAAATTATGGATGCTTTCCAAAGCTCCTTGAAAGTTAGGCTGAAGGTCTACAGAATTGATCACCAAACATAAGCAGACACAGCAAAATCCAGCAACCACCCACTCTGCTGAAACAAAAATGTGTTGTGGCAAACTGCCTCTTAGAGGTGTTAATGTGTAGATATATGATTGGGTGATCAGAGAGAACTGACCTTGAATAAAGGAGACTCTCTCAACCTACAGTTTATGCTCTTGAGGTTGGGATTTTCCCGTGACAGCCACTCCTTCAGTGAAGAAGAGGAGGAAAGTACCTCCAGCCATGTATGGCCTGGCCAAATTACACTATTTCTGTCACTTATAATCTGTGACATAGACACACTGGGGATAATACTGGCAAAACAGAGAGCCTAAAGCCAAAGAAGAGTGCATGGGGAAGGTGTGGAGGGAGACCACAAGAGAAAAACAGCTTTTGCTTCTTTTACGGTTAGATAATTCACTCCATCATTTTTTATTGAATCGTCTTTGGAACTGTTACCTTTCAAGTCTGCCTTAAAAATATTTGTGTTATGTGGCTTCTTGTTCTTCATCCATTATTATGTGTCAAGGTGTCTTAAGGAAGGCTTTCACCTAAATTGGTATGCAGCATTTGTATCCTATCATACACTACTTATCACACCATTTAACAGTGAGAAAGAATAACACCTCTGTGCCAAAAGAAAAGGCTTTACAGACATCTCAAAAATCCTTCCTATAATCTTGCCACGCCAACAATGTTTGAAAAGCGGAAACAATTTAATGGTAATTAGGATGTAACACCCACAGCTTTGCATTGATCAGCACAGAAATGATGTAGTCCAAGAGAAGACAAGCGGAGTGCAAGGAGAAGCATGTAGCATCTCTAAGCCAGCAGAAATCCCTATGCTTAACTTCCTTCCCAAGGGCTGTTTTTTCCTTAAGGATGCTAATACACAGTTTGTGAAGGGAAAAGGGCTTTATCAAGGTGTCAAATGGACAGCTATGCAATAAACTCTCTTTTCATGTATGTACATATGCTACCCATCTCTCTTTTGTTAAAAAGTAGTGACCTGTTTTCGTCCAATTGTTTAAAGTGTACCTTTTGAAATTTACAACTAAGACTACTACTAAACCCAGAAATTTCAATGATATGCTGTAGATTATATTAGGTTTGAAATTTACATGAAAGTCTTGATATTTTGTCTTAAAATCCAAGGAAAAGATTAGCTTAATGGCAAAAAATACACTTTGAAATAGGTATTCTGCTCTTCACCAAAAAGGTTAGTTAATGAAACTGGAAAAATGAAAATCTGAAGGGAAGTGAAAACAGACTGAAAAAGATAGTGACACAGAACACAACAATACAAATGAATGAGGTGGGTAAAATCACATTGGAGATAATAAAAATGAAATTAGAGGAAAAGAGAGTTTAACAAGATATGGGCACAAAATGTCAAATGAAAAACGTAGACAAAACCAGAAGACAGGGTTGGAGATAATGATTGAAAATGGAGAAATGCAGAAGGATGTAAATGGTAACAATGTCAAATTGTAAATGTAAAGGAAGGAGTAGATAAAGAAATTTAAAAGGCTTATATCCCATGACATTAAAGTGAATAATTTAAATTACAATTTTAAAGAAACCCACAGGTATACACTACTGAAAAAAAGTAGGAAATGAACATTGTTATAAAATAACTGTGTTCAGAAAGCTGACCTTATAATTTGTGTCTTCAGAAAGAGAGAGGTTGAAAAATGTAAAGAAATGAAACACATCTGTAAGTTTCCCTTCCACAAGTATAGCTAAGTTGTGATAAGCTTATGTTTATATATGATTTTGGCAATAAGACTTTTCTTACCAGCCCTTACATGAGAAACATTCTAAAGGAAAAGAAGGGATATGTATCACATTGTTAATAGTTTGATTTCAGATGAATTGTGCTTCTCAGCTTTTACATGACATGAAATGAATTTTGCAGTCCCAGAGTACTCAGGCACGGATGAATTCCAAATCATGTAATGTTTGTGGGACTGTGATAACTCATCACACTTGGGAAATCTATCCTTTTTTAAACTTAGGAGTGTAATAAAAGAAGGGAAGGAGACTATATCTAAGCTGCTGTAGCAGAGGGGTGTATTGCATGAATTTTGTAAGATATAGCCACTGTGTCTATGACTGGCAGTTATTTTGGATTTATTTATTCTAAGCTCAGAGAAAAACCAAAATCTCTCCCTAAAAGTTCCAACAAAGACTCATATGTGTCTATCTGTCATGAATAAGAGGAAAAAAAAGAAGGAATATTTTTTTTGCTGAAAATGGTATCTCATAAGCAGTAAGACCATGAAACAAAGAGTACACTGTTGCAACTGATCTTTGTCCTGTTTGGAATCCTGCATTTAATGTTATGAAAGCAAGATATGACTGAATCTGCCAGCATATGACTATCTTGTGATTCTGATATACAGCAGCTTCTGCCTAAACTTTGGAAAATCAATTAATCTCTAGTATGGTTTGATATGTCTGAAGAAACTCATGATTCATAAAATACTTCATCCATTAGCATTGATATACAGAAGTGATGAATTTTGGTTTTTCATTCACATTGTCATACTTTTCATATGTTCACTATAGAGAAGTAACTTTCTGTTTGGAAGCAAAATTCTAGAGCAAAACCTCAGAGAGATCCAAAACAAATGTGCAAACTTTTAAGAGTAGTATTTTCATATCTGCCTATCCCATTGGCCACCTTGAATTATTATTTATTTGGATCAATTTTTACATTTTAAGCTTCCTTCCAATAAGAGAGACAAATTAATCACATCAGTCACATATTTACATATAGAATTTAGAACAATTTTTCTGCTATAAAACTAGTAAAAGAATGGTGAAAAAATAAAGCTTTTTAAGCTACTCAGCAATATCCATATGATTTAAATCCATAATTCACTCATAAAGTTCTGCCATTGTTTACAATGCAGAGAGATGACTAAAACTTAGATTTGCTCACTATCTGCCTGTGTGACTTTCTGCTTTGAGAAAAAACAAGTGCATATCCTACTAATATGGAAATGTTCATTGGTTTATGCTATTGCTACAACATTATCCAAAATTCTGAAGGAAAAAGAGGCTTATAATGTACATAAGTATACTGTAGCTCTAGTGTAGAGTAACTATAGTGTAGCTTCTCTACCTTAAGTTGCCAGAAACTGTAATTTAAAGCTCAATATCTTTTCTTAGCTATTATTTTGTACTCCTCCGAATTTTGTTGCAAGCTTCCATTGTGATACACAGAAATTTAGGTTTACTGCCAACCTTTAGTGAGTTCTATCAGTACACCTCTGGGTAATACTGAGGAAATGCCAAATAACTCTCAAACATTTTTTCTGCTTTAAGAGTGATCTTCTTCTTCCACAAGATTGAAGGATGTACAACTCACAGGAAGAGACCTTGCCCATTTGTGCTTTTGAGCATAGACACAATTTGTTTTTAAAGCTCCAATTTCTTTGGTAATAGTGGAAGTGAAATAGCACTCGTTGTCTGTTCTCACTCTTGCTTTCTGCCAGGAACTAGAGAGGGTGTTATCAAAGGGTGAGTTAGACTGGCTTAAAGCCCATATTGTGGCCATGCAATGTGGAGCCTAAGACTTGCCTTCCTTGTTCATTAGAGTATTGTATGAATTTTGTAATATCTTACAGAATTTTTCCAATGAAGTCTTCAGGTTGTGTAGTGGTATCACAGCTGTACACTACTCTATCTGCATGGCACTGTATTCAACACACTGCATCAACCCTCAGGCTCCGATACCGCAGGATTTCTTGCACTGCAATTTAATGTATTCCCTTCTGGTTGCCTTGCTCTCCCAAAAAACCCCAACCAAAAACCAACCAACCAAACGAAAAAAAACCACCACAAAACCAAAACAAACCCCAAACCAAAAACCCCATAGATTTTATTGGTCTTTTAGCCCAGAGAGACAAGCCGCATATTTCTGAAATTTTCTTGTTTGAAATACTAAGGAGCCACTTACAGCTATCTCATATTAATACCAGTGTTGATATGTTCCTGCCTTTCATAAAGTGTTCTTTGAAAGCTAACTACCACCAATTTTGTTTTTAACAATGACATAAAGGAACACCAAAGAATAAAACCAAAAGGAACTACAAGAAGTGTAGAAATATGGGTGCATTTTTTACCTCAGCTAGGTCAAAAAGAAACCTGAACAGGCTCTCTGCAAAACTAGAAGCAAAAAGATGATTCAGTATATTAAAGCTCACAGCTGCTTCAGCATGTGGCAGGAGCAGTGGCTCACCTGCACCAAAAGACTATGCAAGACAGCACTGTATTGAAAGACTTGAGTATAAATGTTAGCAGTGGAATCTTTTCTGTGGCTCATCTAATGTAATGACATTTCAACATGCTTATACAGAAAAATCAATTTTTTTAGTAAGCCTTCTCCTGAAAATACATCATAATCTTAATTAATTCACTGCTCTATTCCAAGAATAGGCATATGAATGGCACAGACGTGGCAATAGTTTACAAATATAATGCCTCCAGGGAAACGCAAGCAGCGTCATGGAAAGCAGAAACTGTGAAGTCTGCTTTTTAGAATTACTTCCTTTGCTTCTTTTGCTAGTGTCAAATAAGCAGTGAGTTCCAACCACAGCATTTCCATGGCTGGAAATTTCATAACATTCCTCTTGGCAGTGGATTTCTGGATGTGTTTTTGAGAGATCAAACTGCATGCTCTCAGTGAAGGTACTAAGAAAGCCATTCTCATCCAACTGGCTGACATTTTTGTCTTTAAATTTTAGAAACTCAGCACATTAGGACTTGTTCTATCTGTCAAATTTAATTGTGTCTACTATAAGCAAAAATTACAGGATATTCAAACTCAGATATGATACGTATACATAAAAAGTGATTGCATAATTTTTGTGTCTTTGTGATAAAAATGAATTATGGCTTGCCAGAAGCTTGAAAAATAAGGAGATTAGGAGAAAAAAAAATTAAACTGCTTCATTCATCTACTTTCTCTTGTTTATCTGCATAGTTCTCTGTACTGAGCTAATAATAATATCTTCAGATTTCAAGATGTTTAAAGTTATCTAGTACATGTGAGCATAATTTAGCATGTAACACAAGAAATATTTTAATGATGCTATAAAATGCTAACCAATAAATTATTAAACAAAATATTTTTATGTTCTCCACACACTCTGTAGCATGTTTTTTAAGTATGCAAGCTGGTAGAAGGTTAAAGTGTCTTTGAGACAAGTATATCTGCTCTTTAAAAGCAGGAGTTTGGTACTCCAAAGACATAATAATCTCAAGGAAGAACTTTAAGTCTTATCCTCTGTTTTATATTTAGTAATTTGACTAGTGTCTGTAAAAATGAAAATCTTCTTATTGGTTAGTTTTTTGTTTCTTTAATTTCCAAGGCAATTATTTACCAACTCTTCAACAGTCATGCTAAAATTACCTATACAGTAAAAGAAAGGAAGAATGTCAAGGTTATATACAAATATATCTGAAATATTTGGAGGACAATCCAAATTTAGCATGAAGAGAACAACATCACGATGAGAAAAAATTTGTCCTTGAATTTTCCCTTTGAAAACTGGATATGAAGCAGGCTTAAATATTGCACTCAATATATTGCATTTTATGTTTCCTTTGAGCAGTTATCTTTACAGCACTAATAAAACCAGTGAAATAAAATGAGATTTTTTTTTATGTAAAATGCCCAAATCAGTGGGAGATGCTAATTAGTAATAACTAGGTGTTCAGTTTTTTTCTCCTCTTTATTCTGGGTTTTCTTCATTACTTCCTTGCCTATATTTTTCCCTAGATTGTGGGTGATGTTGAATCTGGTAAATACAAAATTGTTATAGCCTAATTGTGAGATTCTTCTTAAGTTATGCCTCTATAATTAAATGATTTCACTATTCAAATGAATAACTGAACATAACCAGTAATAGTTTTCTCTTCCCTGTAGATGCCTGTGAGTCAATGAATTTGGAAGATTTTGAGAACTTGAGGTGCTCTTGCTAGTATTATGTACACGTGGAAGATTTTACGGTGCATGTTTAACTAGGCAGAAGTGAAGACTGGGTGGGATGCCACCCTCCTTCAGGCTTTAGCATTTTCTTCCTAAATGTATTGGCCCATTCCAGAGGAACAGAGCAAGTATTTCCTACCAATTCATTTGATTTGGATGTGTTCTTGAGCACAATGACAGTTTATTGCCCACCTTTCTCCGCATCTGAGATTAATGAGACAGTTATTTGGATAACTCCAAAGGGGAGCACTGTGAAGAGCTGGGTGGTGCTGTGAAGGGAATGAGAGCAGCCTTTGCTGCAGGATGGTGTCCAACCGTGCTGTTCCTCGTCACAAGGATGTGAATATCACCAGAGTGTTGTTCTGTGGTACCGATCTGCCTCCAGCTCTGCTCGGTCTGCCTTGCATGCACTCTTGCATCCCACCTTATTGCTTGAGGAAATGCAGGTCTGGAAACCTTGCTCAGCACACATTTGAAATGGAGGAGCATGGAGGTAGGTCTGAGCACACTCTGTCAGGATGAACGATTTTCCTCAGTTTGAGGTTATATCTATTTTTTAATAGTGAGCCTGCAGTTCCCAAGGAGACAGTGATATATCTGAAAAGCAATAGACCAGGTGATATAACCTGGACTTCAGGAAAGCATACTTTGACCACTTCAGGGATCTGCCTGGTAGTGAACAAGGGGAAAAAGCCCTGGATGGAAGAGGAGCCCAAGAAAGCTGGATGACATTCAAGGATCATTTCCAAGCTCAGGAGTGATGAATCCCAATGAAGAGGATGTCAAGCAAAATGCTAGGAGTCCTGTGTAAATGAAAAAGGAGCTCCTGGACAAACTCAAACACAAAAAGAAAGTCTACAGGGGATAGAAGCAAAGGCAGGGAGCCTGGGAGGAATGCAAAAGAATCCTAGCAGCCAGGGATCACGTTAGCAAAGCTAAAGCCATAATAGTCCAGGGATATTGAGTGCAACAAGAAAATCTTCTATAGGTATGTTGGTGAAAAAGGGAAGACTAGGAAAAATGTGGTCCCTCACCAAAAGGAAATATGAGGCTTGGTTACCTGGCATATGGAGGAGGCTGAGGTAGTCCACGACTTTTTGCCTCAGTCTTCACCAGCAAATGCTCCAGCCACATTGCCTAAGTCACAGAAGGTAAAGGCAGGGACTGGGAGAATGTATCAGGTCCCATTGCAGGAGATCAGGTTTAAGACCGTGTAAGGAGCCAGAAGGTGCACAAGTCCATGGGACCTGATGAGACACATCTGTGGATCCTGAGGGTGCTCAGAACCATGAAAACGATCGGAGGGCTGGAGCAGCTTTCCTATGAAACCAGACTGAGAGACTTGGGATTATTCAGACTGGAGAAGAGAAGGTTCCAGGGAGGCCTTATAGCAACCTTCCAGCACCTAATAGTACTACAAAAAAGATGGAGAAGGAGTTTATACAAGGACATGTAGTGACGGGATATGGGATAATGGCTTCAAACTAAAAGAAGGTAGGTTTAGACTCGATACAAGGAAGAAATTCCTTGCTGTGAGGATGATGAGGCACTGGAACAGGTTGCTCAGAGACATTGTGGGTGACCCACCCCTGAAAATGTTCAAGGCCCAGTTGGACTGGACTTTGAATAACCAAGCCAAAACATGCTGTGATACTGTGAAAACCTATGAATGATAGACTTAAAAAATCCATGATAAAAATTAATATTGGCTAAAGAAAAAGTCAATGATAGGAGTAATTTTTTTCTTTTCTCTACACGGTTTTCAGGTAGTTAAGTATTTAGAGGCTGTTTTTGATAAATGAAAAACTTAGGTAAAAAGGAGGGTGGGGGGGGGGGGGGGGGGTGGTAGAAAAGAAGACAGAACACACTTCTCTAAAACATCTGTTTTGGCAGATTTTGACATTCATAATACTTTGTGACAATTTGAGAATGACTGTACTGGCCAAAAAACCTACAGATCTTAGAGTAGCAAATTATTATCTTGTAGAGGCCTGATCTGGCCACAAGAGAGCATTGTAAATCCAAAGAAGACCAGCTTCAGCACAGTTCATGGGACACAAATGTGATGTTTTTCCCCCACTGCTGTCAGAAAGCTCAAAAAATTATGACTATGTTTATTGATGTTAACACCAGACAGATAATTAATTATTTAGGGTTTTTTTTCTGAGAAGTGAAAAGGTCACCTTCATTACACATAGCTTTGAAAAATACCGTGCATGATACTGCAGATCATGAAACATTAAAATGCAAGCAGTGATAGAGAATTTCAGAGCTCATATATTTGCTTTACGTGTCCTTCCAATTTTGAAATGCTTGCATTTCTACATTACTGAATGGTTTGTTTTAAGAAAAATATTATTAACAAACCCTACATTGAAAATGCAGAGGCTGAAGTCTTTTCTATTGTGTAAAGGAGATGAGAATTGCTGAAAAGAAAGACTGAGAGAGATTGCAAGGTATTATGTTTCAGCTTCAAGACAGAGTAGAAACCTAGTAAACAAAGGGTCAAGACCAGAAAAGCAGGAAAAAATGAAAATGAGGAAGAAACAAATGAGAAGTTAAGCTCTAGGCAAGATATATTAGAAGGGTAGGCTAGAAGGCAGCATGAGAAACCTGATTTCCAGCTGCCCATCTGGGCATGCACCTGACTGCTCACTGCACATGTCTTTTTCTCCAAGCTTCTCCAGCAAGCAATGACCATATTCCACACCTGTGTATGGGAGTCACCTTGGGTCTGATCTCAGAAGCTCCTAAAAAGCCTTGACCAAACTGTCTGAGCATTCCTGGACCTTACCAGTTGAGCTGTGAGGCACCCCCTGATTGTACCAGGAGATCTTGCATGGTAGAGGTGGGAACAGTCAGAAACATTGGATGCCCAGTCAAGGTGGGAAACAAAGGATAAGCAATTCTGTATAGCCTTGGTAAATGACTCACCTGAATTCTAGCCTCGTAGTGGAACAGTACCATTGTGAGTTCTGGTGGAACGGTACCATTGTTACTGCACTTTGAGAGAAAAGCCTAGTAGTTACTGACTTGGGTTACAGCCAGGATGGAAACTTACTGACAACCAAAGCCAATCATCCTGCGACCTTATAAACAGCCGTCCTAAGAGAGGCCCCTTGAGCTCTCCCGGACTGCCGCAGGCTGTGCCAGCACCTGTCTCTGAGTGGGATGCCTCTCAGAACTCACAAATTCTCAAGCTTGCAACACTTGAAGAACCATTGCTGAAAACGAGGCCTAAACTTATACCCATCCCCCTCACATTTCTCCACACTCCTCAAGGTGCAACTTGTTGGGAAAAACAAAGGAATTTGATGTGAGTGTTTCACTGAACCCAAGGGTAATTTTTGACAGTTACCTTTACACACACAGAAATAGGTATATACATAATTTTACCTTTGTGTGTGTGTGAACTGGTTATGGTATTGTAAGAGACGGTCCGAAAATCCCTCATCTGCCTCACGATCATCGCCGAAGACAGAGACTGAACACAGCAGTCCTGGCCTGGCTGAGGTGGGATTGTCTGCCAAGTGTTGCCTACGGGTGTGCCCACTGGGAACTGGTACGCATTCCTGAGGAAAATTAGTGCAGGTCACAATGGACTGCGCCGTTCTTGCTGCCCAGGCGGGAAGGACTGCGCTGAAGCGGAAAGGAATGACCTGTCCTGTACACCTCTCCAGTACACCTGTCTTGTAC
Source organism: Corvus brachyrhynchos (assembly GCF_000691975.1). Classification (NCBI taxonomy): domain Eukaryota; kingdom Metazoa; phylum Chordata; class Aves; order Passeriformes; family Corvidae; genus Corvus; species Corvus brachyrhynchos. The sequence goes on from NW_008236767.1 coordinate 2,892,010, forward strand.
GTCTGTCCTGTACCTGTTTCCCAAAGCAACGGACCCCACAACAATGGCTGTAGATTTCCCAACCTCTTGGCCAGTTGCCCCTCGCTTCTGAAAAGGACTATAAAGGGACCTTCTAAAATAACCGAGTCCGAGATCTCCCCACGGAAAGAAGACGAATCCATTGGCGGAAGACCACGAGGACTTCGTCTCATCCGTTGGTAGCTATTGCCCCTCTTTTTCTCCCTCTCTACTTTGTTTCTCTCTCTCTCTCTCTCTCTCTTACTCTCTTCTATTGCATTACTGTGTTGTGGGCACTTAATAAAGGTGCACTGTTTTGATTAAAACTGAAATCTCTTGTGTCCTTTTACACTCTGAGATCGATAAACGAACCATCACGACCCCCGCTTGCATTAGCGGATCGTGACAGGTATGAATGTTACTATCTCAAATCTATAGTTAAGATATTGCTATAATTATACTAAACCCCATTGAATCACTTTGTAAATGTTAAAATACTCAATGATTAAGTACTGCTAAACCCTTTTTCACACTTACCTACATCCATATCCTTTGCACCCTTGCTCCATTTCGCATTCCTGGCTTCCATGTAAATCGTTCCAAATTTGATCTTCCTTTGTATGCTTTACCCTGTGTAGTAAGTAACGGAGTAAATCTTGCCATCAAACTCTGTAAAGTTGCAATTTCATATTAAACCCTGATTTTACCAAGGTCTTTCACAGTGGTTTTTTTTAAGTGACCAAACCACTCATCAGAACAGGTGCCAGATCAGCTCTAACAGCTCTCCCTGGTTTAGCCTCGGGAAGTCCCATACCCTTCATACATTCTAGCTAATTCTGCATGATGAGGTTGCCAAGAGAGACTCGCCTTATTTGCTCTGCTTCCTTGGGTGTCAGTTCCAGATAGGGAGTTATTTCTTGTTTAAGACTGGAAAAAGAGCAACATCCTTTCTCCACATTGCCTTGCAATCCCCTTCTCTAATCCTGTGGCTCCGCACTGCCATGGAGAACTGTGACCATGTGCAGAATGGGGTTGCTCTCTGGGACCCATAGTGTCCTGCCTGGCCTTGCTGCGGAGATGCAGACATGCAACTGGGAAAATGGAAGACCAGTACAGTGGGACAAGCACTTCTGATCAGAATTTGTGCCAGAGATGTATCAACCTTTTGGGCAGGGATAAGGTGGCATAACAAATAGGTTGAAATAATAATGGAAAAGATTTTAAAAATACAAAATTTTATGTATTATATCTGCCAGGTTAATCAAGTCTACTTAGAAGGGTTAACAGAAAGAAATTTCAATAAATACCTGCAAACATGCCAGATGCAGGGTCTTCCAGTGGTGATTCTTGCAAAAATATGTGTATACAAGCAGCTTGAGAGTTTTATCCAGATATCCAGAGTATAAACCTCCTAAACTCACTGAAAACAAACAATGAAACACAGTGTGAATAAAAGGATGGTTCTGTGACATCAAAAATTTATGTCACTTCTGTAGAGATCATATTTTAGCCATCAGAGAGAGTAGATTAAAATAACCTGTAATTTACTTCATGCTTTATATCTCTTCCCTGCTGCCTGGCTTTAGCCCTATGGAAATACCTTGACAAGGAGAAACAGAAGGTATAGGACTGTAGAACTGGAGGTGAAAGTGAGAGAAACAACTATAATTATATGAAAAAGACAAGGTTATGCATTAAATTTCTTGATAATCTTTGTACCTGAACTTATAAGGAACATGAAATGAAACTAGTAATGAAATTATACTTGCCTTTCAGGGTTGTTTACAGTGAAACTTGGTGGTATGCAATGGGTGATGAAAAATGAATTTCTGCAAATAAAGCT
>NW_008236767.1:2893954-2919100 GCF_000691975.1 Corvus brachyrhynchos
TCCTGCTCAGGTGAGTGTCTGCCCCACTCTGAATGCAAAACTACATTTTTATGACCATAATTTGACAAGATTTGCTGGTGTGATCCTGGTGCCTTAAATATATCTCTTCTTTTAGATGCTCTCAAAATCTTGCTTGATAACCTGTTTGGTTAGAAGCTGGGCAAAATACAGACAGATATTCCACTGTCTTTGCTCTTGTTCTTAATATATCCACAGGTTAACTCTTTATCAAAGAGTTATGTTTGGTTTGGTGTTTTCTTCTCCTGTGAATTTTCAAATATTACTTGCTAACTGTCTTGTGAGAAAGAATTAAAAATTTGGTAGCTCTCAAGGCAAAGCAAAAAAAGAAGTGGGGGAAATAAGAGACCTTGAGGAGAATCTTTAGTACAGCTGTGAATCTTTGGCTGTGTTTTTCTCTTACTGATGCTGAGTTGCTAGCAAGCTAAGCCTTAGGGGCAGGGTGTAAGGCCACTCCCTGTACTCTGCTGAGGACAGGGTGGGGACTTGCTGTTCAAATATGAGGTTTGGCTTGGACAGTGAGAACCTGGCTTGGGTCACTGGCACTGGTACTTTGATGGTGAAAGCCTTGGGACAATCTCATTCTGGGAGACCAGGCCAAGGGATATGTCAAAATCCAGTTTTGTAGCAAGAAACACCAAACTCCTCCCTACTTCCCAAGGAACTGGCTCCCTGACTATAACTGTGGTGAGTGAAACTGTCAAATAGTCCCAACTACAACATTTTCTTGGATGAAAACAGGGAGCACATTTGGCTTCCTGCAGTTAATCCAGGATAGAAGCTCAGGATTATTTGACTTCCATCATTTTGCTATTAGATTCCAAAGCTCAAGCAGTGATTCAGCTCCCAGAACACCACACTAATTTGATACTAATCTGTGAAAGGTCACTGCTAGCGTAACAATATCCTGTCATAGCAGAACAAGAATATTCAGTGGCATTTTACATGTGTTTGCTGATGTTAAGCTAGCATTTTGTGACACTACAGATTTTATGCAGTAGTGAATGTTAAAACTAAGCCCTTTTTTCCCCTTAATTCTACCTCCTGATGCAAATACAAATACGGGCTAAGACAAATACACACTGATAACACTGAGAGGGCAATAGATGCACCTTGAATGTAATGTTAGTGTAAATTTGATCTTTGACAAGATGCTATCTGATGAGGCAAAACAGAAGCTCTGGGTCTTGGTAACTGAGCCGGGAGGGTCTGTCACAGATGAAAGTTGGGATGTCCCCAGAGCCTTAAGAATCTGGAGAAACCACTCAAAGTAGAACTGACAGGGATGTTGATTTCACTGAGGCATTGATTTCGCCACAGGCCTAAGAAGTTCCAGTTTTATGAGAAATGTCAAAAAATGTTGAGTTTAGCCTCATCCAGGCCTAGCCCTTCTGCATTTTCATCTTCACCTTTTTCACTAGGTGACCATGTGCTCCCCGACTATCGCATCTTCCAACAGCCAGCCAGAAGAAATTGTGAGCAGGACTGAAAACAAATGCTGTTCTCAAGCCCATTATATGCCCAGCATGAAATACTTTACATGTAACTTATTTTTATAATGTTTGGACCATTATTTGAATTAAAGAGTAAAGCCTTTCTTGTATTCATGTTGAGAAAGTGACAGTCATTAAAATGAACAAGTGCCTGTTACCTATGAAGTAAGCCTTGGAGCAAGTCTCTCTCATCCAAGCATCCAAATGAAGGAGAAGATGAGAAGGGGAATGGTAATGAGGAACTGGATGGAAGTTAAAAAGCAGTTGCCTTTGGCATGTTTTTATTAATTTTTGGTTGATATGCGAAAAAGAGGTGGTGCACCTAGTGAAGTTTTAGTGCTTCACAAAATTATGATGAAAATAAAAGTAACAGTAAATGAGTGTTGAAGTAAAAATTGCTTAGGAAATATTTATATGAAGAGTGAAAAATCAGTCAACAAATAATTTTCAAAACCAGCTGCTTTATGTATTTATCCCAATCAAAGTAACAATTAACATCCAAGTGTCACAAAGCAGCACTTTGTGCTGGTATGTGAGAAAAATGTTTTCTGGCTGTTCATTAAAACCATGAAGAGAGAGGAAAAACCAGTCACTTTGGTTGTTGTTCCTTTCCTAATTTTGTGCCATTGAATGTGAAGAAAATGCAGCTTTACCCTCTTCAAGTTTCCTTGCCCCAGGCTGTGATCATGTTTTTTTTGAGCCTTTCTACCAAAAAACTTGCTTCTGAGAGTTAAACCAAAAGACAACATTTTGATATTGCATATTGGGGGGTGTCATATATGAAATGGAGTGTTGGCCTTTGCATATTGTTTTCAACTTTTAATTGTTAATTGTTTAATTATTGTTTATTCGAATTACCCATCAACCCAGTTAAGAGTTATTAAGTTCCAAAGTTACTCCCCTGATTAGTTGATTAAAGTGTTTTACATAATTCCTCGTTAAAAATCCCTTGTTAATAAAGTTCCACAAGTTTATTCCTCTCTTCAGTCCCTAAAAAGTGTAAAAACCCACAATGTCTTAATTCCTGTATGTGTCCAAGTTAATTACCCTGTTTTTAAGAGTTCTCTGAAATACTTAAAGCCCAGTTTTAAACCTTTTACCAAGTGTTCTTAACCTTTGTAAGTTTTGAGTGAGTTTTAAGCTTTGCCAAAAAGGAGACCTTCTAACTGACAGGGAACTATTTTTAGAACCTGGCCATTGGCCTGCAACTCAGCACCACGACAACCTGGAATTTTAATGATGACTTTTCCCGCCTTTGGAGCCGATGACATTTTCCCTTAGACAACAGGGAGCCATTGGCAGACTGAGATTCCCTCACCTCAAGGCACCACCAATCATCCAGGACCATGGAGGCTGGGCAGTGGGCGGTCATGGGCGGGACCCAGCTCTATAGAACTGCGGGGCACCAGCTCAGAGGTGCCATTTTCACCTCAGGTTAGCTGCTGGTGGGGCCTGGTGCTGGGAGCACAGGCCTCTACCTCTTTCAAAGGGCAATTCAACCATTCTGGGTTTGGGCTAGCTGAAGTCACCCCAGCGTTGTAAGGTCTCTGCTTTGGGACTTTTGAGCCGGTTCGGCCAACAAGGTCTCACTGCAGACCCGGTATTTTTTTTGGCTTTATAATTCTTTTGTACTTGGATTTTTTTTTGCTGATTTTTCTTTTAATAAATTGTTCTTAATTACTTTAATTAAGAACCAAGAGTTGTGTCATTCCTCACAGGGGGGCTTTTTTTTAAAGGTAAACTCTTTTTTTAAAGAAGTAAATTTTATGTCTCAGAGCCTTTCTTTCACTTTTGCCACTGTTACCCTCACAGGATACAGGTCTCTGTAGTAGCTTCTGTTCTTGCATGGAAGGAAACACATTAATTCTATTTGCATTAGAGACCTCCTTGGAGACATCCTTTGATAGTTTGCTTTTGTCCTGTTTCAATACTACGACTGTTCAATTCTTTCAGTTTCTAAAACTCTCAGTGAGAATTCGATCAGCAGTAACCTGGTAGACTGAGCACAAACATACCTGTGCATCTGGCTGCAGAAGGCCTTTCCATAGCTTTATTTTCTTGTTCAGACAACCATTTCCTTTGAACCAGACCTTCCTTTCCTATCCTCTTCGTGTAACTCATGTCTTTTGCTAGTGCTTGGGAGCTCTTGTAAAGAAGTTGCCCATTGAAATTCTGGCAAGTTTCTTTTCCAAATACAAGACATCAGCTTGGTCTGTGTAGTTATATACTCTGTCAATGCCTTTGTAGTTAAGGTTGATAGTGTTATAGATTCTGTGCTAACAGGCAGACGTACACTGAGGGATATGAATGGTATGAAAAAAATGGAAAATAAAAAAGAATGGAAACCCCACTGCATACTCAGTAAGCCTGCAGTTCTCCTGGTAGAGTAAGTAACTTCTTTCAGGAATGTGGGATTTCATTAGATCCATAAACACTTTCACATCTTTTTGTGCTTAACTGTGTTTTGGATTTGTAACCTACATAAACCACACCTATTGCAGAGATGAGACGGACTTGAACTGCAGCAAAGAACTTCTGTCACTTTACTGTAGAAAAGGAGTATACAAACTCCTAATCTAAATATGCAATGACACTGGATATTATGAATAGGTTTGGTTCTGAAGATTTTTACAAAGGCAGATTTTACAAAGGAAAGGACCTCACAAAAAACCCCAAAACACTGGGGACTTCGAAATGAAGAAAAACCTTTTCAATTAGAAAGTAGTGAGCAGCATAAAGAAATAGTGCATTACATATAATTTTCATCATGGAAACATTCAGGTGATCTTTTTCTTGCCCTCATTTTTTTTCCTGGATATTTGGGTATCTGAAGCTCTGTCTCCCTATGTGAACATTTATGCAATTAGTAATTAAGGCTGAATCTACTACATACATTAAGTTTCAGCTGAGCATCTGTAACATGAGAGTTTAGTACAGACATTTTTGTCCGGTTGGATGCTTTGTGCAATTTCACAATTGCACACCAAATATTCATTAACCTGTTCTCATATTTAATTCAACTTAATTTAATTTTAATACTGTAGGAGGAATTACTTTATTTTGAAAGCACTATAGATTTCCTTAAGAAATTATTATCCGATTTGTTTTTGAATAACTTACAATTCCTCAGGACAGGTGCTATTACATTTCTGTACCACAAAAATGTTGAATACTCCCAAGAAATAGTCAGTGATACAAGTTCATAATTATGATAAAATTATTATTTATTTTCCCTGAGATTACCAGGAACATTTCGCATGGCTTATGTTAATGAGATGTTCAAAACCTTTCAGTCAAATGAACCCATGTAGAACTATAGAATCATTTAGGTTTGAAAAGACCCTTCAGATGAAGTCCAACTGTACACCTAACACCTCTAAGTCTGCCACTAAACCATGTCCCTGAGCCCCAGGTCGACATGTCTTTTAAATACCTTCAGGGCTGGGGACTCATTCACTTCCCTGGGCAGTCAGTTCCAATGCTTGACAACATGTTTGGTCAAGAAATTTTTCCTAATAGTCAAACTAAACCTCCCCTGGCACAACCTGAGATTGTTTCCTCTTGTCTTGTCACTTGTTGCTTGTGCAGAGACTGACACCTTCTTCACCACAGCCTCCTTTCAGGCAGTTGTAGAGAGTAATAAGGTCTCCCATCTGAGCCTCCTTTTCTCCAGACTAAACAAACCCAGCTCTCTCAGCTGCCCCTCATAAGTACTGTTTTCTATGTTTTATATTCATTAAAAAATAGCTGATTGTCAGATAAATATATTCATACTGTATGTGAGATAAACATGGAGTCATAGGACATCAAGTATATCAGTTTAAGTGAAGGCACAAAAAAATCAATAAACAGCTTTAAGTATGCTGAATTTTGTTGTAATTAAAAATGTCTTTTTAAATACCACTACGCAAGATATTACTTGCTCTTCTAAAAGCAGATCTTGAATTCATAATGATGATAGATATGAATAAAGATTGAATATTTTACAAATTGGTCTGCTAAGGTTTAAGGTGAGAAAGGACAGACTTCAAATTTTTGATTTGTTTTGTCTTGGGATAAGTCCAGGAAAATTTGGATGGTAATTTCATAAAAAGTTTAGTGTAATGCATTGCTGTTCCTAATTATTTCTTTGACGTTCTCCCATCTTGGCTTCTCAAATTTCTATCTTCTATCAATCTTGACCTTTACTACACCCTAATAATTTGCTGTATCTAAAATTTTTACTATACTTATCGTGTGAGTCAGCACAGGCAAGCAGCTGGGACAACCACAAATCCATGGCTAAATCACCAGGAGTAAATTTATTTCCTTTACCTCACTACTGGGGTATACCCAAAACCAGGGCAGAGCTGCACAAGCAGAGATGCACACGCTGTTGAACCCAGTCCATGGCAGAGGATTACTAGCCTGTAGTTCACACCTGTTTATCAAGGGCTATTTCCAACTACAAAAATCACTTGAGTACATTTACAGTCCTCCTTGCCAGTCACCCCTAACGCTAAACTCCACCTCATAACCCTGTAACCAGGATATTTAGATCTGAAGGAGCCTCCGGAGGTTACCTAGTTCAGCATCCTGCTCAAAGCAGGTCCATCTCAATTAGGTTACCAAGTATTTGTACAGTTATTTTAAGTATCTCTAAGGAAATTTAGATTCCCTATCACCTCTCATAGTAAAATAAATACATAAACCTAATAGGATACCAAAACCATGCCTTTTATTTAATTTTTTAAAAATTTATTTTGTAGTTTTTCTAGTTTCATCCCATAGACTTAATAAGTAGCAGGAGATTTTATGTTTGCTTGTGGAGCAACTTTTCTGGCTTATCTTTAGCTAAAGAAATGTTCACAAAGTGCAAGTACAGTTCTATTACCGCAGGCCTGGTTCCTACGGTATATCACCGTGTCCCGCAGCCATAGGGAGGAGGAGGAGGAGAAGATCCAGCAGGCAGGAATTGTGCAGCAAGATTGATTTATTTAATTATTTTACAAACCTTTTATAGACTTTTTTCTTCATGGTCTAATTGGACAAAGGACCAGCCACCCCTTGGGGGTGATTGGCCAAAATCCTAAAACATCCATTATCAAAATATTTTCTACTATACCATAAACAAGACTTTCCAAGGTTGCAGGTGGCTTGGTTGTTTACATTCCCTGCTACCTCTTCTGTGAGAGAGAAAAGTCTCTCGCGGACTTAGAAAAATAACAAGAAAATCCTCGCTAACAGCATTTTTGTACCTACACAGTTCATCATGTGAACCAAGTGGAGATAGTCACTTTAGAAGATCTCTTCTGAGCTCAACTCAAATGCTTATGTTGTCACTCAAGAAAGACCTGTCATGACCTGGTGATTCGTTCAAGTTTCTTCCTCTTCTTCGTTGACTGCTTTAATGAAAAATGCATCTGATTTCTGTGTTATAACCTGGTAACAACGATGACTCCTCCAAATTTGTGCTCATTTCTACCATACACATAGATGGACCTTCGAGCTCCCCAAAAACTATAGAAAATTTGACATCTGCTAGAATAAAGAGATGATAAAGATTTCCTGCTTCATAATATTATCTGTTGGAAAGTGATATCCCTGTCTGATTCTCTCTGAAACAGGGAGAAAGTTCTGGGATAGGGTAAGATGACAGGTAAATATAGGTTTACACCAAACAGATAAATGTTTTGAATTTAGGCACAAATTAGAATTGATTTTTGTTTGGGGTTTTTTTTTTTATTTCAACAAAAGAAACTTTGTTGAACAGTGGAATTTTGATTGTATATTCTTATCCCCAAAAATACCAGTGAGAGTGTCAGCTTTTGCTTTAGTAATATGAACTGTTCTAGGGGTCTGAAGAGTCAAGACAAGTTTTTCAGGAAATTTTTTCAGGATCTATCTCACTTTGATTCTGAAAAAAGTCCTTGTTATGTAATCCTCAAAAAAAGTGAGATCTGATGAGTCCTTGTACTAGTTTGAAAACAAACCAGTGGGAGATCACAAGTCAGAATTATAATTTAATAGGAAAATTAAAATAAATGCAATAGTACAAGAACACTGACAGAGTCAGGACACAACCTGACACCCTGTTAGTCAGGGTGGTAGTAGCAGTCCAGATGAACTGGTCCTGTTGAAGCAGTGATCCTGTAGAAGGGGCTGGTCCTCACCTGAAGGTCCAGTGATAGCTCTTGCCCCCTGGGGATCCAGTAGGTAAGAGCTACTTGTGCTGTTCCAAACCCCAAATGATATCCAGGTGGGAATTCTTGGCTCCTCCCACTGGGCGGAGCATCTCACAATGGGCTGATGTAATTCTATGAGTCATGAGGTGGGTCCTTGATGGTCCATCAAACAGAGATAGCTCCCAGAGGAGTTATCAGGGATGAGTCATGGTAGGAGATAAGGAACACTGCCCCACCTGCTTTAACAGCTTGTGAAGATGATAATAGAATATGTGCTTTTGGTTACATCTTACATTGTAACCTTAGGACAGTCCTAATAGTAATTGAGCATTTTGACTGTTAATTGAAACTGGCAAATTAGGGCCAGTGAACAAATATGCTCTTGGTTATGCTGTATAGCCACTGAGGGCTGTTATATTTCTCACAGCTGGAGAACACAGTAGTTTTCAATCTAAACTCAATTTAATGGAAAATAGCAAAACTGAGAACAAACCTGAAACTTTTATGACAACATAACTCGAATTTTCTGTTATGTAGTATAAAATTCTCCTTCAAAAATGGCCTTTGCCCCTGCAGAAATGGATTTGTGGGGATTTATAGGTATGGTACCAAAGCAGTCTTTACTAATATGTAGCTACACACACTCTGGTTACACTGTGGTAATTTAAATCTCACAGACATGTTTGTACACTCTCCTTTTTTTCTGCAGTCTTGTAAGAAGGTTCAAAAGTTTTGGTGGCTTGGCAATATGTTATTTTGATGCTGAGTTTCCTCTCTTCCCATTTAAGTACATAGCCTCAGGTCTGGCTAAGACGTAAATCCTAGTAGATAAAATTATAATACCCTAGAAATAATACAACCCCTCCTCATTTCTTTTCTGTTTTGTTGTGATTTTTTTTCTGAGTCATTATTCCAGGTCAAACAGGCCCCAGGTCCTGTGATAATCAGCATACAAAATATAGTGAAAATAATGGTAGTGCATCAGGTCTGTTATCCTTTCTTACCTGAAAAAAAGCTCTACATTTTGTTTATATGCTGAGGAAAACGCTATTGATGGTTCTTCCTACAGCATGGGACTACTTGTGGCAACTCACCAGAAATGGCAAGAGTGAGATGAACAGAAACAAGCACAACAGGATGGGTGCACATGAGCAGGAATAGGAAGGAACACTGGAACACTAAATTTCCCTCATTATCTAGTGCTCTCTGAGGCACTGTTCCATATTTGCATGAGCTACTTCTCTCAAGCACTTCAAGCAGTCTACAGGACCCTCCACAGAGGGATGTTTTGTGATACCTGTTATATAAATACATAAATCTATCACAAAAATAAACAATTTAAGATGACAAGCAATGTAAAAAATGTGAATGAGAAAAAAATGTAATTCAGTAAAATAACAGTGATGCAATAGGACTACTATTTGTTTCACTTTTTAAAAATGAAGTAAGTTTTACAAAGGTATAGGATGGTCTGTATTACCCTATTTTTCTGTTGACTTCAGTGCAATACCCCAGGAGATAAATCCAGCTGCAATCCTCAAGCAACAAGCAACCTCTCTTCATTAAAAATGAAACATCCCACTTTATAGAAGACATCAATTATCCTATGCTTTGTGTCAGAGGTAAATCAGGGGTGACATAATGGAATCAACAGAGTAGTACTGGGGTTAAACTGCTTGGAAATTACATTTTGCCAGATCAAATTCTTCCCAGAATTTCTCATTATTAACACACTTTTATGACCCTTCAGTTGAAATTAAACTGGCACAGAAACTGAGTAGGCTGCCATAGTCTATATGTAAACAAAGCAAAGCATTTTCTAGGCATCATCTATCTTGTTTATTTGACTGAGGAAGTTACAGTTTCCTTTCTACCTTCATTTCAGTAAAGCTGGTTTTGTGTGTTTGTATGACATTTTCTCATAGAAGAGAAACACTTTGTTCATAGTTAGAACCACTAGTAGTGACTGATTTGGAGATCTGATGCAAAACAGTGCCATCTCAATGACACACCTTATTTCAGGACAGTTCTTAGGGATGTAGTCTAACCAGATGAGACTTCTTGATGAAGGCTATGACTCAATATTAATGCACAGAGTTATTTTTGTCTTGACTGGAATCTAATCATTAACATAAATAATAGTGCAGGGCTTGAAATTAATTCTACATTTTATCGGAATTAAAGTACTATACAAAAGCCCCAAACTGTTCATCTCAAGAGCCAGTTGTCAATAAATCTGACAATAAATCTGCTGTGCAAGGGAACAGCTTATCTAGTTTGTACTTACGAGGGAAGATTTTCATACGCTAAATGACTTAATTTGGTTATATTTAGGATCATGTTATAGAAGAAACTGGAACAGGACATACAGGGTTCCTTACATTCCTCTAACCTTACCCTCAGTGATACATTTTCTCTCTGTTTGAAATTATACTTCTTTCAAGCTTCATCTCTGGTCCCCTGATCATCCACTCTAAATTAATTCTATTTTTTCATCTGGGAGACTGTGGAAGAACTACATGTGTTTCAGGAGTATGGATGCATAGTATGTGAAGTTAAAATCTGTCAGCATTTCCTGAGAATGTCTTTTGTACAGGGCCACCCCAAATATGCCTTGAACCACCCATGAAAGGAAGCTCAAGTCTCCCTTTTCCCAAAGCAGCTGTTTTAGCACTTGTTCATTCTCTTTATTTGGTGTTTGTCCAGTTCCCTTTAACAACAGAAGAGACTTTACCTAAGAAAACCCAAAAAACAGTCAGAAAAAACCAGCAGAGGGTTCCGTAAAAGTCTGGTGCTAAATGTGTCTGAGGATCTTGCTGTTCCTTGACATAACAGATACACAGGACCATGTAGGTTCAGCGCCAAAAGAAAGAAGGTGATCCACATGAAAATCCTTGACAAAAGAAAGCAGTTATTTCTTTAACATGGCAAGTTTTGACTACAGTGACACCTTGGTATCACTCACTGTCCTAAGCTTTCTGGGCATGAGGCCAGGTGTGGTGTGGTGATGATGTCTTTATGCCCTATAGCCATCATACCTGTTTGTGTCAAAGTTTTTTAATAACGGTGTTATAAACTTTTGTACTTTTCTCACAGAGGAGGATTTGATTAGGTTTCCTAGATGATAATGAGTACAATAAATATATGCCCGTGCTATTGCTGTGTGTATTCAAAAGCAGTAAATTGCTCATCATTATTCTATTGCAGGAATGAAATTAAAAGACTCTGCCATTAGCCAAATGATGATGGCTATAACTTTTTAATCAAAACATATAATTTTATGGCTTATAAGTTAACTAAAGGTTGTGGAGCCTGACATGTGGTTGATATGTGATCATAACACAGGTCTCAGGGAGGATCCTGGTTGATATGAAAAAATAAAAGCAGTTCAAAAGTATGGCAAGTGCCTTGTTTTACATCAGTAGTAGTCACCTTTTGCTATTTCTAGAGGCAAACATGAAAACTGTTATGTCTGGACTTGTACTGTGATGGTGATTCTCCTTAATATAACCTCTTCTGTCTGTAGCCTTCTTTGTAACAAACTGGGTGTGAGACCTGCAGCTGTCAGTGTTTTGGGAATCTACAACCCACCTCTGATATGTCTTGGCTGCACAGCCTCAACTCAGGCTCCTGAGAAAGCTGCTAGGTTGAAACAAAGTTGTCATAATGTTTTTCTAGTCTTTAAGAATTTTTGAGACGCAGCTAATGAGGGGCCCAACAATTTGATGAGAAGAATACTGGCCCAACAGGGTATAAAGTCTTAAAGGGAAGAAGGCGATGAGGCTTCATCCAGTTGTCACTGCTATTGGTATGTGAGTATTGGTGGAACTGGTGTATGACAGCAGCTCAGCATTAGTCAGCAGCTCTCTTCTGGCTCCCTGACTCTCTTCCCCCATTCATTGATCCTCTCCTCACCAGCAAAGTATCTTTGAGTACCTTACTGGGATGGAGAACATGCTTATGACTAGCCTAGTAGCCTTTGAAATCCTAGCCACTTTATGTGTGAGTAGACCAATAAATCACTGCTTTGTACTTTTAAGCATACTGTTTACAGATCACCTTTGCACAGCCCAGGATACCTAAACAAAATGGCCCTCAAACATTTAAAAATATATAGGTTTGTATACCCCTTTTCAGGAACAAAACACACTGCATTTGCCTAGAAGAAAACTTAAGAATACGTACTCTTTTGGGGACAATTTGATAAACCATGTATTTTTCTAGAGGTGCAGAACTGAGTCAGAAAAACACACCAGCTTGTAAACAGAGGGAAATTTGCTAGCTTTTGCTAAATGCACCATGTCAGCATATATATGGCACTAGAGTCTAAGGTTATCAGCACATCTTAGAATCATAGTATATCCTGAGCTGGAGGGGACCCACAAGGATCACTGAAGTCCAGCTCCTGGCCATGCACAGGACAGCCCCAAGAATCACATCATTGGCTTGAGAATCTTGTCCAAAATCTTAAACTCTGGCAAGTTTTGTGACATGATCACTTCCCTTGGAAACCTGTTCCAGAGCCCAGCCATGCTCCAGGGGAAGAACTTTTTCCAAATTTCCAACCTAAACCTCCCCTGATATAGCTTCGGACCGTTCCCTTGAGTCCTGTCTCTGGTCACCACAGAGAAGAGGTCAGTGTCTGCCCCTCCTCTTCCTCTCATGAGGAGGCTGTAGTCTGCAATGAGGTTTTCCCCTCAGTCTCCTATTCTCCAGGCTGAACTGGCCAAGTGACCTCAACCAATCCCCTCAAGGCCCTTCACCATCTTTGTAGCCCTGCTTTGGATGCTTTCTAATAGCTTTAGATATTTCTTACATTGCGGTGACTAAAACTTGGGTAAGCAAAAGAGCATGAAAATCCATTTGCTAGCTTGAAGGTCTAGATACGATCTAAATAAGTAAGACCGGACAATTTTAATTTCCTTCACTTGAAAATCAGAGAGAACACAAAGCTGAGAAAGTGGAAGATTGCCCTTAGTTTTCAGAAGTGGAAGTGGGAGTTAATAGGTTGATCTCCACCTTTAAATCCATCTTTTCTTTGTTTCTTCCCAAGCTTGGATTATATTTTCAGATTTGGAATGATTTTTAACTTGTTTGCAAGTTGAGTAGTGGTGTAAAAAGGACGAATTGCCTATAATACAGGATCAATACAGATACTGAATTGAAATAATGGAAAAGATTTTGCACTTTGGCAAATGTCAGATGAGTTCAAAGAGAGCTTGACTGTAAATACTCAGGACAGGATTTTACCTTGTTTATAGAGGTGTGTGTGTAGCATAAGCAGTTTAACTGTTCAATGTGATAAGTAGAGAAACGGTTTCTGCTTTTTTCTACTATCTTTGTTCTTTCTTTCCAGAACTGAAAAATTTTGATTCTGTATATGTATTTTCAAGCAAGCTGTACTGTTCCTGAGGTGTATGGTCTCTTCTTGAATTTAAATCTGTTATTAAAATAGTGTTGTAGCAGTGCTCTCTCATGAGATTTCTGCTTGCCTCTCTGCTGCCTTCTTGCTGGAAGGTGAGGGCTCTGGGCACTTGTGCTCCAGGGGACAGCGAGTGGCTGCTGAGCTGGCTGGAACACCAGATGTTACCCTGGGGGTAAATTCTCACATTCTGTAGTGTTTTCATTCTAAATAATAAAACTTGAAGTTTCTCTCAGGAGATAAATTTGCCAGAGAATTTTGATTTGGAAATACCAAAATCATCATGGTAAAATGCTTTCCTCTCCCAAGTTACATCCAAATACTTAATCTTGGTAGTGCTGGCTGTAGCAACACTAGCTCCAAATTTCCCTCTGTGGCATGCAATTTAAGATTCTAGATGGAACTGTAGAGAGGAATCAATACTAAACACTGTGTTTTGAGTTTGAATAAATCTAATAATTTCCTACCAGAAACATGCTCAAAATGAATACTTTATTTTTTGACCAAATAACATTTTGCAATAGGCAGCTGTGCTATAAAAATAAACATTTAAACAGTTAAGTTTGTTATTTCTTAATTTCAGCCTCATATTGCTCAAATCAGCACAATAAAAAGCTCTACTATTTCAGCATGTAGGGGTCAGTACTGGATGCTGTTTTTGCTTGATATTGAGCAATTAAAAAAAAAATTGATTTTTTTTTTTACTAGGATGTTCAACCCCTAATATAATCACATCTCAGTGTCCTTAAAATACTAGAGTGATTACAAATGTCCTATAAGTGATGCACTGAAACAGGATAAAGTAGGTCACACCTGCCGTCAGGCATCATGATGCTTTTCTGCTCCCAAGGCTCACTTTTGTTGTAACTTTTTTTTATGTTGAGGCTGGTTCATCATAAATAGAGCAGCTGCTCTTTGTCACCCTTAATCTTTCCAAGGTGATTTAGATTGTTGAGGGTTTTCTTTTTAAAAAAACAACATGTAAGAGACAACTGTCATATGTACCCAGGGACCTGAGATTATTTCTGTCCCTTCTGTTCCTTTATGGATATTCTCCAAGAAACCGTTCAAGTTAAACTCTTCCCTTTCAGAACTGAGCAGGTAGATCAGCCAATTACCAAAGCTCTGATGGTGTTTATAACATAGATTGTAACTGCAGGAAAATTAAATAAAAACAAAGAAGCACAAAAAAACATAAGCACAAGTTTTATCAGATGAAGATAAGGGAGTTGGTGAAGAACATTTCATCAATGCTAATAAAAGTGCAAATGCATTGCCATGTTGTGTTGAAAGTCTATGCTTTGGAGGCTAATAACTTTAATTTCAAAGTTGATGAGCACACTACAAGACTCAGATTGAAATAACAAAAAATTATTTCATTTCTTAAATTTTCTTGTCCCAATTATTTTGGGCTTGTTAAAAATTTGGATAGAAATTGAAAGGGAAAACCACTTTGGAGAGCCAAAATGATTAGATGAGAGAGAAGTGTAGGTCAGTTTTTTCCTTAATGAGAAGGGAATGTAGTTCAGTCTTTTTCTTACATGTTGAAATGCAAGAAATCTTAACATTACTGGCATTATGCAAATAATATCAAATGCAAACTCTTGGCGAATCTCAGCTGCAGTTTCTCATGTGAAAAGACTGTAAAATCAGAATCAGTAGTACAATACAAAGTGCACAGATTATTATTATTTTTAAATTATAATAAGCAGTACAAATGACCTTACATTGAATGATGATGGCAGTGAACAACACTTCATGGATCTGCTGGTGATGGCCCTGCCCCTCCAGAGGCAGGACAGGATGCTGCCTCTGCCTGAGAGAGAGAAGCCAGTGTTTGGTAAAATTCTTTGTGGGGCACAGTGAGGACAAGACAGGAAAGACTGTGGCAGGTACAGAAGCCTTCATGAGGCATTAAATTTTTAAATAAGCATGGGCTGGTACTTAAGTGAGCAGTAACTTACCTTTATAAGACCCACAGCCTCAGATTCTCCATGTGGATATAGTAAGGGATCAAAGCCTTTTTCTGTCAAGTTTATATACAAAGTAGATAACATGAAGCCATTGATTAATCTGTTAATGAAATGTATTGATTTCCTATTTTAAACCAATAAATCAATTACAAAACTTTATTAATCAGTTTATTACCCAAGAACACTTACATTAATAAAAATAGTCAGCAGTATTTCATTTTGTTAAAACATTATAAAAGAAAAAAGTATCTCTTGAAAGTACCATGCATTCTGGGAAATGCCCAGTTGGGAAATGTAGTACTTACTTGAAGACCAGACACTCATTCACAGCAATATCTAAGTAAATTGCCTGACTGGTGGGTCCTAGGAGCATGCTTGTGTCTTTCTTTGTGTTTGTACATGGACAAGTGAATGGGAAGATATAGATCGTATCAGATCTTGCAGACCGAAAGAGTTTGTGCTCCTGTTAGCCTTGTTTCTGTCCCTTAGGTGTGCATCCTGACATGATGCTGGTGTGGGTGCAGAGGGAGCACTTTCCATGAGGGCGAATAGTAGCAGTAGGGTTGCTTTTTTACTGTGGTCAAGATACAGCCCCTCCTTTACATGCTGTGAGCATATAATTTTTTGTGACTTCTAGGATTTGTGCCTTGTGTAGAAACTGGCTCCATAACTATTAAAGTTAATTACACAAGAATAGGAAACTAGCTCAAGAATCTTCTCATAATTACAGCATGTTGTTGAAACAAATAATAAAAAATTGTTAGCATGCTTCCTGGCATGGCTTCAGTTCAGGACAAATAATCTTCCCCACGCAATTCCTGAGTGAGCGGTTGGGGCTGGCACAGACCAGGGTTTCTGTCCACAGGTCAGTAAGTGAGGCAGCCTGCTCTGGAAAGCAGAAAGTATATCCACATGCTATGGTTAGAAAGCACGCTATGACCTTTCCCAGAAACCAGGCCCTGTTCCATGTGTTTATAGATATGCAGCTGGTGATCTCACTTGCCAGCTCAGCTTAAATGACATGCCCTCTTTAACGGGTCATGCATATGAAACAGGCTCTCTCTTTTCTCCCACTGACATCAAGTATTATGAGCCTTTGAGAAGAGGAGCTAAGGGCATGATACAAACTTGGGCAGGAGAAGGAGCAAGAGCAAACAGTAAAGAACATGCTCTGGCTCTAATTTTCTTTGGTCTGCAGTGGGAGAAAGGTGGTAGGGGAAGATTATTCCCAGCCTCAGCAGCTCCTCTGTTTATCAAGGACAAGAAAATGGAAAGGTCTCACTACAATCAGATGAAATAATGGGGAAAAAGGTAAAGCAAGAATATTTTGGTATGGATTGAAGTTAGTAACTCAGCTAGTGCTGTGAGTCATTACACACCAATCATCCCAACTCTGCCCCTTTCCTGTATTTTCAAGAAGAAAAGCATAATAAAACTCTTCCCTAAATTCTAAGCATATATATGCACATGCATATGCACCTATTTTAATAATATAAATACTGGGGAGATTTACACTAGGTATTTCATAAGCAGTTGGTGTTAGTGGATCACAGTTACTCTTAAAATAATATTCCTAGCATATTCTTCTATGAAAAATCTCACAGATCATCTTCATGATTTAAAAAAACCAGTTGGAACTGGTTTATGATGAAGAATAGTTTACTTGGTTATATCTCTTAGTAGAAAGCATGTAAAGATCATTTAAGTGCATGTCAGTGATGAGATTTTGAGCAGAACTCACTATATTATGGTGTCATCAATTAATTTGTCAACATGTTAGAACTCTTGCAATGGCACAGAAGAATCTGGCAGGATATCCTGTTTACAAAATAGCACCTGCATAGCATGCAAAATCTGATTCTTACTGGTTTTGCAAAAGATGTTCTGTGAGCGACCTGCATAACATAAAGGAGAGTGTATTAAATGTCTAACACAAGCTGATTTGTGAACAACAGAGAAAAGTCGAGACTGGATTATTAATCAGTCAATAGAAAATTATAATTTCTGTTAAAAAATCCTTTGAAGAAGGTAATGAATTGGACATGGTGCCTATGCATTAACACAGTGTTTATTTTTGCTTTCAAGATATCTTTGACAACATTAGACATTACTAGCTTGAAATAGTCTGCCTTTGTCTATCTCACTGTGCAGTTAGGACAAACAATTTAAGATGACCTATTGAATCACTGGGTCCTACATAGTTGTGGATGCTAAGAACAGGGTCATGGCCAAAGATGCTGCACTCCATCATGTGACAGTGACCAGCCAGCCATTACAGAAAGCTGCTTGTGCATTGCTTTTTTCTCATTTGCCTGTGCCACAGCTTTTTCTTGTATTTCAGCCCAGCTTTAATTGCCTGCTTCAAATAACACCATGTATACAATCATCTCTGTAGATGATCAGGTCTATCCCTCACCTTTACAGTTGGACAGATCTGGGCAGAGCCCTAATCCAGACTCTGGCAGAGCTGTGAACTTCAGATTGAAAGGAAAGCTGAGGATGACTATGTTCCAGTACTGCAGAGTTACAGATGAATTTTTATATATATATATATATATATACACACACACATATATATATATGAATGCTGTATATATAGGATGAAGAAATGTGCATTAAACTGTAATTACACTTAATGAAATTGAATTAGTTTCAGGAAATAGATAAATTATAAGAGGTTAGGGTTGCTCCCCCTGAGTACTAAAGAAATACAATATGTAAAATCATACTTCATATCTACAGAAGCACCTTAGCACGGGGAGTAACAGAAAACTGGTCTGGAAGGGATCCAGAAAGGTCAGTTAGACTATGCCCTGCTCCAAGGCAGAATAAGCTCTATATAAATCATCTCTGACAGATGGCTGTGTTATGTCCTGCTCAAAAAAACCCCAGTGAGGCAGACACTACAGCTCCCTGGGCAGTCTTCATTACACAATGAGCTTTCCATTAGAGAGTTTATCTCTGGCTGAAGTGTAGGACCTTGCTTCTTTTCCTGTTGTTGCTCTTTAGAGATTAAAAAAAAGAGGTTTATTCCCTTTCTCTTTGCAACAAGCATGTGCTGCAGAAGAGCAGAACACTCTCAGGAGAGTGCTCTACATATGGAGACTGTGACAGGGGCCATACTCTTTTCCCAGTTCTAGCAACGTTAGGAGGCCTGTTCAATTAAACTCATGTAATGAGTTGCCTATCTTTACAAGTTCCTGAACAGAAAACTAGAGTGTTCATTTAAACCTTGCTGGCATGTCCCCACCACCTTTCCCTGTGGGTATTTTTAGCTAAGATTACCCAACAAGAGCACACAAATAACTCTGTACTCCCTCTGCCCTGGCCACAGACTGAGCATTCGCTAGCCGCGTGTGGTGGATCACATTAGCAGGACGTGGTCATTGATCCTGCTAGTCTGTGTGTCAACTCATAAAGCAACCAGAGCAAACTCACACCATTCCAGAGCTGCCTTTTTTGGTGCTAAAGGACTGCCTGTCTGGGGAGGTTAGTGTGAGTCAAGTCAGGACACAGGCATGGCAGCGATGAGCTGCTCCATAAGAAATGTCTGTGCAGGAGGCATGTGCAGAGCATCAGGAATGAAGGAACAGCAGGCTGACTAATTAAAATACTTCTCCCTGTTTTCCTGACCCAGTTATGGAGCTCTGTGTATTGGGTGACAGCATGGAAGTGAGACCACCATGTACCTTGGGTGACCTTGCAGGAGCTCAGTTGCAATGTGACACAGAAGGGACACAGCACCAGCACAAGGCTGTACATGGAGACAGCCTGGGGCCTGGAGGGGCCTGTTCGCTGCAGAGCCTTGCACAGAGGTGAGGCTGATAACCCTGGCTCCTGAGAAGAAGTTCTAGATCTTGGATATGAGGTGCTGTTAGTTAGTGAGTCCATGCTCAACTGGGTTCATAAAGGAACAGGGCCTCTGGGAGCAGAATATATGAGAGTCTCAGTGCAGAGAAGGTAATGTCCCCTAATTTCATACTCTCTCTCACTTCTCAAAAATGTAATTTCCCATGGTAGCCCCAGAAATACCTTCATGCGATGCAGCTGACTTGAGTCCTTAAGTATGGGACAATTATTTCAATCTTAATGTACAGTGAGGAGAAAGCGGAACATGACCTAACCTAGCACACTGGTGTCCCCATGTAAATGTGCCTACATATGTAAAAGTAGAATTTAGTTCAAACATTTATCTTTCACCCGACATTTTATTTTTCTTTTTTTCTGCTGTTTTTACTGTTTCTAACCAATTTCAGTTTCCTCAGTGGAGGGTAGTGGTTAAATATTTTCCACATGTGATTGCAATTTGAGAGTTCACCCTTCCTTAGTATTAAAGGTAAACTAGAAAATTAGAAAAGTACACAAATTTTGGTTTAATACCTTCTGTAACCTAACCTTAATCTTCATCCTTTATAGTATATATGAGTCATAAAACTATGTGCTGATACAAGATAATTTTAAGAGCAAGAAATACTGCTGAGTGGTTGAGTCAGCAGGTTTTGTCCCAACAATTAATTTTCCAGCTTTTATGTTTGCATCTGCATTAAAACAGTGAACACATTATTCTCCCAAAGAATCCCCATCCCCACCAACTGAACGAAATAAAAATCAAATAATGAGCTAGGCAGAACTGTGAGACATGCACAGGCATACACATTTCTTTCAGAACCCTTACAGTATCTCCTTTACTTCTATGCATACATTAATATTTTGAATACCTGACTTGATAAAGAAAACAAGACTCATGGTTTGCAGTAGTATTCTAAAGCTTCTTAAAGAAATTGAAGAAATTGGAGACGACAATTGTATAGTGTGTTTAGCCTATGGGTTCTGTTCTTTTGTTCTTGAACAAGTCTGAAAACAATTCTGTATTGATAGACATTTAACAGATACCAGAAAAACACCTGCTGTCCACAGAAGCAGTTAATCTCAGTGCTTTAAACATAACCACTCAAACTTTTGCAAATTATCTTCCATCAGTCAGAGTAGATATTTTTTCCCTCAGAACATGCATATTTTATGAATGTAGAAGATTGGCATATCTCTATGCAAGAAAAACATTTCTTATGAAAGCTTGGCTTTAAATACCTCTTTCTTCTCTTTGACATCTGGGCATAAGGCTGAGGAAGAAGAGTGTGGTTTTCTTTTCATTTTCTGTAAAGTACTTTGCTTTCCTCTGGTA
The DNA here is from genome assembly GCF_000691975.1 of Corvus brachyrhynchos. NCBI lineage: Eukaryota > Metazoa > Chordata > Aves > Passeriformes > Corvidae > Corvus > Corvus brachyrhynchos. Next base: position 2,914,207 of record NW_008236767.1, read on the forward strand.
ACTTGCTGATTTCAGTCTTATGGTAAATTTCTTAAATGTCACTTGTATTTATGAATAATTAAATTATATATATATTGTATATTTTTGTACATGTGACTTTTCAGCATTTAGTTTTAAGGTGGAGTGTATGTGTTAGAATGCATAAATACAGAGAGAGTACATTAAGAGAAAATTTTGTTGCTACAGTATGGTATTTTAAAAAGACTTACACATGCACATAGGGATAATGGAAATGGGAGAAATTTTGTACCACAGAAAATAAGTTGAGGACAGAACTCTCCTAGTGTTTCCAGCAGCAGAGATGTACTCTTTCTCAGCTTTAAATCCATTATCAACAAACTTGGTTAAGCCATTAAAATCCACAGAGGTTTGGTATTCTTCACATTGCTGGAATCCCAGAATGTACATATTCTTAAAACAGTATGTTCTTGAAACATATCCCATTAGTTTCCTGTGAAAAATAGATTAAGAAGCCTAAAATAGAGAAAAAAGCCTAAACTATGGCTTCCAGCCACAAAGAGCCTTGCATGAGGCAGAATGTAATTAGGAATTTGCAATACAATGATGCTTAATGCCTTCCTAATCTGCAGGCTAATCAGGATGGTGCAGATCATTTATTCTGCAGCCTGATACAGGCTATAATTGTTACCTTTGGGCAACCTTGTCCAGTCTGCAGTGGCTCCTTTTCTTACTGGTCTTTTGGGACATGGTTGTTGAATCAGGGAATAGTCTGAATTCTGAAATTGTGACTGTGACCTTGACTCTCCGTTTGAGGGTAAATACTCATTTTAGTCAAGACTACAATGATGTATTGCATTCTGGGCTTTAATATTTATAAAACCCTTAGACAAAAGGCGCTGCATATTGCAAATTACCGTTATAAGACTTTGCCCTGAAGTCTTTTTTTTGCAGTTAACCTGATCAAGGGTATTTTAGTTGAATTAGCATTTGGTCTGTATATTATTATTAATGCATACCAAGAGAAATATTCTGCCTTGTTTTGCCTGTTTTCAGGAGGATTTAAAATGTTCTAAGCTGCATTAAATAAGGCAAAATCAGAATAATTCATTTTCCTCATAGTTATGGTGAAGTTCTGAAGCATCTTCGCTTAATACAAATTAAAATTCTTTGCTTATACATTAAATCAGAATATAGAGAGTTAGTAGCAAATAAAAAAAAGAGATTGGATAGGAAATACTTTAGATGTGACTCATGATCATGAGTGTTCAGTTAGAAATCTGAACTCGGGTTTGCCTAAATGTCAGAGGATGTTTCTTGTACATAGGATTCAACTTTCAGTGTTTTCCTCTTGCTGTTTTCACTGTATTCCTTTGGGTTACCTTTGCCCTACAAAAGGCTCTTTGTTACTACATGCTGTAGTATACGTGAACAGCAAATTAAAAGCAGAGGAACACATCTACAGCACAACAGTCTATTTTAGTACACAGTGAAACTGGGCTAAAGGTTAGCAAATATTTTGGCAGAACATATAAAGGAGCAAAAGGAAATCCAGAGTGCTGAGCTTTCCATTATCAAAGACTTTTCAATCTGTATTAATTTTTAAACACCATAAATTGCTTGGCTTGAACATACAGGCGTAAAATAGCATTCAATAACATTTTTTAATACAAAGGCTCCTTGAAACAAGGAGCTGCTGACACAGGTCTTTTGAATACAACTCCACCATTACATACCTTAAATGAAGAAAACTTACTTTTGAGCTATTTCCTATCAAGACAGCTGAATACCTTGGCTGGAAATATAAAATAGGATGAACCAGTTTATCCCTTTTTTTCCTTCTACATGTGTTTCAGCAGAAACAGAATAATATTCTTTTAGGGCTTGACTTTACTGACTGGTTATCTTAAATTACCCTACTTAAATAATACCCACAGGGTTTAATTCACAGGAATTTAAATTAAAAAAACAGAGAGAATGGGCAGACATGGTTTGGAGTGCAGAGAATGGTAGTTCTAGCACAGGGACCACATGAGATCCCCTCTCCACACGAGCATCAACAGCATGTGAGCTGAAAAAAGTCCCCTAACCTGAGAAGGCAGGTACAACCTCATGTACGACTCAGTCTGAAGTGCAAAGCTCTGCCAGTATGGATGAGTATTCAAACAGGCCTTGAGCTGGCCTTGTACTCTGGGCACTCTCCTATCAAGGCAGGCCTTTGGCCTGTGTCCCATGGCATGGGAAGGCCATGGTGCTTGCCCTGCAAAGCCAGGCTTGAGGTAGCTCTGAGCCTGGCAGCCCGTCTCATGCTCAGTTTATGTGGTGGAGTATTTCACTGCAAGTGAATTACATAAGAATTTACAATAGCTTATGGAAGGTGTACTCATTATTAGTTTGATATTCACTGGACACTGTGTTTCAGCAAAGTTTTCCTTAAAGAGTACTACATAGAGATTACTCACAGAAGGCTGGGCAGATAGTAGAACATTGTTTATGTCTGAAGAACAGGGATTTTCAGGGTAAAGTTAGTGTTGTTTCCTGTTTCTCAGAATTCCAGTGGACTTTGAGCAGCACAGTATGTAACTTGGCATGCTGTGCTTCCAGATGCTCTACTGCATATTTGCTCTGGTTCTTCAGCAATCCTCTGTATCTCACTGGCTTGATGCTGGGAAGAGAGGCAGGAGAGGTTACAGCTGAAAAGTACATGATGTTGTTTTGAACACATTTTTGAAAGATGGAGCAATATTCTGAACTTCCTCACCAGTTCAGTCTCTCTCCAACTGAATTAACGCCAGGGACTGACGGCAGCAGTCCTTGATGCAACGGAACCAGCATTTGAGGTTTTGCCTGAAATAAAAGTACTTTCCACAAGAAGTTATAAACTATTTAAAATGTAAGTCCTTCCACCTTCCAAACAGATTTTCTCATAATTACATCATGTACTTTCCAGCCACCCCACAAAACATAAAGCAACTGCAGAAGGGATTGGAGTGAGACTCTGAATAAATAGAATCTATAGGTCAAACTACACAGATAAAAAAGATGTATGCTACAACATGAATTCAGCAGGGATTTTCTTCCACATGTATCTTTGAAAGTTACTTCCCTAAAGAGGCTCAGCACAGAGTCCATACGTAGTTATTATCATCCCCATGTTTTTTACTTTACTTTCCTGACTTTTAAGCATGAGCAGTGAAAAATACTTCTCAACAGCACCCCAGGATGGGTTCAAAGCAAGACATGGCCACAAATGGTTTTCCCTGAAGATCTATCTGCTTGCGGCAGCAGGTCATACAATTGGTTTTTTTTTTTTTTCATCCTTTATAGTTTTAAATTAATTTAGCAGGAAATTTATGGATTTTGACAAGTGAAACTGTTTCAGGACTTTCGTCAGAATGGGGTGCACAGACAATAACTAAAGAAACACAAACATTGGTGTAAAAACATATTTCCCCTCAAAAGTGGTAGAAGATGCCAGTCTTTCCCTTGCATTTGTAGCAAAAATAAATATGCTTATCAGAAAAAAATGATGCATAAATAGTTGAACAAAAAATTATCTAAAGCATCAGCTTCTATAGGGTGGACCTAGCAAGGGATTTCAACTTTTGAGGACTACAACAAAGTCTTTCTTTTTATTTCACAGTAGGAAAACCAGTACCAAGTAGATACAAAGAATCAAATTTCAAAAGATGTAGTTTTGAGGGTTCAGAACCTTTGTGAGGACAGTGTAAGTTTAAAACTTCCGATACAGAGGCTAACTTGGAGTTACAGTGGTACAGAGGGGTTGCCACACAGAAGTGCTAAGTTCACACATATCCTTTCTGAGATGAATCAAGTGGCACAAAAGATGCCTTGCTGTGCTGAGCATTAGAGGTAGAGAAAAAATGTACAACCAAGCTCCTTCCTGTCCCCTTGGAGCCCTACATGTCCCAGCAGAGAAGTCAGTGGTGCAGCCCATGTTCCCCAGACTGTAAAGCCTGCAGTGGTACTGGGCTTACAGTAGAGGGAAGAGCACTCTGGTGGGGCTTCTGCAAAAATAGAAAAGAGATTCCGGCCCTTGGAAAGTTTCTTTCATGAAAGCTGACCATGCTTATTCTTTTGTATTAGAACTCAGTGAGAAAATTTTCCTCTTTTAAAGTAAATAAATTCTGTTAAAATCGGTGACTGCTCTAGTTGATGTGATTGCAATAATAAGGGCTCCTTTCTTGTGTATCAGCTTTACTAGAACTCTGCATGTGCTTAACAAGTAACAGTGACCAAAAGTAACAAATGATCTCATTCTGGATGCCACTGTCCAGAAACTGGAAAACTGAGATTACAGGAAAATGCAGGCAGGTTGGCAAAGAGTGGCAGGGTCTCCCTCTTTTGCTGCCTTCAAAGTGAGATCACGTGTTTTCTGGAAGATATTATTCAGCCAGAGAGAAGTGGCAGAGGCCAATATCCTGTGGCTGCCGTTGTACAGAAGCTTGAATAAGTTTATTTGTGAGTCCTTACGCTCAATAAAACTACGAAACACCAGAGGAAGGGCTCCAGCCCAAAAGGTATGGGCTGTAAAAGCTGAAAAAAAGCAAGGGAAAGCAAAGACAGCAATGAGGAGGGGAAAGAGGTAGAACATTTCCAGTCTTATAAATCGGAAATGAATCCCTTGTCGGCAGCAGTTTTACATCAGTGTAACAGCAGAACAAGACCTATAAGCAGCTGTGTCAAAAGAGCCTTGCAAATGAAAGTATAGTGCTTCTCAAACCTGAGACTCTCTAGAGGCTTTCAGGGAAAAAAAAAAGGAAAAAAAAGTTATAATATGCAGCTATAAAGGACTTTTTAGCTTTCATAGTATGTGAAGCAACTTAGTATTTTTTTGGATGTGCACAGGTAATTGTGTTGCATTTCTATGTTCTTTCCAGTATCACATACTTTGTGTGTGAATTTTTTTCCTGCT
>NW_008236767.1:2919155-2931465 GCF_000691975.1 Corvus brachyrhynchos
TCCTGCTGATGGTAGCTTATAAAACATTGATAGTAAGATACATGAGTAGTGCTGTAAGTACTGCAAAAAGGATTATGGTGCATGTTGCAGAGAACCAATAAACAGCCAACAATGTATGGGTAAATTTGAAATGACTGGCTGCTCTTCAACAGCACTCTAGGAAAATTGTGATTTTCAGTTATGAACTGTTCAGTCAAATTAAAGTCTGATGACTGCCTCAGGATGTTCATTTATCACCCAAAATAAATCAAACTGAGAGAACAGGCAGCAATACGTGATTGTATTCAAAGGCAACGCATCAGCACCTATGGGTAGAATTTCTAGCAGCAGTCAGATAAAAGTGGCTGGAAATAAGACTACAACAATAGATCACATCAGGACAGGATATTATAGAATCTCAGCTTGGTTCATAAATATAAAATAGTGATCTACCACTTTCATAGTCTTACCTGTCAAACTGTATTAAAAAACTTGAAAAAACGTTATTGTCACCTGTTACAGCTGAAGATTTGGTCAAAAAATTTAAATAGATTGTACTGAAATGGGTACATTGGCTTTCTTTTTATGTATGCAGACCTGAAAACAAGAAAAAGAAAGAGAATATGTAATGCTCCTTTTCAGATTTTCTACCTGTAGCTGATACGTGCATGGCTCAGTCTTGCGTACATGCATTGCCTGTGGGTTCTCTGCCCACAAGAGTGCATTAAGCACTGGCCTTGAGCAGGGAACACTGAGAGGGAAAAATGCCATCATCACATCTACATAGCACAGCTGAGTGTGCTAGCCCCTCTGAATACAACAAAGACATCCAGGATGGTGTAGACTTTTACCAGACAGGAAAATAGCAGGTGGTAGTGACCTGCAGACTTTCATTACATCCACAGCCACAGTAGATCTACTAACACCAGACTGCTGTGCCATGGATCTAAGGGAGCCTGGCAGAAACAGCTTTCAAGAAAAAATGCCCATACATTTCTAGAAATGGAAAATGGAAAGAGAAGGAGGTGTGATATCTGCTCTGAGATAGAACCATGAAAGCAATCTTTTTGTCCAGAAATTAGCACTGTGTGAATGTAAATCACCAGGAGGGGCTCACGATGCATATCCAGAACTATTAAGAGTTGGCAAAACTGAGTTTGATGGTGGCATCTGCCATGCTTTTAGTTCATCAGAAAATCACAGAGATTCATTTGGGTCTGTCACAACTTTTGAAGAGCACAGTGAAGGAGATCTAGTAGCCGAATGGCCTCCAGAAACCATCCAGGGAGATGGGTTTTACTCTCCTTGAATCTGGAGATACCTGGAGCTTTTTGCCACCTCTGATGTCCTTTGACAATGTCACAAGCTGTAGCTTGCTGTAATAGAGTGATCAGAGTGTAAATGCTGTAAGGTAGCAGCAGGCAGTGATCTCACAGGCCCTGTAGTTCTGTGCAAGAACAGGAGACATCTTCCAAAGGAGATAGAAGAGCTTGCATGATTGCAGTCATGAGGCCTTGAAGACTTCATCCTTGCCAAAGCAGGAACATGCCTGTGGTAAACTAAGGGAACTGCAGACACAGACAAGGCACTGCAGCCTGGGGCGTCCTTACTGTGGTCCTGGGAACGATGCTGACGGAGGTTAATTCTGCCTGCTTGTCTTGCAGCACTGCAGATCCATGAAAGAAACAGCTGGACAGGCAAATATCTGCCTGTGTCAGATTTCCACGCAGCTCAGATATGTGTATATATAACAGGCCAGTGCTGATGGTGCATTTCCCAACTTTATTGCTTAATTCTTAATTATGTAGTTCTTTATTACATAATTCAAATGCTTGCTTTCAGATCTTCCATTCTGTAAAAAATAATAATAAAAAAGTAAAAAATATTTAGGTATTAAGAATGTGCCTTTTTCCTCTTACAAACCAAAAATGACAAAAATTACTTTAATGATCCTTTGGCAAGATGCAAGTTTACAGAAGATGGAATTTGGAGCCATAAGGCAGCCAAAAGATGCTCCTTTCCAAGCTGAGCCTGCTGCCAGTGCAAAGAACAGGGTGAGCCAGATTTCATTTACTACCTGGAATAGTACAGCAGGGAAACCACAGGGAGAGGAATTTACTCACTGGGAATGCAGCTGCTTCACAGTCCCTCTTGTGCTTCTCCGGTGCTGCCAGAGCCACCCTGGTGGTTCTTGTGAGCCCTGCTCCTTGGGCAGACACCTGCACCAGTTCAATCTTCTGGGTTTGAGCTTCAGTGTTTGTAGTGAGGGGATGACAAGGCCAAATTACAGTATTTACTCCTAATTTCTGAGTTTACTATGACAGAAATCAAAGTGTTGATGTGATTAAGTGCTAGAGTTTAAACAGTTCATTTGAGAAACCCTAAATAAATGAGTCAAGGAAAAGGAGAGACTGCTTTAAAATTTACCAAACACTGTCCATTTCAGAACTATCACAGTTCCTATCAATTTCAAAACCCTAAAATCACTCACACTTCGATACAAATTTCTATTAGAACAATATTTTGCAACTATATTTTGTGAGAAAATGGAGAAATTCTGCAGTAAGATTTTCTGATCTTCCTTTAGCTCATTTTTTGCACTTCTGGCAAATTAAAGAAGTCATTATGGTGTAACAAAAGGAGATAATTTTGGACTGGGTTACAATTAAAATGAATGAGGTTAATGAACTGTATCTGAATCACTGCTTTTATACTCAGAAATGGTGTTTGGTTCAGATGACATTTTATGTCTCTGTTATAAGTACTACACTCTCAGACAAAAAATATAAAACTGTATCTGTGATATGCAGACAAAATCATAGTAATTATGTGCAAAGTGTGAGTGTCTGAGCATAGGATTTGTTCTTACTTGTTGGCTTTTAATTTATTGCTAACTGCTCCTGCTCTATATGCCTGTTTTGATTGATGCAGAACCATCTTGTCCACATTTGCCTGAAATTCTGCATATTGCAAATTGTGCATAGACGAATATGCCTGAAGATTTAAACCATTGAATCTGAGCTGCACTTATTTGTGAATATTTTCTTTAACGAGCTAGTTAGGAAAAAAAAACCTTTATAAGAAAGTTAGAGGTTTTAGGGAATAAAAAAAAAAAAAAAAGGTGGAGTTTTGAGAAAGAAGCTCTCCAATAGTATTCATAAAAAAAGATTTCACTTCAGGTGTTTGGTATTCCTGGGTCGTCCAGATGAGATTACAAGGATACAGCTCTGTTTTTAAAACAAAAAGTACCTGAACCCAGATCCTCAGAAGTATTTAGAAACAGTTGTCTTGTATTCTGTTCAGGCACTGGTCCTTCCAAAGGCTGACAGCACCAAGCTGGTGAATCACAGAGCAGATGTGTGAGAGCTGAAGCCAATGCTGTGCAAAATGACTTTGTTCTGGCAGCTTGCCTGACTTTAACCTTGCTGTGCATGACCCAGCTCCAATACCAAAGCTCTTTCAGAGCTTTCTCTTTTCAGACCTTTTTCCCAAAGGTGACTTACAAGAAAACTGTAGGTACAATGGCAAGCTGTTCTTTTTAACAATTATTTCTCAAACTGCAGGCCAGTACCTTTTTGGCAGTCCTGAAAGGGATTAAAGTGGGTTGGTCAAATATCATGTGGCAGCAGTTCTCTCTCAGGGCAGCAGCAGCTGCTGCATTAACAAGTGAGGACAGCCTAAGACTGTGGTTGCAGGATTGATAACCTCCTAAAATTGCTGACAGCAGTTCATTTTCTCCGAGGTGAAGGAATGAATATGAACACTTGCAGCCAGCTATAAGCTCTTCTCTCTTGACTGATATGGAGGATCTAAGCTGCTGGTAAGCCTAATTGAAGGAAAGTGAGGTGAACCAAGTGGAGATGGTGTTTTCAGATTTGCATAAACCAGTCCTAGATATGTAAAGATCCTCTTGCTGAGTTCAAACAATCTACTCTCTGCATTTGTTCTGACAGTGATATGTGAAATAAATTCAGCACTTCTCACAGCTTCTTTTGCTCTCACAAAAGACAGACACATGTCCTGTATCATATCCTCTAGAACATTTTCAAGTATTAACCATCCAGTTAATCGTTTTTTTTGAGTAACTGTTTCACTTTCTTGCTCTGTTTCATTATAAAGCCTGATGTGTCCTACAATACCTTTTGTAACTTTGGTCTATAAGCAGTTTTAGTGGTCTCCTATAATTTTGTGGTCTTCTATAACTTGCTTTTCTCAACAAAATTCTTCAAAGGGAGTAGATTGCGTTGTTACAGTTGGGAAATAGGAAATAGGGGGAGGAATGGAGGGAACAAATTAGCAGTAATGATAACCTGTGATCACACACATAATTATTTAGTGTCCCTTTCCATTACTGCCAATTCCAGTGTTCCGCCAAAAGTCAACTTTCACACAGAGTGTGAAACACTTTCCATTCAAAATTTATAAAGGATATGTTGGACTTGAATTCACTTGAGAAACTTGCAGTTAACTTAACCACAATGCAAGCATGCAAGCAAAAGGGAGGAAAAAAATGAATTTAAGCAGGGTGAGGGAAATGGGCTGTGCACTTTCTGTCTGATCAGACTCCTAATACCTGAGACTGACCCTTGTGAAACCATTTTACAATTGTACTTCAGTAGTATGAAGATAAATGAAAAACTGCCTGTCACTATTTTCACTGGTAAATTGGGAAGTAGGTAAACTCAACCCTCGACAGCAGATCTAGTGATAAGAAGCAGACAGAACACTGACCAAATGAAAATAATATGAAAACTTCATTAAACTGTATAGAACTTTGACTGCACTATCGATTCTAATCTCTAGACCCTTGTCTATGTTTGGTTTTTCAAACCTGTATCTCTACTGGTTCAGTAGCAGTGAATATGACCTCAGATTCCTAGGTCTTGTGCCATGTAAACAGCATATCCTGACACAGACCAACCAATTGCATCCACCTTATACTTTGGTGGGATGTTTGTGGGTTTTAATTGTAGAATTTGTAATATGTTTGCTAATCTAAACCTGACTGCTTCATTCACGCTCCTGGTCCATGAAGCACATTGGAAAAAAGAGGTCCTGTCCTTTATGGTTCCTCTGGATTTTCTACCAAGAAATCTAAGACCTTCAGCTAGGAATCTTTCCTCATGCCTATCTATGCCCCCTGCCTACTCCATGACTCTGTGAAACATGACTTTTTCCCTGCCTTGAACAGAGAGTAATTTTCTGCTAGTCTGACCCAAGTTTGTGACCTCCAGATCCTGGGTTCTGGCATACCTGAACAAAATACCTGTAACTCTTAAAACTAAGTTTCCAGTTTAAAAACAGAGTCTCTATTCTGGGCTATATTGCTTTCTCCTTTTCTGAAAACCCTTCTCAGCCTTTTGGAATCTTCTCTTTGTTCTTTACGTTGTCTTCTATTTTTGGACCCTGAATTCCACAGGAGATGTCTGTGCTGCCTTGCAACTGCTGGTCATGCAAGGGGATGAAGCCTTAGGAACACTAGAACACTTTGAAATCCAAGATAGATCAACAGACCTTTAAGAGTTCAAACATGTTTATCCAAACAGGACAAGGGAATTCTAGGTCAAAGTCCAAAAAAATCTTAGAAAAGCAAAACAAGATAGGAAAACAAAAGCATGCAGATAAAATACACAGTATATCACATAACAAACAAATCATGTCAAAAAGTGTTTCCAGACATAACTATGAGGATGTGTAGACAGGGGGACATGAAAAAGCTTCTCACTGTCTTTCCTCTGCTCCAGGAAATGCTGCAAACTATGCCTTCATTGCCAGTGAGATGAGTTTATAGTTGGAGCAAATTCTGCTGGGATGCTGGGCACTTTTACCTTGTGAAGTGCTCAGCTTGGCTACCTTTCCTTTTTCATAAGGGCAACTTAAAGTGCAGTGTCAGTATGTCACGCTTAGAGGCTCAGCAATGGTGTCAGTCAGGATTGAGACTGGGAAGAATGGCCTCCCAAAGAAGTTGCTTGTCTGGCTCTTTTCTCTCCCTTTTTGTTTTGGCTCCTAAATGGTCACAGAAGCAGAGATTTGCAGTGCCTCTTCTCTTTTTTATTGCTGGTATGTTGCATCTTTAAGGCAGGAGGCCTTCCCTGGTTGTGTGAGTGGGGCTGTGCTCCAGCCCTTGCTGTGCTAAAAGACTTGGCACTGTGCATGTGGAGGCAGCTTTGCAGCAGCCTCAGAGAGAGACTTCCCACCAGCAGCATCTCTGGAGATGGAAACAGCCTCTGCATTAGATTCATTAAGATCTAAAGAAATGCAATAACTGGACCCTAATAAGCCATCTACACCCAAAAGTTAAACATGGTATGTTTTCAAATGGATGCCTAGGAGAGTTTGTTTGCCAGATTATTGGACTCTGGATTTTACATGATGTCATGTTAAATTAACTAACCCTTAAATTAATGCCAGGGAACCTTGTCAGGAGACAGAACATGATTGTTCATACTATTAAGATATTAGAAAGGTCCTGGAATGGCTTAGGCTTAGGGCTTTCCCTGGCTTCTTCCCAAAAAACTGCCAAGCAGCTTGGGTTTTAACACAAGCAAGAGACAATTCCTCACCATTTTGGTTGTAAACATCTTATTTTGCAGTGTGGCTGTTGGTCATTCCGTACCAGTTGTCTTCAGGGCCGAAGAATGATACTAAGCATATTTAAACTACAATTTCAGATGAAATTAAATGTGTGGGAGTCTAGAAAAAATGGCAGAGTCCCTGGTCAGTCCTAATGGTGTTTGCACTTCTGAGGTTTAACAATTCAATAAATTTAATAATTTAATAATTTTAATAAATTGGTTACATTTTGAGAGAAGAAGGAAACAACAAACAGAATGAGCAGAGGATCTGACCTGACATCCTTGAGTGATAAGTTCTACACTCCCAGAGTTTCTCTTCTGCAGGCTGGAGGGATTTGTGAGTGAATTAAATTCGTGTTTCTTCAGGTGTTGCTGTTGCAACCTCACCATGTAGGTGTAAGTCTGCCACACCTTCAGGATGTAACCTGTCTGACAGTTTGCTCTAACAGAGCTGTACAAGTACACTTTGGCTTCTTAAATTTGGAACAGTTCTGCTCTGTGATGTCCTGGGCCAGCCCTGTTGCTAGGTTAATGGGAAATTTTCCAGCTGCAAAATTATGAATATGTTCTTCTTGTTCACAAGTTCCCTGATTCCTTTTGCACCTCATGCTGCTCCATTCTGAGCATCTGGCCTGGTGACAGAACAACTAGTCAAGAAATGAGGATGCCAGCATTTCTCAGTGCTGAGGAATAGTGTCTGTGCACTGTGGGGCATGATGGGCTACTACCACCTTCTAGGATGCCTTTGCAAAGGTATCAGGTTGTGTTCAAACTGGTGAGCCTGAGTCCATTCTACCTGCAAGGACAGAGAGAGAGTAGTACAAAACTGAATGAGAGCAGAGTCTGTGTGTGTACATCAAAATGCACAGTACTGTTTATAGCAATTTGAAAAAGTGGATGCTATTTAATAAAATGTTTGTTTGAACCAAAATAAACAAGAATACTAAAATATGCAGTTTGGCCCTGCATCTCTGTAATGGATGTGAAATTGAATAACAAGCCAACTTTTCTCGTCTCTATAGATAATAAATTTCCAGGGACATATTGTATATAAATATGCCTGTGTTTCAATTTCGCTTTATCCAGTTACCTTCCAATCAGTTACATATTCTATTTTGTAGGAATACAGTTTATAATGCCTATATCTGTTGATGCTGGAAGCTTAACTCTTCTTCTTTGGAATACTTAAGAAACAAAAGTAACAAAACGTCCAAGTATTCGTATGCCTTCTGAGAAAGATGTAAAAGATGTAACAGGTTTAGCTTGCTGGAAGAAATTTATCGAGTTTGTGAAGCTTGTTGCATATGGATCCAAAGAAAAACGGGTTTCACTTAAATGCTAAGATAAAACTAAAATGACAAATGTTAAAATGTCTTTGTTTTCATATGAGTGTAGTGCTGCACTAGACCTTAATTGGGCTGAATAAGGAGAAATTTGTAACTTTGAGCCTTTGAAAACTGGCATTTAACTGTAAATGCACAAAGATGTTCTAACAATTTAGCAATGCACGGTATTTTTCAGTATTTTGGCCATGCAGTTTGTGTGTAAAAGTGTGTGTTTTCCCTGCTTTTGCTGATGTTTCAGGCGTTGTGCATCATTCAGAGGTGTGCTCCATGCACTCTAGAGATCAGTGCTTACCCTTTGCTTTTGATGTTATCTCATCCAGTATCTTAAATCTTCAGGAAAAAGTAATATTTTTCTCTTCATTAAATGTGTTGTTTTGTTTGTTTTTCCTGATTTTATATTCACATTTGTAGTAAAGATTTAAAGTAATAGGAATGAAAGAAAGTGCCAGAGCTCCCAGTAAGCAACCACTTTATTACTGGGAGTGGTCTTTGCTACAGAGCTGATGATTTGTAGTGGTACCACACACTGCAGTGGTGAAGAAAAATGTTTCTTGTCCCTTCTGTGCTTAGGCTCTCCCCAGCAGCTCTAATGCCCTATGTATCTTTTGCAGGCTACATGCAATATGAAATTCCATTCCCCTGCCAACTCTCATTCTGCCATTTAATTCTTCATCAATGCCTCAGCTCCTCTTGGTTTTGAGAGATAAAAAAGCAAGTGATGGCCCTGGTCCTTGGAAGCAGCTAACAAACTAAATAGGTTTTGATAAGTAATTTTTGCATCGCAAAGTTTTTTTACTTCACATAGTGGAACTATGAAATTTCTTTAATACAAGCCTCTTCTATAAACTCCTTTCAAAATATGACAGAACAGGTATGCAAAATAATTTGTTGAGATAGACAGTGAATAATTGGAGTTACTAACAGATCCATGAAGGAAACATTTCTGAAAGTTCTCTGAAAATGTTAATACATCCATTACAAAATACCACTCGGGGAAGTTTGGTCTTCTCATGGAGAGCCATGGTCAAACTGGGACATACTTCCCTTAAAAAAAAGAATGATTTATACTTTCTCTAAGAACTTGGAATGAAATGCTAGTTGTGGATGGTAATAAGACTGATTTTGAGATTAGCTCAGTTGGTTAGAGCACAGTGATAATAATGCCAAGGTTGTGGGCTCGATCCCTGTATGTGCCATTCACTTAAGAGCTGGACTCGATGATCCTTCTAGGTCCCTTTAAACTCAGAATATTCTGTCATTCTGTGATTTATGAAAAGGTGCAAAATTTGCTTTTCCAGAGGCTTGAAGGGAGAGTATACTTAACCCTCATGTGCCGAAATTGTTCCTTTCTGCATAAGCATGTGGAAAAATTCTTTCACTCAAATTGCTCACATCTGTCTAAACACGGCCAGAGTACCCATACAATCATTCGAAGGACACAGCCATGAAGCAACGCTACAGTTTCTAATGCCAGAATACTGTTACAGAAGGTTAAGTGGCAAGGAAAAGTAAAAAAATAATGTCATAAAAGTGCATGGAAGAAAATACCCGAAGCAAGTCCCCATAAAGACTGGCACCATGCTCACAGATATTCCAAGAAGTGAAAGAGTAGCTAAGTTTATTAGATAAACTTTGTCTAGTGAATAATTAACAGATCAGCTTGAAAGTGTAACTCAATATGGCCTGTTTGTTTGTTTTCCTTTTTGTGACAGTGATGTTTTCCTTTTAACATCTAATAAAGGGTTATATCAGGTAATCCTGGCATGATAAGGTGGGAGATGTATCCATTTAATTGGTCATATTGATTTCATTTTTAATTTCAAGTTACTTTCTGACAAGTATCCATGTTTGATGGGATCACATATCATTCAGTACCGTGTCTATTTTAGGTTTGCATATACAAATATTCTATTAACCCCATTGTTAAGGTCACAGTATTAGTCAGCCAAAGGGCTGGAAATGTACCGTCTGTAAATGCATTTTTACAAAAGTGGGGATCATGTACTATTTATTTCATAGGGCCCCTGCCTCTTTTTGCATAAAGCATGGGTATATATGAAAAAAAAAGCATGAACTGATTTTGTTATATTCAAGAGACTATAGCATGCCTTTAGTAGGATTACTTCCATGTTCATGACAGAATTCGAGTAGTGATGCAGCCAAGGCTTCCAGGGAGAAAAGAACAGGTCAGTGGTCAAGGCAATTGAATGCTGTCTTGAAAGCTAAATTGTAACCTTGCCCCTGAGTTTGTAATTGATGCTGAGTTACTTAGATTAATCATAGGTGGCCACTAACCATTTTTTTCAATGTCTGATTGAGAATCTGATTTATCAACACACTGAGTACTTAAATCTGGATCTGAAGCAAATGACAGCTATAAGTGGGTAAATGAAGTATGGCATAGTGCTCAGTAGTTCTAAAAAAAATAAAGTCCTAAACTGCTCTCATATGAGACATGTAAGCTTTGTGGATATTTGTATCTTAACTCCTTTGGATCTCAGAATACCCTCTTGTTAGCTTAAGATAATAATATACCTTGGTTTTGTAGCAATACTTTAGAATAATTGTGCCAGCATTTTAGAAACAGTCTGCCAGAATGACCATGCAAGAAAAAACACTGGTGAGACCTGCAGCTCTATATTCAGAGGATTCTGTATTCTTATTAGAGGAAAATACAACAGATAGGACATAATGACGGATTAAGTGAGAGAAATAGTGGAAAACTTCTCATTAAATAAGTACTTTCTATTCCAGTGCATTAAACAGGGCTCCAAAACAAAAGTGGTAAATGACCATATATGCTAAATGATACAGTCAAATATTACACACACAGCAGTGAAACAACAGAAAATTTTACAGACCTAGTGTTCCACAGTTCCTGAGTATTTTGGCACAGCTCTGAAATGGATGGATATTTGTGAGGTTTGCAAGAGAGCTACTTATTTCTGTGTTCTTGCCAAATACAAAGCCTACACCATGGGCATGTTAGAGCTAAACAGCTTTTTTGATAATGTCCTTGACAAACCTATGAGTAGATTAAAACAGGATTTTAAAGCAGAAAGAGAAAAGAAGATACATTAAATGACAGTGTTATTAGCTCTGTCTAGGACACAGTGCCCTAGGACTACAGGAGGACTACACATGTCCACCCTCACAGCCCAAGACAAGCATTGCCCATGCCTCTTTGGGGAGAAGCTTCTCTTCTTTCAGCAATGGATCTGACAATTTAGCAGAGTGCTCAGTGTGAGGGCATTTAAGGTGACAAAAACAAATGAGGTGTTGCAGAAGTTTATTGCCCTCAAATAGAACAAGACTGAAGATGGAAATTGATTATTAAGGCAGGAAAGGAGGTGACTGATACAATGAGCTAATAGCTAATAGTATTAACAAGCTAATGCATTTAGGTATCCATAAACAAGAAGCTGCAACAAAAAAAGTAGTACTATTACTCTTACGGTGCCTTTTTACGTAACAAGATAAACATATGGGGTAACTGGTGCTAGTGCTTGCTACAAACTCATCTGCAAAGTATTTCGTGTGTCCATCTTGCAGATTTCTCAGTGATGAGCCTTCAATCTTTGCTCAGGAGAGACCACCACATTGTCAAGACTCTGACAGCACATCAGCAAAAAGGCCTATGAAAATACACTCTGCTTACCTGTTACAAATGCTCTGTGTGTATAATGTTTTAGAGGCATTTTCCCTGGAGTGTGGTTTACACCCTTACAAATGTGCTGGGAGATATTATGAGCTATGTCCTTATCATCTGAAATAGAATGCACTATTCAAGCAGACGTGTGACAGTAACATGGTGTTACACACACTACATGTCTGTGTTCTTACCCATAGTTCCTGCTAGAAAAAAAAAAGTATAAGAAATTTTGTCGTGGAGGCGGAGCAAATCAAACAGACAAAGCTGTTTTGTTACTTTTTCTGTTGACAGTTCTGAAAGATGAGGACACACACTGTTGGACTAGTTTTGCCATGCTATATGATTACAACAATGTAAAGGACTTTTGCATTTATCTCAGGAAGGTAAAAGTAGTTTTGTGATCTATCTTGGACTTCGTTCTAATTTTACCAAGGCTACACGATCACAGGTTTTGCTCATTACCATGAGAGTGGAGATCATTCCTTTGGCTTCATTAAAGAAATTAGTGTATATGCACAGCCACGTTCGCATTTCTGAACAAAAGTCTTTACCCAAACAGGCGCCTGTCTGCTTCACCCAGCTCTTCCCATTCCTCACAGGGAAGAGAATAACGCAGCAGCCCGTAGTGCCGCCTGAGGCACTCCAGAGATGTGCTCTGAGATGACCCGCAGGGACAAGGACCGAGGGGGCCAACGCGGGATCCGCCGCGAACTGTCCCGGGCGGCGCCGGGCAGGGGCTGGGCGGCTGCAGCCGAAGG
>NW_008236767.1:2931609-2969436 GCF_000691975.1 Corvus brachyrhynchos
GGAGCCAGCCGCAGTCCCCGTGGTGTCGCTGCTATGCCCTCCGTCCCCTCCGCCGGCTGCCTCCTGGCCAAGAACCAGTACTACAGAAGTGAGTGCTCGGCGCGGCCGGGAGCTGCGTGTTGACCCCAGACACACCCCCCGCCCTTCTCTCCCCTCTTCCCTTCTCTCTGCCTGGGGAGCGACTCTGGAGGGAGGCTGAGCCCCCCGAGCCTCTCCCGAGAAACTGTCCGGGTTGTTGGCACTCAGGAAAAGTGTCAGAATGTGTTTCAGGTGATGTCTGGATGAGCTGGGGGCAAAGACTTGTCTTTAGTAGTTTTTAATTTCTTGGAGAGTTTTTCCTATCATGGAACTTCACTTTTAATGAGTGCCTGCTTCTGGTTATTCATCTACCTTTTCTCTTTTTTTTTTTTTTTTTACTCTATTTAAAATTATTAGAGTTATCCTATATATGCATATACATGTATGTTTGGTTATAAAATGTGACCTAGAAAAAGTGCTAGCCTAGCAAGCCATGATTCCTACCTGTACTTCCTATTTATTTTGCAAGTTTAGACACAATACAAAATCAATTCACATTTCTGTTTCTAACTATGTGAAATAATCATTGCTTTGAGAGTATATGTGGTGTATTAGGACTCCTAGCTCCAGGATGGACACTAGTGCAAGTGTAGTATTTAGTTGTGTCTCAGGGGAAAGTATTGCAATTGGGGTGTTGTGGACTTGAATGTTCAAGGATGTACTTGCTTGTCTTGATAGCAGTGTTGCCATGATATTAAGTTTTGTCACTGATTTCAGTGAAAGTTATGCGGATGGATCTCAGTATGCTTTTAAGGGAAGAGTAAGCAGAGTGAGAGAGAAACTGATATAAAAGTTCTTATAAAAAGGACTGAGTAGAACAGGGTATATAGTATAGAAGTTACACTCTGTAGCTCAGTGAAATTGTTTCCTCTGAGATATGAGCATGTCTGAAAATCTCCTGACATATAGTGCACTCTCTCAAAGCTTTTTTTTCTTTTCGTTACGTGTGTCTCTGTTTTCCACAAACAGCAAGACTGAGCTCAGAATCCAGTGTTTCTTCCAGCTCCTCCTGCTCTTCAGATGCTGTGAACATCACAGACCAGGACAAAGCATTGCATGGTATTGTTCCCTTCTTTGAAACAGTTTTCAGTTTTTCCTGTTATTCACCCAGTATCTAATGCTGTGGGCTTTTCTCCTTTGGCAGGGTTACCTGAGTTAGTTGATAAATATTGGTGGATAAAAAGCTTCTTCCATAGTGAACCCTCTCCACCAGCTGTTGGCAGAAAAACACTCTCAGCAAGCAGGTGAGTTTTTTTACAACAGTGGGAATAACTTCCTTGCTAATTTTCCTTTTGGTAAAAGTGTTAGTAAACAAGTTATAATCAGCTAAAACCATCTGGTGGGTTGCAATGCTGTTTTGATGACTTAAGTAAAATACGTATCAAGTGTAAGGCTATAGTACCTTTCCATGTTTTCATTTTAACAAATGAACTCATATGCTACTTTGCATTATGCAGGTGTTAGTGCCTGTTGCTGTTTCACATCTATGGTGATGTTTATTTAATAATCTACCTATAGAACTTGCACACCCATTTATACAGTTTGGCCATTTTACATTATGTTAAAAAGCTGAACAGAATGCATTCAAAAATACTTAGGCAGATAAATAAATATCTTTGAGGTAAATACAATGAAGATTTTACTTATAACCTTTTTATATATATTTCTTCAGTACCAACAGTTGAAAAGGACAGCGTGATGGCTTTTCTTACTGAGATGCTACGTACAGACTTGTTTTTCCAAGAGGCTTGAGGTCTTCCTTGTGTCTGGGTTCAGCTGCAAGAAGAAAACAAAACCTTTAGGAGAGTGGAAAAGTGTATTTTCAAAATACTTGTCAGTAGCTAAAATGATATTGCTTAATGGACATATCCATGGCCTACCGTGTTCTTTCCAGATTTGCCATAATTTGAGATGTCTCTCTAATGGAAGTTTCCAGGATTAAACATCCTGATGACTTACTTGAATAATTAGAGAAAAGTGTCAGCAAAAATAAGGCATCATAGGTTTAGGAGGAAGATGTGTATTGAGTGACTTTGCAATAGGTGATTCAGTTAGGTTACCTTTAAGGTACCAGCTCTGTGGGCAGTCACAGTGATGTAAACAAGATTCAGATCTATAATCCAGAGTAGGATTGCTGTGTGGCACATGTCTTTCATCCAGTATTTGTGTACCAGTTACAGGGTGTAAGTTTACAAGAATCCTTGTCAACAGCATTGCTTTTGGAAAGCCCAATTAGATGAAGAAGCAATAATCAGTTTGGGTTCTTTGATCAAGCAGGGTGCATAGATCCCAACTTCAAATACCCAGGTACAACTTTCACTCCTACCTGTGTATGCTGGTATTTGAGGACAGAATAGAGGAGATACACAAGAAACCAGTAATCCTAATGGACACTGACCTCTTTCAAGGCGAAGAGCAACCTTAATCAGAGTTGATACTTAACTGCTAGTTCTTTTTAGATTTCTTCTGCCTGCTTTGTTGTGGCTTAAAGAGCTACTTGCTCCTAAGCGACTAATTCTATCAATATTCTGCTGTCAGATTAGTTATGGGCTAGATCTGACAAAGGATTCCACTCAAAGTAATCACATTATTGTTGTTATCCTTTCTCATGCTCTTAAAAGCTACTATAACATTGCAATGCTGAAGACTAAATGAAGCTAATTAGTATATAGATTGTTTATTCTATTGGGCATGACTGAAATGCATCAGGGATTATGGAAAATAACAAGTATTTGGCTGGATGATAACGTTTTTGATAAGTATCTATGCAACTTTTTGATGTGCTATCAATAAACGTGATGAATATTTTTCCGTCACTGGTTGAACTAACAATAGCAAACATTAATGTAGCCAACATATTTTTATTATAGATTAATGGTTGTCACGGTTATGCATAACTCCAAGGTGTATTAAGTGGCTGCTTCAGGAAGCTTATGGTCTTGGTGGAGACAATAAATGCATAGCAGATGACAACAGAAAAGAGCATAATTCTGAAAACATGATTTCAAGGGTCTTTAAATTGACTTGTGTCTTACTTTACTGCTATTGTATAGTTTCATCTTTGTCCTTTCTCTAAGTGTACAGAATGACTCTTTTTATACTAAGATTTTTTTATTAATAAAGATTTAATCATGACTTGTTTTTGGCCTCCAAAACCAAGCTGGCGTTCCATGTTGCCTGTGGTGCAATTGGTGTGTTGGTTTGGGTTTCATTTTTTAAATATGTATTTATTTTCCTGTTGTTTTTTTTGGCGTGTGTGCATCACATTCTTCCTTTAATGACTTCAAGGTCTGATGTGAGTTAAAAAAGGAGTGCAAGCTACGAAAAAGCCCTTAACACCTTTTTCTATAAGATCATGTTTTAAAGGAAGAGAAAAAGACAACATGATATTTGCAAGTTGTGATTGTGACTCTCTTTGAAGGTGCTTGAAATCACAGAATAAAGAGATGCTGTAGGCCTATAATTATTATACATGTGAAATACCAGATTCAGGAAACACTGTGGAAAAGAAGTGACAAGTTTCCATATTACTCATTGAGCTTAAGCTGCTTCTGTCCTTATAGAGCCAAAAAAGCAGGGTGCAGAACAGGCTTAAAGAGCTGATAAGCTTTTAAGACCCACAAAAAACCCTCCAAACCAAAACACAGTTATTTTTCAGGGAGTGGTGAGGGGATGAAGGCTGCATATTGTTTGCTTTCATCTGCTTAGGCTCTATGAATGACTTGTTTTTGCAATGGCATCAATGTGACAGAAACCTCTGCTCTAGAGAGGTGTCCTCATGCCATCCACATCCTCTTTTACTGTGATCAGCTCAGCATTTGGGCAGCATCCCTGTCAACTCATAATGATTTGTGCCAGTTCTTCAAAGTATGCAATGAACCAGCTCCATTAATTAATAGCCAATGTTGCTATTACAAACTCCTGAGAGGATTTGGGTAAATGGGAGATGAAAATGCTTGCAAATAAAGGGCTGCATTTTGTCACATCTCAGTAATAGGGAAATGTTAGTTTTCTTGATTTAAATGCCAATACAATGTACTTTTGAGAGGAGGGAAAAGCCAAAATTTAATTGATTTTAAAAGAAGCTGAAATAAATAGAAAGGGGAAGCTATATTGTATGTTTAAATGCAGCTTAGAATAAGGAAAACAGGAAAATAGTATGATTTCATATGCCAATCCAGCCAAGACAGGTACAAATGTTTGATCAATGATTAATTTTAATAGAAAAAAAGCGCTTTTTTGCTGTTAGAAGGTCTATAGGTAGAGATCTATTTTAAGTTAATCTGTATATTGTTATCCATAACAAAAAAAGTAAGTATTAGAAAAAAGTAAGTATTAGAAAGAAGAATTGTGCCAGCATGTAAATACTAGGTTAGATCCAACTATCATGACCAAATTAGGAATGGAGAGCTGGCCTTGAGAAAGATTTTTTTTTTTCTTTACCTCAAGCACACATATAGCAATGATACTTAATAACAGACCTCCATTTCTTTCCTGAAAGGGAATTTAAGTTGTAGTGTCCTGGTCCTACTAGTACCCTATTTGAAAGGCAAAATAGAAGAAAATTCTTGTACCATTTGTTTTGGTTCAAGAAGGATGAAGTCTGCCCGTTCTGCATGTTTAGTGAGAGAAATTCATAATAATTGATTTTTTTCCCCCAGTTGTTGCTATTTGAAAGAAATACTGTAAAGTTACATTTCTTTCCTAGAGTTTTCTTTCCTATATGTGAAATAAGCAATACTGCATATTGTGGATGGACAATAGTGAGGATTAACTCTAAAGACTGTAGCTATCACAGTGAAATGGGATTTTTTTTTAATATACACTTGCTTTTTCTGCAGAAGCAAGAATGATAAATGGACCCAGGTAAATATAACAGGTTTTCAATATAAGAATAAAGAGCAAATCTAACAGCAAGTAAAACTCATTTTGAGTTGTTAGGAGTAAGTATTATCCTTGTAATTTTTTTGTTAGGGTCAGTTCTCTTTGTGGTATTACAACATTCAGATACGTTAAAATAATTGTAAATTCCCTCTTTTTTTTTTTTTTTTTCCTTTCATGATCTTAACTAATAGTGCATTATTTCTTCTTGAAAGCAGACTGTCTGTTACTGTCACTTCTCAACTCTTCTATGAAGGAAAACCCAAGCAGGGTTTACTCAGACATTTCTACCAGGATTAATATGGTTTGCAAAACATTTCTCGGGTTATTGCACTTGCAGCTGGTGACTGAAAATTTTGACCATGACCGTGTTCAATGCCCTGGCTGACTCTTCATTGATGGAAGGATTCTGTCAGATTTCTTTTGTCATGCACTCTGTCATATGCCATTTTAAGCTGTTCTGGCAGTAGCAGATGTGAAATATACTGTTTGTAATCACTGGAAGATAGGTTTTTGTAATAGAAAGAGGCTATCACTACTAAGGAAGAGAACTGGATCAGTGTTTTGGGAGGAAGTTGTGGAAAAGCATATTTTTTCCTTTTTTTCTACTTCCATCCCTCAGAAACTGCGGAGAAAGAAGTTGCTGTTTCCCAGCCCTATGACAAAAGAGAAGATTCAGCTCCCACTTAGAGTACTTGATGGTATGTTCAGAGACAATCTATTGACTTTTTCTCAAAAATAAAATTATAAAAGTGCTTGTAGTCAAAATGACAGAACATGATCTGGACAGAGATATAATGTTAGAACAGCTCATAAAAGGAATAAAAAAGGGCTTGTACACTTGAAAAGTTGCTTTTCTCAGCTATGTCAACCACCGTGTCTCCTTCAAACTCAACCATCTTTGGCATTAACAAAATTAATTTTCATTTGTACCTGTAACACAGACGTCATAATCTCACTTTACTTGTTTAGCTGAGGTAACACCACTGGGTGCAAGATAAAACTGTTTGTCAGTTTGTAGAGGACAACCAAGGTACAGCTTGATGTCAGTCACTCCATGGGGATCATCTCCAGGATGGACTGAAGCTTGGCTATCCAGGAGAAATGCAGTGATACTGGAAATAACCTTCTAAAAAGATACTCAGATTTTCCTTTCCTTTTTTCCCTTTCCTTTTTCCCTTGGCCTTTGCCTTTCCCTTTCCCTCTTCCTCTCCCTTTCCCTTTCCCTCTTCCCCTTTATGCAACAAGGTAAAAATCCTGACTTTGAAGTAGTCAGGGATGGAAAGTCTGTAAAATACCCTAAAAGTAAAGTAAAATTTTCTGTGGTTGATCACCTTCACCTTTAAAGATCTTCACCTCTGGTACCAACTTGAATTTCTCTATGAACAGCAGTTCAGGGGTTAGTCAGGAATGCATGACCTAAATAAAAAGTAAAGTTTTAAAGTGATTCCACCTTCTCTTCAAGGATCTTTCCAAAGAGGTTGCATCATTTTGTTTAATATCCAGCTACACTGACTTCAAGAAGTATTTCAGCACAGTAGGAGTGGATCAATAGGTGGAAGCAGCTGGAGATGTGCTTTTTGCTTCTGTGAGTCAAAGATAAAAGCCAAGCTCCCAGACTAGGTTTTGGACTCTGTAGTTTACAGATGACTGCTAAGTGAGCCAAATGAGAAGGAAAAAGGTGATGGTGAAGTATTGACATGGCATCAAAATATTGGCCAGTTTGAAATCTTGGATCCTGAAGTACTGCTCAATTCATTTTTAAATGGAATTTAATGAGTAAATTCCTTAATATCTCAAATAATAATATGTTTAAAGAGTTTTACTCATTGCAAGTAACTACTTGTATGAAATAACACCAGAATTCACATTTTTGAGATTTAATTTAAAAATTATTTTCAAGCTTCTCTTTGATAAAATGTATTGTGCAATTTTTTTGGTTTAATTCCATTATTACCTTGTATAGAGAGTATAGCTTCTTCATCTTGGGAAAAGGCCACTTTACATTTTGAATAAAGTTTTGGAACCTATGATATGTGCGTACATTAAACCTAGTTTGGACATCATATATCTTTCTAAGAGCCTATAAAATTCATGTTTCATTGTTTCATAACAGTGCAGAAATGAAAGGAAAATACTAGGGGTAAAATAAATACATGATGAAATAAGTTCCTTTAAATAGGTATTTTCCCAAAATATTTGAATCAAGTCAATTTAATGCTGTCATTACTCCAGCTCTGACACACTGTATGTTTAAGTCCAGATGAAATCTGGAATCAGCGTAGCATCACACTGACAGGATGTGTCATTTCTCCATGACAGTAGCAGATTAAGTGGAGTAGTGAATGTAAAAGGCAAGGTAACTGCATGTTGTATGTAGTAATACCTTCGTATTCTGTCGCAATAAAATGCCCGCCTGCAAAATACAAAATCGATTTGTGAAAAAGACAAGCCAAAACAAAACACTGCACCAAAAACCCCTCCTTCTTCACATTTTGTGCTTTCCAGGAACATATTTTTCTTGATGAAGTATTATTTCCTTTGTATTTCTTTCTAATGTGATTGCAAAAGACTGACAAACTGAAATGCATTTTACAAATAGATTGTTGCTTCCACTGCTAGTTCTACTTGGTGTTATAATTATTGTCCTACTTTAATATTTTGCCATTATTGTTTGATGAATTTAGTGCGGAAGTTGTTTTTGTGTGTGTCTGTCACTGTACTGTCAATTTAACTATCTTTTGGTCTGGAGGGGGCACCTTTACAGTATAAACCCTTTTAAAACACCTACTCACCACTAAAATAGAGCTCCAGTAACTAAGCCGGGCAGCTCAGACCTTCTGAGATAAATGTGCATAGGCTGTGACTCTCTCATGTTAGGACTGACTTTTATTCTGCATTTTTACAATTTATCACTGGATATTAATAATAATGAACGACATCAACTGCTAGGCATTATAAAATTATGTAAGGCCTTTATGGCTCATTTTGTAAATGGATGTCCCTTCACTTCTCTTTGGACATTAAAGCATCTGCAGCATTTGAAAATGCACAGAAATCAAAAGTGCTTTTTGTAATAAACAAACGTACACTCATAGATGATGGATTTGAAATAAAAAAAACTCCAAACAACACAAAGGATCACAAGGTGGATGGCAGTGATAGTCATTCACACCTACCTAAAATCCTAATTATATGTAAGGATCATTATGGCTCAAAGACTCACAGAGTTTAAATTGTTATCAATGCTCATTCACTCTCTCGTCTCCCTGTGTTTTTCTCCGCACTAATTAAAAAAAGAATACATAACAAACAATACAAGACCAAGCATCCTTTTAGCACCTACACAGAAATAGGAAAATGAGAGAGAAAGGACAGCCTGGGCAGACAGCAGTCCTTTTAAGCCTAGAATGGATCAGCCTATCTTTAGGACATACATCTTTCTGTCCCTGGTTAAGGAAAAACAAAAGCCAACCCCCTCCCCCTCCCCTTCCCCCAAACCCAAAAGTATTTTGCTGTGGCCAAGAAATAACCTAGGCCATATTAAAAGCTCAGAAAGAGCAGGCACTTGTATCATTTATACTGAGCCAGCTCTAAAGAAGGAAAATGGATTGAAAGAAACCACAGTGTGGCTGTAAAACAGGGGGCAGAACTGCAGCACAATCTTTTACCTCAATAAAACCTTGACTTTTAGGCTGAAAAATAGCATGCCTGAAATATGTTGACAGGATATGTTCCTGTGACGGCTAGTAAGAATTTTGTTTTAAGACTTCTTTTATGGGCTAATCTTCTCAGAAATTGCTTCCCTTATCGGAATGTTGTCCTGTCCCTCCCTCACCCCTGCCTCCCCAGTTTTATGCACATGTTACAGTGAAGTGGATGAAGTCTTTATGGGGCACATGTTGATGGGCTATAACCAAGCAGAAGCTCCTTGAGACATACCCCATGCGTGTATTTAATTCAAAATGTTGTGAGCTTCAGGGCAAACATAATTTTTAAAAAATATGTAGTATTTCAGTGAAAGAACAGAAAATATATGTCAGACATTTTGACTGCTCATAACAATGACTGCTACCAGATGTAGTGTGAGAAATAACCTGAATTGAACATTAACCTGCAACACCAGAGAGAGCAAGAATTTACTAATCTCTGAGAAAGCAACATTAAATGCTGCAGTAGATTGCGTATGGGGGCTAAATTCTCTCTTCCTTCTGCTAAAGAACACTAACAGTGATGTCTCTAATTAGACCAGAACCATCGGATACGCAGGCTGGGAGTAGGAAAGGAGGATGAATAAACCAAACCCTAACTGGCTGCAGCAGATTGTCAGAAAGAAAATCTGCAGGTTTATCTGGGGTCCAGACCTAACATGACAAATATCTTGGCACAGAACCAGTGGGGATTTTTCATTTTTTTACAGTAAAATGGTCAGGTAGATTTATTTATTTATTTATTTAGTTATTTATTTAATTAATTATTAAGTCTGATGAACATTTTAGCTGTAGGGACTGGAATCTCTAATGAGCTGAAAATTCTTGGGCAAATGGATGCTGAGAAATTCCTGAGAATTTATATCTGAAACACAGTGTCCTGGGTTGCAGTGTATTCTATTACCATCCCCATCAGCTGTTGAAATCAGGTGGGGCAGTGTTTCCTTGCCTCCTCCCCCCAGACTATCTTTCTGTTAATTGCCCATCATTGTCCTGCCGCCTGACTCAGAGATAACTCCCTCCAGACTATCTTCTGTTAATGAGCCTAATCAGCACTTGGCCTCGTGACTCATTACCCCATTGTGAGATGCTCCACCCAGAGGGAGGAACCAAGCATTCCATCGTGGATATAATCTGAGGCTGAACACCAGAGACAATCCTTCTACTGGATTTCCAGAGAACAGGAGCTACACAGCCACCACTGGACCTTCTGAGGAAGAGCAGACCCTCTTTCTACAGGATCACTGCTTCAGAGGACTGCAGTCAACATTCTACCAGACTGCTACAACAGGGAGTCAGGTTGTATCTTGACTCTGTCAGTTTGAACCAGTGTTCTCTTATTTTTTTTTCCCCTTTTCTTTAATTTCCACATTAAATTGTTATTCTGACTTGGTGCCTCCCACTGGTTTGTTTTCAAACTAGTACACACAGCTATACATATTATTATTGTTTTGATACATGTTAGTTTAAAATAATCAAATTTATTAACTGAAGTTAATTTTTATTTATATAATTTTCAGTCTGAAGAATGACTATGCATTGTATGGAAGATTATAAATAAGGACATAATTTTAGTAGGATATCAGCTATTTTGGTATCCATTTAGTTGATGAGAAGGATGCACTTTCAGCGTGAAGAGGCAAAGGACAATTTTATGGTGTCTTTTCAGGATTGAAAAGACGACACCTGAAAGTAAATTTCAGTTCATAAACCTCAGTCTCATTTCCCTGATGTGGAGGAGTGACCTAGAAAGGGCATTGCTTATGTTTTTCAGTGTACTACAAATACAGGACAAGGAGTTCATCTTGCATAGCTCCTTATTTCCAAGAAATCCAAGCACCTCTAGTCTTACATAAGTCACCCAGGACAATACAGCTTAAGTTTCTGTGGTAAGACTTGCTTAACACAGTTCTATAATTAGTTAGAAAGTCAATTCAACATTTATTTCAAGTGTATGAGGGAGAAGCAACTTCATGAATAGGTAATAGAGAAGGCATTCATTGTCTGAATGCATTAGTTTAAAAAAGTGTTCTTAAATTACTCTCTTATTGAAAGCATGAACTTGAAGATCCTAGATTATTCCATTTGCAAGTCAACACATTATGTGCATTACACTTGTATTAAATTATTATGCCTCAGCTAAATAAAGGCCCTCAGCCCTGGTGTTTCACTTTTATGAGCCTCCTACATCAATGGGAGTGAAGGAGAGAAAGAATTCCTTGTACTTTCAGTGCTATTGAACCACAGTTTTTTGGGTCATCTCAAAGAGTAGGCACAATTTGAGCAGTAAAAGCATAAACAAAATTTCTTTTGAGAATTTTCTTTTGAGACTTGCCGAGATTTTCTTTATTATTGCCTAAATATTCCTTCTTTCTGACAAAACATGAAATGACGACACAAAGAGTTCTCAACTTGAGGGGCAGTGTGGAGCTGTTTCATGAATTGTGGTTTAAAAAAATCAACAGAATGAAAGACTTGCAGTCAGTATTTAAAGATGGAAAGTCAGAAATTTTTGAGAAGGTGTCTTGGGGAACAGAGAAGGTTGGATAAAAACACTCTGCCTTTAGCTTTCTTCTTTTTACAGTTCTCTGCAAATTCAAGTGACTGTTTGTTATCAATTAATTGTTTTCCACATTTTAACTGTTATACTCTTGCCAGTCAAGCCTCTGGCTGGATAGGAATGGGAGTACTTAACATTAGTGATTTCTGACACATGGGGTCTAAAAGTTGGATTTAAAACAATAGGTATAGCTTTTTTCTTTCAGTATCAGGTAAAATGTTGTTGAAAAACCTATATAAATATAAAGCATCAATGCTATATATCTTACGAAATGCAAACCCCAGTATTTCTGGAGATGATTTAGAAATTTTATACACATACATACTTGTCGTGGTTTAAACCCAACCAGGCCCCATGCAGACGCTTGCTCACTCCCCCAACCAGCAGGACTGGGGAGAGAATGGGAAGGGTAAAAAGTAGAAAACTCATGGATTGAGGTAAAGGAAGTTTAATAGGGAAAGCAAAAGCTGTGCACAAGCAAAGTAATACAAGGAATTAACCCACTGCTTCCCATGGGCGGGCAGGCAGGTGTTCAGCCATGTCCAGGAAATCAGGGCCCCATCACACATAATGCAGACTTGAGAAGACAAAACCCTTCCCTCCAAACTCTCCAGCTGCATTTACTGGGCATGATGTCATATGGTCTGGAATATCCCTTTGGTAGGTTTGGGTCACCTGTACTCTCTGTCTCTTCCCCACTTCCCATGCACACCCACTTTCCTCACCATCATGGCAGCATGAAAATCAGAAAAGGCCTTGGCTCTGTGTAAACCCTGCTGACCAATAACAAACACATCTCTGTATTATCAACCCCATGTTCAGCACAAATCCAAAACAAAGCCCCATACCAGCCACTGTGAAGAAAGTTAACTGTACCCCAGCCAAAACCAGCACAATACTCTATAATGCTCCTTAAAGCTTATAGAATGTATTTATTGAACTACAGCCCCTCCTAAAATTATCAACACAGTGTTTAGCATTTCCACAGAAACTCTTATTAGCATATACTAACTTTTTCGGCTGTGTAATCGTCAAACTGCATTAACGTTTTTTCTTTCATATAAAATGGGTGATAGAGCAATCTATTTAATTTTGTAGTTCCTCCTCTTCAGTCTCATATCACAGAATCCCAGAATATGTTGAGTTGGAACGGATCCACAAGGGTCATCGACTCCAACTCCCAGCCCTGCACAGCACCATCCCCAAGAGTTACACCATGTTCCTGAGAGTATTGTCCAAATGCTTCTTGAACTGTTCCAGGCTGGTGGTGGATATCAAACCACCAAAGTACCATCAATGATGCCTTTGTCAGGGCCTGTACTAGAAAAGTTTGTCATCAAGGACTCTGTGTAACAGTGTTTGCATTTCTGCAGGGAAAATTGCTTCTGAACATAATATATTCTTATACAGCAGCTTCCTTTTTCCTAGCAGATTGCTACATTTTTGCAAAAAAAAGCACTTTCATGCATATTTTGTGTGCACACATAAATTTAGATACTGTCATACATTCTCTATTTTAAAATTATTTTTATTTTTTGAAATATAACAGTAATATTAAACCCAGTAATTTTATACTCATTATAATGCTTATGCAAGCACTAAAATATTATTTAATTGGAGCTGAGCTTCAGACTGAAATAAAACTTTACATTGTACAATTTCCCATGTGGCTTATCTTTCAGGCACCACAGTTAATGACAACTTTCACAACAGCTTCTGCTAAGCTAGCTGAAAATATACAAAATTTATCTTCTCTATTACTGATAAGGTGATATAATAAAATAATTGTGTGGGTGAAATTTCCTAGCCTGCCTTATGGTCCTCACATACCCACTGGATTCAGAATCATGCATCCAAACTCATTTTAGGCTGCTCTTCTACCAGAGGCATGTTGCTTCAGGTTTTAAAGATTGACTAAGCAGGCTTATGCATATGTCATCCTCCTTTCATATCTATCTAATCCCTTGTGGCTGAGGGATCCATCAACAAATGAAATGACGCCTCAGTAAATCAAATTAGTCAGCAAGTCCAGAGATGTTGTCAGTATTATGCATGATTGCTAAGACATGCACTGTACACTGTAGTAAAATCTGCAGTGCTACCTCCAGAACTAGCAATGATCTTAAGTCATAAGATCATAATTTGGAAAACTGCTATCTGTGTCAGAGTAATTAACACCAGCTCTGCTGGCCCAAGATGTTTTCTAGTTCTCTTACCTGATGGTAATAGCCTGTGTCTAAAACCTCTCTGCTTTCCTCAAGATTTAATCTTATTTCCACTAAAATAATGATTATGATCATAGTAATAATGATACTACAGCCCTCACTTCTAGGCCACTTGAAGAGGCTGGCCCTGTAACAAATCATATTTCAGGAAAAACAAATCATCTTGGTGCAATTATGCATTTAAAGCAAGTTTTGAACTTTACATTTTTTGTCTTAAAGATACGTTTATTCTTGAGAATATAATTTGCCCTTACATTTACCAGGGACAGGTATGCCCTTCCTTCTTGTACAGTTCTCATATTTAGGACAATTCAGCAAGAAAAAAATCAACCAAGTTGCAAAGGTGCTGAATTTTGCTAGAAGTCTTTCATAATGGGAGTTACTTTTGTTGGTGGGTCTAGGACCCAAGGGTTTTATTCTGCTGGGTTTAAATGGATATTGGAAAAAGGATCAACAGGTAAAATGCACAAGTAGAATAGCAGTCCCTGGATTCACTGTTTGACATAGGGTACTCATGTGTATTTATTTTTAGTGGCGTTATATGTCATTACTTTTATCTTTTTATATATAGACCTTCTCCTTTTCCTTTTAGAATTAATGCAGTGTGGAAGTGGGCATTTTGTTTATTGAGCCCTTGTAATTCCATACATGGATTTTGGAGTGTGTATGCTTACAAATGCTGCAGGGATGACCAATTTTTATGAAAATACATCACTGAGGAGCCAGCATGCCAATTTCAAATACTGCAGGTGTTATAAATGGAAGTGAGAACAGCAGCTAATTTAAATAACTTCCCATTGCCAAGCCATCATCCACCCTAAGAGGATTCCAAAGCACATTTTGCCCTAGAAAAAATGATGTTGTTTTCTATTTTCCTATGAAGCTGAATTACAAATTACTTCTTCAGCATAGACCAGAGGGGAGAAAAGTAGATATGTGGGATATTGGTATCCAAACAATATTTTAGTAAAGAGACAGACAAAAAGTGTTTTATCAACAGCTGATTATGGTCACTCATTCACATTTTTTACCATACACTAGATACCAATAACATGCTCAGAGCTATGGAAAATGCAATTGCTGTCTACTTCTTAAGGCTAGGAGTCAGACAGCAAAGATACTAAGAAGGAAGTATATTTGTGAAATGTCTAGATTAAAAAAAAATAATTTGAATGGTTTTATTTTAATAGCTTATTTCTGTATTGTTTCAGTGGAAAATGCCACATAGCCTTTTAAAGCCAAAAAATGTTTTATAACATTTGCAGAAGGTGTCACTTCTAGTAATGTTATGCCCTCACTTGTCTTGATGAGCTGAATAATGTGATTTTTAGACAGCCATCTAAATTTTCCCAGATGAGATGATAGCTGTTCAAATTACTCAAGTTTCCACTCAGTATATGGTTTACAATTAATTTATCAATGATAATATAAACCAATTATATTTCTAGTTGGCCTTTAACAGATGAAAATATATACACAAATGTCTAACTTAGTCCATATTTCCTAATTATGTATGGGCTCATTCTTTTAAATGAGTGCAGTTTACGTGTCAAACTTCTGAGTTCCAGCCTGAAAGAGCATTGAATCCATTCATGGTCCATGACAGAGGAATCGTGGCTAAATAAGCAACGTACCTGATGTCCATGGTTCTGGTCTGAGGCATTATTTCACTATTTTTCTAGAACTTCCTTGGTTTTTTCCCTGGGATTTTTATGCCAACTTTGTATCAGGATTTATGGCAATTGATTTTTGCATCTACCACTGTCTTAAGCTATGTGAAGACATGGGAGTGAAATCTGGCCTCACTGAAATCTCTACTAAGAGCCCACAAACAGAGTTTAGGTGAGAACTAATTCTGAGTTTTCCTCAGGGTTTAGGTGAAAACTCTTCATGCAAATCAAATTACTTTTGAGACAGCAAAGTCCTCTGTCTTTGATGGGAGATAATTTTACCCCAGACTTTTTCAGCATAGTAACCACACCTAGTTCCAAAATATTAACATGCAATGTCTGAGTTGTTGTTAAGAAATCAATAGTCAGTTTCGTAAAAGTCACTTACTAAGGTATAAAATGGAAGCCAAACAACAATAAAAAAATCACATTTCTGAAAAATGTGAAGAGCAAAACATTAGATTAGTCAAGGCACATCTGAAGGAGAAAGCTGTAGTCATGAATTATTAGTACAAGAAATGCAAAATGCTCTCCTTTTTCTCAAAAGTCAGTTCAGCTCACACACCATCACAAAGTGGCTCTCACATTTCTTCATTTTTCACAATTCCAAATCAGGTGCAACAGGACTGCTGAAACCTCTTTCAACACAAAGGGATGTTTTGTTTGTATCATAATTTCTCCATCACTTTACTAAGTAGTAATCCACATAAGAAAAGATACTTTAAAACTTAGACTGAAGAACTTTGTTCAAAAAATTACCTTTTGCCAAACATTGACTTGAATAGGCGTAGATGCCCTGTCTATCACTGTTGATTGTATAGGGAACCTAGGGAGACCAGCTTTGCAATTGCGACAGTGAGCTAGGTGCCCAAGGTCTGAGTAGGAACAGACTACCTATGCACAACAGCAACAAAGCAATCAGAAGGATTCTCAAAAAGGAGACAAAATGTCCATTTTATTTTAAGTTTGTATCCAACTTCAAACTTCAGCTGCTTCTAAGTGGTTAGCTTAAACACCTTTTTATATCACAACAGCACTGTAGAACTCTCCAAAAGTGGTTCCATGGGGTTTATTTCCATTGTATTTATACATAAGCAGAGGGAATGTGATACCCTTAATGTTGGTTCCACCATGTTTTGCTCAAAATTGTGCTGAGTGAGACATAGGTCTCTCCTGCAAAGCTTAGTGGAGAGAACTGGTGGCGGAGATAAAGCAAGAATAATTGGAGATGAATCTTTTTTAACATAAAGCATTTTTAGGGAAACCTATTTTTACCAGACTTGCATCAGTGGTGGTGTGTCAGGCTATAGCTTCATGTTAAACAAAGAAGGCATGTTTTAAGGGACATTAAATGCAACAGACTTCTCTGGAGTGGTTGTGAGTGAATACCAGATGACAGCACAAGAAACTAAGCAGTTGGTGAAACTACCTTCAAGTTAGTTTCAAGCAAATTAAAATGCCATGGCAGTGTATCAAAACAAATGGAGAAGGATTAAGCAATCTCTATTCATTTGGTATTTGCAAGAAACAGCCGTCATAAAAAATTAGAAAATCATAGGCAGCTTTTTCAGAAAACTGTCTGAAGTAGATGTGGACTTCACAGCTACCCAAAACGGAGAAGAGTAACTTGAAAATACATTACATACCTGTGAGCCCTCATTAAATAAGAAATATAAAAGGGACAATATTTGATTAGAGTCAGAGAGAAAATGTCCATCTTTTGGTTAAAATTGGGACATATCATCAAGAGAATTTGGAGCAACATTAACCAAATCCTCTGAGAAGTCATTTGAGACTTTTTCCCAAGGATAAGGAAGCCCTGAGCACTAAGCATATATATGTGAAGGCTCTTACTTTCCTTCATTTTTCCTGGAAGCATTTCCTCCTTTCTAATTAAGAGCTAAAAGAGGAGTAAGTAGATTTCTTGCCATGAATGTTATTTACCAGAGAAAATGTAAGTCTCACAAGTCACAGAACAAAGGAAAACCAGTGAAGCGGCTTACCTAAGGAGACCTGAAACAGGCAGGTTACCACTTGTTCCAGCACTTGAATTCAAGAAGTACTTACTCAGGGCTGCTGATGTTGCAACTTGGGAAACAAGAACCTCAGAGTATCTTGGAAGCCTCAGAGAAAGGTTGAAAATGCTTACTAAAGAGCAGTGTTCATATTAACTTTCTAAAGAGGTGATGGTCCAGCCTGACATCAAGACAGGGAATTGTGCGGTCAGGACATTAAGACATGACATAGGAGCAAACACTTCACCTATCCAAGGGAGAAAGCTGATCATTGTTACAGATCCAAGCCTGCTTATGAGGTTCATCTCTTAGTTACATTTATAAGGGAAGATTTTGCTATTCTGCAGGGCAAATTTCTGAATCAACTGCATTTGAAGCAATTCTGTGCAGTCTTGACACACTGAAACCAAGAGTTCACTCTGTGTTGCTACTGCTCATGCGGATCAGCTCACGCTGTTTTGTGAGAATCAACTGTCTCCAATCTTAGGAGTCTAATGATAAAACCTTTGGAAGGAAAAATCTATCATAAACCAGTTAAGAATCAATGTAATTGCTGCAGAACTATTTCCATACCCCATGCATGTTCTGCTGCAGCCTGAAAATATTATCTTCCATGAAACCTCATCTGCAAGAGGAAGTCAGCTGACCACGATGCTGTGTGACCCCCCCAGTGCACATAAAACTCATTGCACCAGAATCCAGCTACACCACAACTGTAAAAAAAAAGGAAATTTTATTTTTATGCTTTGAACTCACTTTCAACTTCAGTCCCATGGGTATAGTTTGAGTATTCAGAGAGATCATATTTTCAAAAGTGATGATAAATATTCTGCATACACTTGTGGTAAAATTGTTATTTGAATTTTTTTAGATATATTTCTACAAGTTTGACTAAGAAAAGAGAGCTAAAAGGACAGTGTCTCTTGAAAGACTTGATAGGTAGAAAGGCTGTTAATTGAAAAAGACAAATAAATATGGCATAACTGTTCCTATTTCAATAAATGGTAAATTAGTAAAAAAAAAAAATACAGCAATATAGCAATATTAATGCATTCAGAACATTTCAAGAGCAGGAAAAGAAGAGAAGTTAGATCAATTAAAATGTGCAACAAAAGAATATAATTTATTTAAGGAGACAAAAGAAATACAAACCCTTTTACTAATTCACAGATTGCTGCTGGAAATTAATGGCTTGCTTGCCTATAAAATAATTAGAGGTGGCATTGGGAATAAATGAGGGAAACAGCCCTGACAGGGAGGAAACCAGGGAGACAACTAACTTCCACATTTCTGGTTTATGCAAACCATCTGTCTCCAGGAAAAAGGGATTAATTGTGGACAGTAACAATAATGATTGTTATTTGCATAGGTTTCTTTTTAAGATGAGAATACAAAAATTGTTTAAACTCATTGAATATGAAAGCATGTCAACTTCTTTTAAACAGTGAAGCACCTCCTCAGGGCTACATCAGCATTTACTCAAGAATTAAAGTGTTACAAACGTGGCAGAAGTAGAACAGCTGGTTTCCATGATGTGGCTTGGTATTAGTGTAGGCATGGACCATGTCTGAACCAGATCCAAAGTATAAATCACATTAACTTATTTGTGTAAGCTAGACTACCGTTGTTGCCTCCTGGTTCAATTTCTTTAGGAAGTAAAAAGTTGTATTGTTTTATTTGAAATATTTATAGTTGTTTTGAATATGGTAGGGTTTTACTAGAATACTGTAATTTTCAGAATGTGCAGTTCTATCATGCATTCTGAGATTAAATTCTTGACTACCTCAAAATTATCATTTACATTAAAAGTTCTGTTTTGACTTGACTAAACCTCCATGATTATGATTTGACTGATACTAGTCCATGGTAACTTGTTTTAGATCTGAAGCTACTTTTGCCTCTGAAAAAGAGAGCGAAGCTGTACCCCAAAACCTCTGAAAATGAGTAGACCCATGCTGTGTCTGTGGAAAGTAACATTCTCAGCCTTTGCTCTCATCTGTGAAGAGACTGAAGAGGATTAAACTTTAGACCTGATGCCAAATACTTGGGATCAGAGTATTTTTAAACTGTCTGCAGATGCTAAGAATAATTCTGGTTAAGGGTTATAATACCTGCCGTAAAACTGATCTTTTCTATAATTGATAGTAGAGGTATTTTTTTAAGCTAGATTTTTTAGGACTCCTTGAAAATTGTATGAGAGCTCTCATGTAAAAAACAACATGAAATAACATGGAATTCATGCTACCCCTATATGTCCAAAAGATGCTAAAATGTTTATCTTAGTAAAATTTTGGGTGAAACAATTCTTTTTTTTTCTTTTTGTGAAAATTCACTCTCCTCAAGTTTTCATTGGTTAGGATTCTCAGCTCTAATCTTAACACTTTCTATCATTACTTAGCTCATCTTTTTCTGACAAAAAAGGGTACTTTAGACAAACATGACTTCTCTTTCATCCTTTCTCCCATTTCCCTTTCAACTGACTACTCAAATGATTAAAAAAAATTGTAATCACTCCAATAGGAGAAGTTAACTTTGTTTCAGCCTTCTTTCTTTCCCTTTCTTTAATTTTCTATTTTTGCAAACTTTTCCAGAGGTTTGTGTTCCTAATGAGAAACAGATGCCCTTCTAAAGCGCCTCTTCCTCTTACCACTTTGAAAAAAAATCAAGTTTAAGAAGAAAGCAAATGGGTCCATCATTGACCAGTGGCTTTCTTGTGTTCGGGATGTAAAGCCAGAAATAGCTCATCATTTTATGGAAATTTGAAAATCTGAAGACTGATAAACTAATTTTTTTTTCTAAAAAATGGTATGATGCCCTTCTGCCCTCAGAAGTAAGTTTTGATTTTTTTTTCTCCCATATATAAGGAAGCCCACTCCCCCAAATTTTTAGGACTCACAGTACTACTGACAATTTTACCAGAACAAGACATGCAGGATCAGACCTTATGATTTATTCATAAGTTGCTATTGTGTTGGGTTTTCATTCTAAAGTTAATTGGAATTAGAATCTGTACTGATAGCAAAAGAAAAAAAACTAATTTATTTTAATCTAGCTTCAAACTAAGTTTTTAATTAAATGACTGCTTTTTTTCTCACCACAATTTGCCATTGCAGGTAAGAAACTGTGGGTACCCACATTAGAGATAATGAAGCATATTTTAAAAACAAATCTGACTTTCATTTAAATTTTGCTTCAGACTTCTAGTCCAGACTCCAGGTTTCAGTATTCTATACAACCCTGAATGAAATCTCTAAATCTGAAAGTCTCCACCATCCATTCATTGTCAGAGGCTGCTACAATCAGCTGAACCTAAAAGTAATTATTATACATAAATGAACTGAAAGAAGTTGATTTTCCACGGGCTTTAATATCACAACATTTATTAGAGTATAAAAAAAATTGCCTGTGGGGCACTGCATGGGAATTAAAAAAAAAAAAGAACAGAAAATCACATTCTCAGATCCAGCCAAAGCTTTGTAATTCATGCAGAACCTAAAATTACAGACACATGTATTAGAAATATGTAAAGAAGTTAACTGACTCTTGTAAGTTGTGAAGGCCATCTCCTTTGAAGCATTTGGGGCTGTTCCATAGTAGCAGCTTTAAAATCCCCCCTCCCCTCAGCGAACCCTTAAATTAAAGCAACAAACAACTGTTTAGACTATTTGTTATCAACCATGCATGCTTGTTACTATTTTTTGCCTTCAGAAACTTCTGAGACAATAATCATCACTTAATTAAGATAGAATTTTGCTCTATCATACCCTGTGTGTGCACAATCACTGCGCAATATTCGTAAGGCTTTCTGAAAAGAACCATCTCACTGGCGCATGCAAGGAAAAACTTGAGAGGATTCAATAAAACAGAACTGTTGGCTTATTTTAACTCAGTGGCACCATTACTGAGCTATGAAATTACTGAATCAAAGGAAATTTAAATATACTGTGATGCCGATGCATGTCTTTATTCGTCTAGCCAATCATATGAGTAATGATCAGGAGCCATTATTAGGCATCTTCTCTCCAGATGAAGCAATCACTATTACTGGGTTTATATACAGAAGAATTCCTCCACAGGTGAGTGAATTAGACATGGGAAAGTGCATGTCAGAGTGTGTATGTGTGAACATCCAGGTTGCTGGGTGGGAAGAAGCAAGAGAGGAAAACTGTTGTTGGGAGTGGAGAACACTCAGTCATGATTCCAAGGCATAGAAAAGGCAAATGCTTCCTATGGGACCCTGTGGGAACGTTATTTCCTGCAACCTCAAATGCCACTGGAAGTTGCTGGACAGAGATTAAGCTTGGAGCAGCCTGCAAGGTCACACTGGCTGTGAGGGATGCATGTGTTCTCAAAGCATTTTATTTTGACCTGCCAATTGATGAGAAACTTGCTGTGCTTCGAAAGCTTTTCTATTTTGTGTTCCTTTTGACATATTCTCCTTAAGAAAAATAGCAGACACATTCCTCTCAAGGCTTTGGCTGAATTTAGGTCCAGTCACAAAGCATTTCACTTTTTTTCCAGGATATTATTTACCCTAATTTCAGATATACCTCTTCTGAGAGAGCCATAAATCACAGGTCCACATTTCCAGTCCTGAATACTTAAAACCACACATCTTAAAATACATGCTGGTCATTGATTTGCCAAATTAGAAGTCTCCTGAATATTTTCTAGTGTTTTGTTCCTTCTCTCTTACAGTCTACCTTTGCAATTGAAAAGCGCAATTAAAGTACTATTGAAGATTAAATAAAAGTAATGTCAATAACATCTCCTTCTATGAATGAATGAGAAATTGTTTCTGCTGACTGCTCAGGCATTATAATGAACTGTAGGGAAGAAATACTGAGGTCTTGAAATGAGCTTTGGGAGCACTGGAGTATCAGCTATTAGGAACTGAATTTACCTTAAATTTATCTTAACCCATCCATGTAGTTTTGTATCATGGAAGCTAAAACCCCTAGACCCCTAAGGCAGAAAATGGACACTTATCTTTCTCATTATCTGCCTGTGTCTCTCTTTTCACAGGCAGACAAAACTGTTGTGAGAATCATGAGGGCCAGAACATAGAGCAGGAAGAGTTCAAATCCCTCATCTTTCATTTAGCTGTGAGATGACAGACACTGCTGTCCAACTCAGAGCGATGACTGCTCCACCCCCTCTCAGCAACTGCCAGACTTACAGGAAACGGTAACATTTTAAAGCTGGACTGTCGGAGGGATCTGTGGTTACTCCCTACACTTCAGAGGAGCATATTTTAAATGCTCAGAAGTTTGAAATTCTTTTGGCTTTTTATTGTAGAGACTGCACTCAGCTGTTCTGGATAGGTGCTACCTAGGAAGAGCTCCTGTGTTCTTCTGCTTTTTTTACCTGTGGAGAAAAAGACACAATTTACCACTAGGCACTTTAACATCCAGTCTCGATCTGTAGCGAGACTACAGATTATTGGCTGACCTCATTAGGAGCTGCACACCCCATAGGCAAAACTGTGCTCAGTCTGCATAATGTCAAGGAAATTAAGTTTAGTCAGAACTTTCTTGTGCTGTTAGCAAGTCACGAGTGCTTCAAAACGAAATCTTTAAGAGCAGGCATAGACATAAGCATCTGACGCGTTCTCAGTTGGGTTGATGGGATGTAAGATACAGCTAGTTAAAGTGGTTTCTGCTTTATACATATTTTCATATGCTCATGTTCCCTTGTAGTGTTTGTTTACAAAGAAACCAATCTTAATTCTTATTTGCTTTGTATTCCAGAACTATCCTTGGCAGCAGCAATCTTCTTGAATCTATCATTACACAAAGCAGGGAAGATACTTCAGTTTTTTCCCTTATGAGAGCTAGAAAGATAAATACTGTCAAAAAAGAAAGTGTCCTCATAATGAAATATTTACTAAGGGAAAAAAAAGGAAGAATTCAGTAACAAGTTAGCTCTAAACAATCATTTCATGTTCAAACTCCAAGAGCCTAAATTTAGCTTTGACAGTGTTGACCTGCACTGGTGAAAGGCTACTTTTTGAGAGGTCATTGAAGAAAGAAAAATACTGGACCAAGCTTTCTGTATTACCAAGCTTTATGTTCTAATTTTAAGCACTTTGTCTTCTGTTTGAACAGTAAAACTAATGATATAGATATAATAAGATGCAAGTGCTCTTATAAGTCTTATTAAATTAAAACCTTATAAATTGCTGTGTTTTTATGTGTTTATTTTGTATAGTACCTTTTTGAAGCAGTTACTGGAATGGGGTTTTTCTAAGTAATCTAATTTTCAAGTTATTTTGCATCACTATTAAGTGCAGTTTTAAGCACAAAAACCTTGCCCCCGATTCTAAAAGAAATTATAATTGAATTGAACCTTACACATGTTTATGCAGGTGCTCAAACAGGTTGGCATATTCCTGAGAATTACCCTGATCTTGCATTCACTATTTAAACATCAGTTGACAGTATCTGCTTCCCCTCTGGTTGAAAGCATCTGCTGCTGCTACTGCTGATGCTGCTACAGGAATGATTTAAATTTACTGTTGCTGTAAGCAAACACATTTCAATATGTTAACTTAAATGTTGTGTGTGGGCGCTCTAAAAATGTCTTTATTCCTGTGTCTCTAAACTTAGAATTTGATTTATGCTAACAGTATTACTTTCATAAAGAAATTTTATGTTCCACTTCTATGCAGGAATTTTTAATATCTAATTTAAACACTTTTTAGCCCTTAGACAACTAGAAACTTTTCTCTGAAACTGTGGCCTGCAAGAAAAATGGGTGATAACTTCGTTGTCTAATAATTCTGAATGAGCCAAATAAAGATTTTTGTCTTGAATACACATTATTATAATATGTAGTCACCACTGCAAAAGAGAAATTTTTGTCCATCAGAATTTGAGACTAGTACTTTTAATTTTTTGCCTTACCACAGCAAAAAAATGGATACAATAAAAATTGCCATGCCCATACATCTTTTTATTTAAATTTGTGTTTCAGATTTTCATTTCAGTATACACAGTGGCCCAAAAGAGAAATGCTTTAAAAATGCCAGCAACATAACAACCTTGCACTGCATTGTAGTTAAAAACTGATTAAAAATTGATAGGCATGGCTGCTGTTGCAATACATCTGCCCTGTTCAGCTTTACCTTCTGTTGTGAAGTCCTGTTGAAAAGCTAATCATCCACACTAAACATTTTTAACTTGCATGTGGTGTTGACCTTTAATAAATCATTCTGTTTTCTTTAGGATTAGCAGGAGGTACATTCCACCCTGCACAATACAGATAAAATCTCTAATATTTGCATAAATTTGTTCCTTCTTGGGTTTGATGATGAGACAGTTCAGGTGGATATGAAAGATCAAGCCTTAAGAGAAATGGAAATAGAACATGATGTGTGAGTTACTCTGTGAAGAAGATGACTTCAGACTTTTTCTCTGCTTACTAGCCCTTCTTAAAATGCCTTGTAAAGCTTCTAAAGGACTAGTGGATTCCACAGGTGATAAGGAAAACTTCAGCTCTCTCTTTCCTTTTTCTGAGAACAAAATATTATTTACTGAAACTTTTAAAAGCATGTATTATCATGAAGTATCAAGACAAACCCCTCTCTTACATGAAGCAAGAGACCACAAGGAGTGGCTCCATAAGGCTGCTTCTTCAAGCAATGGTTAGTACCTTGATTTGCAGTAACTGAAATAAATATTCTGTAGCAGAGGTGCAAGCAAAAATGTAATCTTGTATCCTGAATCTGGAGAAATTTTTATATCAGCTGGAGACTATATTAAAATACACTA
The DNA here is from genome assembly GCF_000691975.1 of Corvus brachyrhynchos. Classification (NCBI taxonomy): domain Eukaryota; kingdom Metazoa; phylum Chordata; class Aves; order Passeriformes; family Corvidae; genus Corvus; species Corvus brachyrhynchos. The sequence goes on from NW_008236767.1 coordinate 2,956,521, forward strand.
GTTGTGGTTCCCATTTTGGTATTGAATGCACTTCGTCCAGTAAGTACTCAGATATTCAGGAAAAATATGTCAGAGAAAGCACTTTGCATATGCACAGATATCACTCTTGGAGAAAATGCTTTGCATCCAGAAAAACAGCTGAATTAGCATATCTGCACGACAGAGAGAAGTGACAGATTGCTTTCTCCAAAGCAGCTGCACAGCTCGCTCTGGCAACTCTTTGGTATGCTACAGAGGTATTGATCCAGGAGCCACGTCACAATCAATCAGGCTCTCAGAGAACTGTGAAAGAATTGCAAATGCTTAAGTTAAGTAAGCACACAGTAAAAAGTTTTATTGAAATAAAAAGTGACTGTTTTCAGCTGCAGATAAATACTTTTTACCTTAGCTTGCTTGAAAAAAATAACAATGTGAGCTTAATAACTCTTTCAAAACACTGAGATCAAAAACCAACTGGCTAAAGGTGCTGCTTTCTAGTAGTAATGTCAAACCACATCAGAGTAACAAAATGTGCCAAAACAAATCTCATAAACCGTTTCTTAATTCTAAATGTTCCTCAGAATAATAAAACTCTTTTCTTCACTCAAAATCAAGGTGTGAGACCATTGGCTACTAATGCAGACCAGCAATAAATATGCATATGTGTCTATTCCCGTCTCTGTATTACTATTTCTTCTGTGGGCACCACCTTTGTTATTACTGTGACTTTCTTTACACAAAGAACCCCATGTTAAGGTTGCTGTAACTCACTAGAAATTGCTGGTATTAACCTTGCCTCTGCCTGGTGCCATCAGTGCAGACTTACTGTTCCTTTCTTCTCTCCATTTCACATCCTCTCCCATCTTGTTTTATTACATCAAGAGTAGGCTTAGGCATATTCCTCATAACTCATAATTCCTGGCTCCAGATGGCATTTGGATATGGACAAGTCAGTCTTTTGTAAGTGCACATCAGTCTTTCTCTATTTTCCCTCCATATTAGGTCTGATTTTTGCCAAGTGTGGGTGAGTAGCAGATCATAGGAAGATGTTTTGCTATTTATCCTTCCACAGCTGTCTATTCATGTGTGCCAGCTGTATTACAACTTGTAATTCGGCTTTTAGTGAAAATTGGATATTTTTGTTTAATATCTTTCATCAAAGTTTTTCCTTTGAGATGCAAATATTTAAGAAAGTAAAGCTCTGCTCTAGGTGGGGTGTATTCCAGATTGTAAGGAACTAAAATTCCAACTGCTGTATCTAGAAGACAGTTCTGTATCTAATCTATAGGATACCCCTTCCCAGAAGATTATGCAAGACCCTTTCTTGGACCTATTTAGAACTACACACTGCCTGACAGTGCCTTGTTGTAAGCTAGTTTTAAAAGTCCTCTAGAAAAAAAAAAAAAAAAATCTAAGATTTGATTTGCCCTAGTAGGTTTGTATCATCACCTAAGGTTTCTCCATGCTTCCTCTCAAGGTCTGAAGATCTAGGCCTTCCCCAATAGTATAAAATTGTTTCAAAGACTTACCAGAAATAATGGGAACCAAATTTCAAAGCCTAAAACACTGCTGTGTGCAGCAGTAAACCTTCATCAAATGTACATTAATAGAACAGCTTCTGTGAAGTATGATAGCATATATCCCATAACCAGGTGAAAAAAATGAATAAATGCAAAATACTATGAGCATGCGTTTGAGTGCTTAAAAGCATTCATTGTTCAAAATCATCAAGGCAGAATTACAGTTGCCTTTGAATACATGATTGAATATAATCTAATGTGTGAGAATTGTTTGTTAAAATGCTTGTCTAACTTGTTAAGTGTTGTATGCAGAATGAGGTCTTAACCTAGCACTTGTCTAAGTACCACAATATTTTACTCTCTGAAAACTAACATAGGAGACACGCAGAGCACTCTTTAAGAAGCTGGAAATTTCAGAACCTGAGTGCTAGAAGGCTACTCAGATAAGAAATGAAAGCTTCCTTCATGCCTGTGAGGTGTTTACTCAAATTTGGGTTTAAGTATGTGACTCCCAGGAGCTTTGGCCGTATCCCCAGCATTTACTGGTCCGAGTAGCTGAGAAAGCACCTTTATCCCAGTAAAAATGGTGCTTCTGTAATAAACTGAAACTGCTGATGCTCGGCTGTGTAACTCAGCATCTGCAATAAATTTCAGCCAGTTCTACTAACGTGACAGAACTGTTATCAACCAGGATAATGTTGTATTAACTGCACAACCCAGGAAGAAAGAAGCTATGTAGTAGCCTATTACTTGGACAGCTTCTGGAATAGCTTTGGGAGACACAGAAGAGCTAGTCAGAAACTAGATAGAATCACTCAGACAGCTGGTCAAGAGAAATTATCCCAGTAATAGGGAAATGACATTTAATGAGCCACTATCACCTTCCTGCCTATCAGACCATTTGACCTTCTCTAAAGACTTTAAGGTATAGCATGATGCATTAAGTTTCTGGAATGGGAATAATTCAGAAGACAAACCAGAAAACACTCATACTTTATTTGCTGAAAATATGGTTGGAAGGAGGGCTGCTCAATCACTGTGACCTTTAGTGAGGTCAGTTTTTTCTCCTAGGTAACTGTAAATAAATTACATGGAAAAGAATATCAAAAATCCTGGAAAAAGATAAAAGGACCAGCTGGCAATCTCAGGACATTGGAGAAGTATTATTGGTTAAAAAATCAAAACAAAGCAAAATCCCAAAAAATGAAACAAAATAATTTAGTGTGCATACTGAAACTGTAATGAGGGTCAATCTTTTGGATGGTACAGGGATATGACAGCATGTCACAACATCTATATCTCATTCAACTATAAAGACTCACTATGTTTTTCCTTACAAGTGCAGCTTTTCACGTTTGAAATGCAGACTTGGTGCTCAGAACCACAGAAACATTGTTTGACCCACTGTGTAAACTAGTAAGACAAACTAAGAAACGTCCAGTGAGCCTGGGGTTAAAGGAAGTTTAAAATGGTGATCAAACTGTAGTACTTTTATGTTGTATGTCCTGTTTATTAATGCTGCTAATGTTTTCTGTGATCCTGCTAACACCAAACAGAAAGATTAAGGATAAAGCTTTGCCTTGCAGATGTTCAAAACTTGGCCCTTGACTTTCCCTGAGAAAGCAGAAATGCTCAGCTTCAACTCTTATTGTATGATTTTCCCCTGTGTCAGCTCACAAATCCATTTCCTTAAGCAACTTTCCTCCATTGGTCTTATCCCTGATTCTAAGATCTCATATTTTCTACTTTAAAAATACAGTTTCGCCTGCAAATGGCTGTGACTAACAGCTTTATTACAGGACTGAACAAAAAAGAAAAAAAAAAGAAAGAAAACTCTGCAGATCAAACATGTTTGTACTAAGTCTTACCAGCCTTGCCCTCGGGGCCACTTCACACATTTCCTGTGTGTCTGCAACAGAGCAAACTGCTCTTGGCAATGACCTTTTTTAATCTCTGGCATATCTGAAATGTGCAGCAGAGCATAGCATTTCTCACCAGTAATCTTTTTTTCCTAATCACAAATGGTTCCTTTCACTGCTTTAACGCTTGTGAGCTCTCTCACACACACTCTCACTATCTCTCACACAAACACCCACACACAAACACAGAGTCATTAATAAATATAAGCAAGCTTCTACAAACTTGAAAACTATTTTATGACTTGGAATTGACAAGTAAATACTGGAAATCCTTTCCTCCTAGCAAGGTCTCAGCACTTTTGGCACCTCTGTGTCTCTGCTAAGTTAAGACTTTCAGGAGGGTTCTTCAAGATGATGTCCTCTGATCTCTGATCTGTTTTGGTGAGATGCAGACCTCTATGGCGACAGTGGCACTGAGCATTTCACTTGTGCTCTGTAGCAGTGCCTCAAATATTGAGGAAATAGGCACACTCAAGAAACAAACAGAACCTAGGAGTCTGGGTAACCGCAAATTTTTTTGTAACAGAAAGATTTTAAAACAATATATTGTGACTAAAGTGTCCCTGGAGTATGGACTTCTGCTTGGAAAATGTCTAGCGTGCTACTGGATTACCATTACAGTCTAAACAAGACACCACAGAAATGCTGAGATGAATCTCAAAATCTTACAACCAGAAGCTTCTCCAGTTTCATCTGAGGAAGATCATCAGAGGAGTAATTAATTGTGCTACTTTATTATCTAGAGTTCTGCGTGAACTAATTTATTCTCCTCAAGTTTGCAGGGTAAGATCCAGGGCCAATAAAACTGATGAGTGCAACACTGATATTTATAAGATATTTAATTTTAGTAGTACTTTACTTGAAGTATTCCATTACTTATTATATGGAGTCTCTCACTCTTACACTTTATACATGGAAAATAACATCAAATATTCAGTTTAGAACAAGAGTAGCAAAATATTTCAGGTCTTTTAATAGAGTGCTGATGTTTGGATGCACCTCTGTGATCTGGCTGGAAAACCAAGTGGAAGACCTGATCTTTGACCTTACCCTCCCTGCATCCATGGAGGCAGGCTGGGGCACCCTGCCTGAGGATATCTGACTGTACCTGTGTACACCCTGCAGACACTGTGCAATGTTCATTCCCCCACAGCCTCATGCCCTGCCAGGTCCTCTGGTGCCCCTCCATGCAGACATCCCTTCAAAACATGGTACACCTTTCTTTTATTTTCCTTACATCTGTTTGTGTACAGTACCCTAATCACAGTAGCCAATAGTCTGAATTTCCATATCTTGGTGTTGATAAGGGAAGGATGAGACAATGTTAGCTTGCCACCTATTTAAGAAAAATGGAGCTACTCTGACAATATTTACCCCAAATAAATTAGCATTTCTTTAAATCTGACACGTGGGAATTAGGAATTGTTTCCTTTTCATGCATCTGGACAGGGTTTTAATTTTCCACTATTGAATTAGCAAGTATTTAGCAGACACAGTCTTGAATTTCAAACTCCCCTTTGACAGCATTTTGGTCTGTGTTTGGCAGTATTTGTTTATGGAAGCTTTAGTTCCATAAGGGACTTTTTATTTCTCATCTTCCAAGTTGCAATGGCATAAACAGGAGTGACATCTGGTATGAAATCCAGCTGCTATATTTACAGAATCTAGAAATCAGTAAGATAGTCGTACACCAAAGAGGACAGAGATAACAAAACCATGCAGATGATACCGCCACTTTAGCTGAGCCCAGCTGATCCCTCACACCACCAACCTGCTGGCTGGCAGCTCAGTTCCAGCTTTGAGGAAGCCAGCTGACTCTCGAGTTTAGGAAAACCAGGACAGCTCATATTCAAGTTTTGTCTCTACTGACAGTATGGTTGTAGCTGATTCTGGGCACTCAGCTCCATGACCTTGAGTCTGAAAACAAGCAGTTACCACAGAAGGTACAGATGTAGGCCAGATACGTAGTAGGAGGCAAGAGATCCCTTTGCCAGTGAATGTTTTCTCCTTTCTCAAGTGAATGTGTGCACCAGCTGGTTTGTGCCCATCTCTAATACATCATTGATAAGCAGCTGCTATTTCTTCCTGCATGAGAATGTCAGACAGTGCCAGGACTGTCAGTGCTGGCCAGAGCAGATTTGCCAACAGATCAGAGTCAAATTTTACATCTGCTTTTTATCAGTGCCCATGAAACTGTCATATCTGTTGGGTAGGAAGGCAGATGACATACACACTTCCAGCAGCACTTAGTGTGATTGCATCTACAACCTAATAATATAGAAAACTGATAAGAAAAAGGAGCAGACTGTTGCAACGAATGATTGACATTTTTGATGAATTTGGATTGTAACACAGGCTTCAAATACATAAATACACTACTTAAGAGTTCTACAGCATCAAATGGAAGACTAAAGCTTCCATTAGGAACAGATACAAACTGCTTTAAATAAAACACACAAACTCCTACTCACATACTCTGATTTTTTATCTTGCTAGGCAAATACAGTTTATTTAACTTATCTCTAGAAATTATGTATTGATCTTACAAAAACCCCTACAGATTACTTGGAGGCTGATTGTAATGTTACTGTGTGCTCATCAGAGCTCAGACAATTACAATAACCAGTTTCTATTATGGAAAATAGAAAAGCTACAGACAAAAGTTTTTAAATTATTCTTTATGAATGGAGAGCTTGTGTTCAAAAAAAGACAGAAAAATATTTTAAAAGATGGAAATAATACAACGTAGATTGAAGACAGACTAAAAATGGATAAAACAGAGCATGTCATACTTTCAGGGAAGAAGAAGCACTGTAAATAACATTAATGATTTCTAAAATGGACTGGAAATTAGGCCTTTATTCAACACAGTGTTCTGGGGCTTTGATACCTGCAGAGGACTGGAAGAACCATGGCTTGAGAGAGCAGTCTTAGCTTCTTATCTAATAAATCTTGGAAGTGTGGGGTGGCTGGGTAAGAGAAAAAACACCAAAAGAGGAAAATGAAATCCCAGTTCCTCAGATCCTTGTAACATAAGGGACCTGAGAGACAGCAGTACATGGTCTCACTTCGGCCAGGTGCTGAGTACAGCATTCTGGCCAGCTGTCTGACTGGTGAGCCATGACAGGGACTGGCAGTGGACAGGAGAGTGATAGCAGAAACTGCTGGAAGTATACATCTCCGTATCTCTAGGGGCTCCTCTCACTGCTGTCTGGCACTGACAGCTGGATGTGGAAGTCCTTGGCGGATGGTGCATGTGTGTGTGCGCACGTGTGTATGTGCATTTTCCCTGACACAGCCGATCCTTTGCTTGGATCAGTTTGAAAGTTGAGCTTTGTGCTGTCAACTTGTTCCATGATCCTTTCCTACCATCCCTGATACTAATCAGACTAATCTTCTGGCATTTAGTACTCTGCTCACTACCTCCAGAAATAATAAAATAATTTATCAGTATCCCCACGGATTCTGGAATCTCCGGACCAGGATCTAATCTCTGGTATCGAAATAGGCAGACATTGCAGTCTAGACATTCCTGCAAAATAATTACAGGGAAAAAATAGGTAGGTCTGGTGGCTATGTGTTTTGGACTAAACCGTTTAAAATTGAATCCTATGTGCAAAGATATAGAAAATACACAAAAATGTCAGCCACTGCTTTAAATAATTGGTGTTTTGACTAAGAGTTGATAGTATTTCTACAGAGGTAAAGATGCACTAAAAGGTAACACTGTTTTGGCACATAGCACTATTTGCGAGTTTCCATTGTCCCATTAAGAATTAGAACTTGCTATTTGTTCTGTTGAATAGCTACAAACACACAAAATTGTGTAAACATTAAACAACTGTAAATTCCACTTACCATTTCCACAGAAAATGCCTAGATGACTTCCCTTTCTTCTGTTGTGTCAACTGTGTGTCTCAGCTAGGAGTCACTTGCAAAATTACTGGGGAATTTTCACATTTAAAAATATTTGAAAATTTCCTGATGGCTCAGTGGCAAACATATAGGAAATCAGTGCAGGAGCAAACTCCTTTCAAAGAGAGCTATATAATTCTACAGTACTATCCTCAGCATTGTTTAACACTTATATTAGCAAGGTGGAGTCCCCCCCACTGCCATCCCCCACCTCCTCCACTGGCCCACCTGCATGGCTGCTTTAGATACTCACTTTATCAGGAAAATCAGAGGAATCTGTGCATAACCCCTCTGTCTTGGTGCTGCTGTGGCTTTGATGCTAAGTCTGGCCAGATCTAGGAAGTAGATGTGATTTCATAGTTCCTTGGCAATCCTGCTGTCTCCTGGGTGAAGGTTAGACTCTTTCATATCTGGTTTCGCCTCAGGGTTTCTGGTCCTGGAAGGGTAAGACTCTCCTCTCCTGGGATATGTTTCCATGTCATTCCTGGTCACTCATGCTCTCCATTTCAGGGCAACAGTAAACAGAAAGATTGGTGCTGATTCTCTGTGAGTATAGGCTTGTGCTTGTCTTCCCGTAGTAATTTTGATATAATTTGAACACATGGAAATTAGAATAGGTCCACAGGAAGATATTTACTGTCATAAATGACAGTTCCATATTTGGGTTCATTTGCCATCTGTAGCACAAATATTACAAAGGAAACATGGTAGTGAAAAAAGGAGATATAAAAATATATATTTTATGTCTCTTATACCGGATTCTCTACATTTCTTTCCACCACTGCCTATCTCACTCTACACACACACAGAGAATCTGGAAAACTGGAAAAAGTCTATTTCAACATGTCAACGCTAATATATTGGTGTGCTTCTTCTCTAAAACAAATCCTATTATTCTGTTAGAATGTAGAAATTTTCACATTTATGAAATTAAGCATTTTTTCTATTGGGTTGGCTCCATCAGAAGAGAGATGGAATGCAGAGGAATACGGAAACTGAAAAACAGTTTTAATAATTTAAAGGCAGAAAATAAAAGCGAGCCTGAAAGATATCAAGGATGTTGTCACATAATCGAAAACTATTAATTATGCAAAAGGTTAATTAGGTATTTTGGTGTTACATCTAAATAATAGCAACAAGTTAAGAATAAAAATAAGTAAGAGGAAGAAAGAAATGCAGCCATATGGGAATATTAAGCAATATACTTAAGTGGCCTTCTGTAGGACTGTTCCTACTGTAAGACTTCATGATGATCCCCATGACAGAATATTATTTGTGCTTATTTTGTGCAAGTGTGCAAAAAGAGGCAGAGAGAAACAGAACTTGTGTGGACTCCTCATTCATTATAAACAAAATTTGTCACAATGTAGTTTAATTTCCTGTGTATCTGAGCCTTGATGGAGGAAGCTATACTAGATAGACTACTTAAATATATGCCCAGCCTCCCACAGATGTCAGTCCACTCTGACTAACAGCTAATACTTATCTCAAGATAAAGACCTTTATTTTAGGAGACAGATGGAAGTATAGGATTAAATTTTTCCTGAATCAGAGATAGAACTACAGAAACATAATTTAGGTTAGTATTCCAGGGTTCATCCAGTTGAATTCCCTGCTCAAAACAGGTCTCATTAAATCAAGGCTGTCCCACACTTACAGTATAAAGCAAGCAAGCAAACAAACCTCCTAATATTTGCTATAGAATTTCCCATAATCTAACTTGTGTCAGTTGTCCTATTCCCATGCACTTCTAAGAAGACTCTGCCTTTATCTTCTACTCTTATCAAAAAAAATATTTTATAAAGTGATAGGTTTCAAATTAGTCCTTATATTAGTCAAATATTCCCAGATGAGAAAGCAGGCAATCTAAAACTTGAAGGAATTAAAAGCTTTGATTTGCTTTGAGCAGCTAGTTGCATGTGGTAGAAGGAAATATATAAGATGGTAGTTCCTTAAAGTCCTTGTCCCTAGCAGGTGACATGGTGGTTTAAAGTATGTTCTCATCCAAAGAGCTGAAACATGCTGGAGCTTGCAATAGCTGTTCTGATAAAAAATTCTTCCTTTTGTTTTACCATTAATATAATTACTTCTTTCCATTTACCATTCCCTAACTAATGAAAGTCTTAATGATTTCACAAAAACTAATATAGCATGAATTGCAAAGCAGCCCACACAATAATGGGAAACCTAGTGCTTAACTTTAAAAGAATTTTTGCTTTTGTGGGTAATATGGAAAAAATTCTGCATGCACTATGCACACCTTCAGGATCAGAAATGCTGTTTCTTTGCAGGTCATGTTTGCCAGCTTGCAACAGGAATGTCTGGAAGGAAAAAAGGATTGCAGCATAATAAAAATTAACCTTATGTTTATTCCAGGATTATGGTGGAAGCAGTTTTGCCTGGTTTAGATAATATTAAAAATCTTGTGGTTCCTGGCTAGTAAACCGGTTCTTGAATGTGTCCTGTCCCTGCTGCCACTTTCTCAGAAGGTGCCACACTGCTCATGTTCGTGACTCTCCTTCTCCATCCAGGGCTTTTGTTTTGCATCTGGAAGTCAAAGTCGCTGTAGAAAGCTGTCCAGCATGCGGTACACAGAGCTGATGGCTGAAATGTTATTTGTACCCTCTAGATATAATTTTTTCAGAGCAGTACCATAATTTGAAAGAAAAGGTTAATTACTAATTACAGATTATTTAGTGTGTACTTGTACATGACAATAACTGTCAACACAAGCTATAAAGGTCTATGACTGGTTCAAATACCAACAAAATAGTGTTTTACTATAAATATTACCTGCAACTTCTGCATCCAAAAAAGACAACGCAAGCACAGTCACCTATCCCTACAGATGAGTGTGATCCTTGCTCTAGAATGATGTACTGAAAATACAAACACTTTCTGTAGAAGAATCTGATCTGAGCCTTTTCATTTTGGATCTCTATTCTATTTGGGAAAAGTTTATAAGGCAGCAGTCTGTTGTTAGCTTTATTCCTACTTCCTAAAAGATCCATTGTAAGCTTCAAAGAATTCTCAATCTTCCTGCACATTGTAGGCATTTTTTTGTCTCTTCCTTCTACACTAGTATATACCAGCTCCTTTTCAAAACATATATCATTATGCTTAGCTTTCAAAGCTCTAAGGTCTATTAATTGATTTCAGTTTTCTCCTCTACTTAAGTACAAAAACCCTAATAATTTTTCCCTTTATTGCAACCTTAGAGGCTTCCTAGACCATTTGACTATTTACTTTTTCCACCATACTAAATAATAAAATATCAAATTAAGTCATTTTTTAGGATCTTCATTATGTCAGAAGCTTCCAGCAGGTCTGATATTAAATCTCTGCCTTCTATTTTGTTTTGTTTTCCAGTAGTAGGTCAACACTTCAGAGTCACTTTAATCAGTACACGATCTTACTGTGTAATTAGCCCACTAGCTATATATCCTCCACAGATCAATGCTATGGAATATATTCTTAGATAGATGGTCCTGGAAGATAATGATTGGACCTCATAGAATGCATTATGTAAAGCAAGAGTGTAGCATCTGAAAAAGCCAGTGTTTTGTGCTTTTGTCTAGTCTATTGTGCCTCTGAAAAGAGTCCCTGGAGAATCATTTGAACTATTCATTCAAGATGACAGTCTATATTGGAGGTGGAGGCTGGGATGCTCTTGTAAAGAGAACTACAGAGCAGCAGATTGATCAGCTGAAGGTGCATCTGTTACCTGGTACAGCAGCATCCGTAGTGTGCTGCTAATTAAAACATCTCACCCATCCTTGCTTTTCTGTCTGGAATGAAGTCAAGATGGAAATTAGTGTAACAAGTCCACTTTAAAATGAGGAAAGTATAATGGCTTGTTTTACATATCCCTCAGTAGGCTACCACTGTTATTGTGGACTTGATTACTTCCCAGAATGGGCAAATGCAGTGAGAGGCTAGAATAGAGTGGAGATGTAAAAAAACGTATCCACGTTTCTTCCATGCATTCTTCCCCCAGAGACACTGAGGGTCAGTCAGTGTGGACTCTGCAGGAGGGAGCAGTTTGGAGAAGAAAGACTAGAACTATCTCACTTTCAGAGGGGCAGATGCCATTGAAATGGTGCCATACTGTCACTAACAGTAATTTCAACACTGTGAGAGGAAACGAAACAGTGAGATTCTGCAGTCTACTGCATGGCTCAACTAGATAAAAAGAATAGCAGTGGAATACCTCAGACATGAGAAAGAGGAAGAAATTCTGTAGACACAATCTAGACATCCACAATGTAGACTAAGGGATCCCCTGAATAGTCACAACAAAGATACTACAAACCAGAAGTTCATGGCTATTGCAGATGACATGGGGAGATGAACTTGGCCTTAGGTTTGGCAATTTTCCCCAATGAACTATAGATGTTCGGATGACTAGCTCTGATAAGGATGACTACACTGCAGACAACTAAAGTCACAAAAGACCAATTCCTGTTAGACTGAATGAAAACCATGTTATGATGGAGTTCAATGGGATTTTCATGGCTACCACAATATTAATACTTCCTATAGGGGTAATAGAAAATTTGCATGTGAGAAAACAAAAATTTGGATTTCTTTTAGGCAATATCATGGTTTAGAATAGTTTGGGTTTTTTGTTAAGGAGGGGCTCCATCAGCCACAGAAGTGATTCTTTGCAAAGAGGTACTTACAGCTTCCTCTAGACCCGACAGAACCAATCACCCGGCTAGTTTGAATATTGTCAAGTTTTTTAAGCCACTTAAGAAGCTTGACACGCCTCTGTGATCCACACTTAAGAACGAACAAAGCCCAGGAAGACTCTCTTGCTTCCCTCTTTTGGACAGGTAACTTGGGGGCCCGTGGCACGGCCCAGTGGGGCCAGGCCAGGCCCTGCTCGGCACAGCCTAGTCAGATTGGCTGTGGCACGGCTTGGCTGAAGATCTCAGCTGCTTCTGCTCGCTGGACACCTGGCGCAGCCCCCTCAGTGCAGGCTGGGCCCACCAGGAGACAGCCACCCCAGAGCCGTGCAGCCCTGTTCTGTCCACTGCCCTGCTCCGTGCGGGCCGGCCCCCGCAGCCCTGCTCCCTGCAGGCAGCCCCCACAGCTCTGCTCTGTGCTGTGACCAACAGCAATAAGCGAACTCCAGCTGCATGGCCCGGGTGAGATTAACCCTTTTAGTGCTGTAAGTTTCCCACAGAACAGATATTACCCCTTTGGTGCTGTGGGGCTCCTCCAGAACAGATGAAGCCTGTAGACATCAATCCTCTCCCAAGTCAAAGGGAAGGGAAAGGTGAAGGCACGTGAAGAAAACACCATAAAGACACTAAATTCAGTGAAGAAGGAAGAGCTGAAACCCTGAGAGAGGAGAAAGAGGAGATGCTTCAAACCTAGAAGCTGAAACTCTGTTGTAAAACTATGGTGATGTACTATGATACATCAGAGTACCCATTGTAATTTCATGAAGCATGAAGGGGGTGGAGCATTCATACAGCAACCATGAGTAAAAGTACCTGTGCTGAAATAAGCAAATGTTGAAATAGCTGTGATTTGATGAGAAGCTTCAACAAAGAGAGATGAAAGTGATGAAGACCC